>NC_026003.2:87094795-87152722 GCF_000442705.2 Elaeis guineensis | reverse complement strand
AGAGGGCTATGAAACTCATCAAATAAATGAGAGACATGATTAGACAAAAAATCTCATCTAATTGTGCATGTCATAATGAGTAGTCCATATATATTTTATTCTTATTTAATAGATTTAATCTGCATCATGGTATCTTTACTTACACTGCGTGGCATACTTGATGCCAATAAATTGATCGAATCTAACTATGTGAACTGGTTAAGAAATCTGAGAATAATTCTCACCTAGAAGAAAATCTCCTATTGTTATGATATCACCTACTCTGATACCACTCATTAGGAATATCTGGCCAGAACACCACCACCACCATAAGACCTTTGCGATATTGCTCGTGTTGCAAGTGGGAAGAAAAAAAAAATAAAACAGAAATACAATCAAATACATAGATCAGCCAAAAGGCTCACCTCCATGGGGCATGCAAGCTTCACTATAAAAAAAAAAATTATAAGAAGAGATCACATCCTCAACCCTCGTATACCCAATCTCTCCCTTACAAGAAGCTCTCCCTTATAAAAGCTCTGTCTCTAGGAAGACACCTTGAACCCCTAAAGCAATCGTTGTCTGCTGCCTAATAGTCTACCTGAAGCCTCTGCTCCTTCTCTCTATCGGTGCCTCTCCAAAGCCTGCCTGCTGCTGCCTCTACTCATGGCTGCTATCCTCCAGGTTCTATCAAACTTACCACAAGGCCACCGATCTCCTCTTTGTTTCATGATAGGGTCTTTTAAAGACCTGAATCTGAGCCGAAATAGGAGTCAAAACTGATGCTGGACTCCTCACAGTACCCAAACAACTCCTTAAACCATCAGATCAAGACCGCAATGCCCTGGGAGCCATCGAATTGCACAACAGGCCATCCAATCCATGAAACAGTACTGTGGATCATGAGAAATGGCCCTAAAACACCTACGGTCCATGGTGGACCGTGAGAAGCAAGCGAGAAATACTCCATCAGTCCATCGCACCTGCTTGGGCCTGGGCCACGCACCACACATGCCCACACATCTGTGCGCTGGGCCGCATGCTCGCAATCGGCCCGCCGTCAGCCTCTGTCACTTCGATCTCCATGCTAGCTTCTATCGCACATAACTTCACTGTCTGGACTCTGTTTGGACTGATCTTGGACACATTGGACTCCGTTCGTCATCATGGACCTCACTGTGAGCTTAATGTGGATCGAATCTTGAGGCATCAAATCCTAACAATATCTATCTCGACTCGATATTCGATCTCCTTCTAACTTTGAGAGCTTCTAGATCTCCTCACCCCTATATCCTGAGGCAATCACCTACTGATCATGGATGGACAAATATGGGAGTCAAGCCAGACCATTCGATCCCATCTCTGTTGTATGCTGTGCTCCTCTTAATCTGAGATCTGCTCGGGATATTCTCCTGTGGTAATAGAAATCTCTTCCTACGATATCGTCTCTCATCCTCTTGAGTCTCGTATCTCGTGCTCGATCCACCTCCACCTAGGGCTCCATCTTGCTCTGGACTCCTCCTGACTTTTGAAGCTCCACCTCGCACTGGATCTTTGTCAGGTAGTAATGTCCTCTTGTCCTCTTCTTCTCCTGTAGAATAACCCTATCATCGTGCAACACCTTCAGGATTCGTCCATCAGCTACCGTCCTGTAGCCTCTGGAATCCAGTCTGCTCAATGAGATAAGATTTCATCTGATATTGGATATGTATCAGACCTCCCCCAATCTCCTCACTACACCATCATGTGTCCTCCAGCTAACCGTTTCGATGCCTCTAATCGCATAGCTCGATCTATCTGACAGATAAATAGTGCTCTCACTGCTCTCCAAGGAGTCAAACTGCTCCTCTATACAATATACATGATAGATATATGCAGAATCTAAAATTCACTACTGAAAAGAAGTAGATACCTCATCAGATATCTCCAGGATATCATCTTCTAACTCGCTACTGGCAATTGCTGTAGTAACTCTCATCTGATCCCTAAGTTAAGGATAATCTCTGGCTAGATATCCCAACTCATCACATCGATAACATCTGGTCTTGCTCAAGTCCCTCATCTTAGACTTGGACCGCCATCATTGTGATCTCCTATTGCTCTGTCTGCCATCTCCTGCTCCTTCAAAAACCGTCAAAGCTAAGCTGCTGCCTAAATCTCGAAGCTGGGTTCTCCCTCCTGAAAATCTCATTCTGGAGAATCACCGTGGTGACCTTGTCCATCTTGATGGTGCTTTTCTCCACTAGAAGAGCAGCTACCAAGGATTCATATGAAGGAAAAAGCAATGCTAGCAAGACCAATGCCCTGATTTTCTCCTCAACTTTCTCATCAATGCTGAGGAGGTCGGTGAGGATCTTCTGAAAGTGGCTGAGATGCTCCTGCACGCTCTGTCTTTCAGTCATCTGCAACTGGTAGAACTGCCTCCAGAGGAAGAGAGTGTTGGTGAGAGACTTTGTCATATACAACTCTTTGAGCTTTGACCACAGCACCATTGGAGAAGTCTCGCTAAGCACATGGATCACCACCTCTCCATTAGGTACAAACGGATGGTACTCACCGCCTCCAATCCTACACCTCCATGGTAGTCAACTTCTCCTTGCACAAGAGAGCATCGATCAACCCTTGCTGGATGAGCACGTCCTTCACCCTTGCCTACCATAAGGAGAAATTGCTCTTCCCATCGAATCGGTTGATCTCCACTTTGATTGTGCTTGTCTTCTCCATCTTCAATCTTGATCACCACCGCTGCAACTTGTGCCCTAGTACCACCTCGCTCTGATACCACTTGTTATGATATCATCTGCTCTGATACTACTCATTGGAGATATTTGACCAGGATACCACCACCACCACAGGACCTTTTCGATACCGCTCACATTGTAGGCAGAAAGAAAAAAGAAACAAAATAGAAACATAATCAAATATATGGATCAGCCAAAAGGCTCACCTCCATGGGGCATGCAAGCTTCAATATGAAAAAGAGAAAATTACAAAAGGAGATTACACCCTTAACCCTCGTATACCCAATCTCTCTCTCACAAGAAGCTCTCCCTCATAAAAGCTCTCTCTGTAGGAAGATATCCTGAACCTCTGAAGCGACCGCTATCTGCTGCCTGATAGTCTACCTGAAGCCTCTGCTTTTGCTCTCTGTCGGTGCCTCTCCAGAGCCTGCCTACTGTTGCCTTTACTAGCGGCTGTTATCCTCTAGGTTCTGCCGAACTTAGCACAAGGCCATCGATCTCCTCTCTGTTTCACCACAAGATCTTTAAAGACTTAAATTCGAGCTGAAATAGGAGTTAAAATTGATGCTAGACTCCTCACAGTACCCAAACAACTCCCTAAACCATTAGATCAAGATCGCAACGCCCTGGGAGCTGTCGGATCACGCAATAGGCTATCTAGTCCATGAATAGTACCATGGACCGTGAGAAATGGTCTCAAAATGCCTACAGTCCATAGTGGACCGCAAGAAGCTAGTGAGAAATGCTCCGTCGGTCCACTACGGCTCCCATGAACCATCAGTCCATGCACCACATGTGGACCACAAGAGAGATCCATGCGGGCCGTGCTTGCACGCCCCGCCTAGGCCTTGGCCGCACCCCGCCCCCACATGTGCTTGGGCAGTGCACCACATGCACTTGTGTGTCCGCACGCTGCACCACGTACTCACGGCTGGCCCACCATCGGCCTCCACCGTCCGATCTCCATGCTAGCTTTTTTTGTGCGTAACTTCGCCGTTTGGACTCCGTTTAGACTGATCTTGGGCTTGTTCGACTCCGTTCAGATTGATCTTGGACTTGTTCGACTCCGTTCGTCATCGTGAACCTTATTGTGGGCTCAATATGAATCAAATCTTAAGACATAAAATCCTAATACCTATGTCCTTAATGCTTATGATCTTGATTCGATCAGGGATGATACCACAGAGGAGGAAAGAGCCACGTACAAGATGTGACAGGATGATAGTATGACTGTCAAGTGCATCATGCTAGTCTTTATGAGCAATAAGTTGCAGATTCAGTATGAGAGCATGGATATTCAATCCATACTTCTCAATCTGAAGAAGTTATATAGAGAGCAGGGTAGGGATAGGATTGCTTGATATGAGATATCTAAGCAATCACTACCTAAAAGTAGCATTTCTAAGGAAAAGAAGGTGAAGAATGTCTCCACTGAAGGTACTTGTTTTCATTGCAACAATGTTGGGCAAGTAAATTGCAAAAGCTATTTTGCAAATGTGAAGCAATATGCAGATGCAAGAGTTGCATATGCTAAAGATTTATGTATGATACAAACCAATTTATCATTAAGCACTTCAAATTCATAGATATTAGATATCGCATGTGGTTCCCACTTATGCAAGTCATTACAGAAACTATAGAAAATATGAAAGTTGAGTAAAGGTGACTTCGAGCTATTTGGCGCTAATGGAGAGTTCATCGAGGCTGAAGCTGTAGGAACCTATTTGTTAAAGTTATCTTCTAGCAAGATTTTGAATCTAATAGACTATTATTGTATGCTTAAAATTATTAAAAATATTATTTCTATATCTTTGTTATTAGAACAAGATTTTAAAATTAATGTAAAGAGTAAAAATTGCTCTATTTCTCATTCTGATAAATTTTATGGCTATGGTTATATTGATAAATAAAAATAAAAAATAAGAAAGAAGATGTGAATGTCACATATCCCTGGTACTATCGACTTGATCATATTAGTGAGTCAAGAATAAACAGGTTGTATAAAATAAAGTTCTTTAAACCATATGATTTTGAATCACATGAAATTTATGAATCTTGCATCATGGAAAAGATGACCAAAACTCCATTTACTGAACATGGAAAAAGGGGAGTGAGTTATTAAGGCTCGCATATACGAATATTTGCAAGGCCAATAACAACTCAAGCCAGGGGAGGATACTCCTATTTCATCACCTTCACTGATGATTTATCGAGGTTTGGATATGTGTATTTGATAAAATACAAATTCGAAGCTTTTGATAGGTTTAAGGAGTATCAAAGTATGGTTCAAAAATAAACTGGTAAAAGTATTAAAGCTTTTTATCTGATCAAGGGGGTGAATACTTAACTAGTAAATTTCATAAACATTTTAAAGAAAAAAATTATCTCTAAATGGATACCTTCTTATACACCATAGTTGAATAGTGTTGTGAAGAAGAAGAATCATACTCTATTAGATATGGTGCAGTCCATGATGTGCTTCACGGACCTTCCATTCTTATTCTAGGGCTATGCTCTAGAAACAGCCGCATATGTTCTAAACAAGTTACCTTCAAAATCTATTTCTAGTACTCTATATGAGACATGGAAAGGAAAGAGGCCAAGCCTCAAACATCTAAAAGTATGGGGCTGCCCGACTTATGTGAAAATAGTTGATGGACATAAGCTAAGTACTAGAGTAGATAGATGCAGATTTGTAGGTTATTCTAAGAAGAGTACGAGATATTTCTTCTACCACTCTACTGAACAAAAGAAGTTTATCAGTAGGTATTCCACTTTTCTAGAAAAAAAATTATCCAAGGAGGCAGTGGGAGGATAGTTGAACTTAGAGAAGTTCAAAACTTACAATCTATCCTACAACAATCTGTAGAGAGTTCATAAGTTGATCCTCAATTAGATGTACCCATTGATGAGGCACAAGCACGACACATATCTTCTCTCCGAAGGTTAAACATAACATACCACTTAGATATGGATTTGTCATTAAGAATGACAATGAGCCACACATCATTGAGAATGATAATCCCATGACCTATTCAAAAGTAATCAAAAGTAGAGACTCTAACCGATGGCTTGAGATCATGATATCTAAGATGGACTCCATATACATCAATCAAGTATGGACTTTGGTTGATACACCTGAGGGTGTGACCCCACTAGGTTGCAAATGAGTCTTCAAGAAGAAGATTGGAGCTAATGGCTAAGTACAAATCTACAAGGCTAGTCTAGTGGCAAAAGATTTCAAACAAATACAAGATGTTGACTATGAAGAGACTTTTTGCCAGTAGCAATGCTCAAGTTTATTTAGATTTTGTTTGCTATAGCTACATATTATGATTATAAGATCTGGTAGATGGATGTTAAAATTACTTTCCTCAATGAGAATCTTGAGGAAGAAGTCTACATAACTCAGCCAGAGGAGTTTGTCGCTAGTGAGAGGGCAGAATACATATGCAGGCTAAAAAAATCTATTTATGGGTTAAAGCAAGCTTCGAAGAGTTGGAACATCTATTTTAATGGACAGTCAAATAATCTGGCTTTATCAAAAATGTAGATGAACCAAGTGTGTATTATAAGAAGACCAGTGGGAGTTCCATCATCTTTTTAGTTCTATATATGGATGACATACTACTCATTGGGCATAATATTTCAATGTTGTAGTTAGTCAAGATCTCGCTCTCACAGAAGCTTTCTATAAAGGACTTAGGATAAGCATCTTATATACTAGATATAAAGATCTATAAGGATAAATCTAAAAGGATGTTAGGCTTATCCCAATCTAGGTACATAGATCTTATGTTGAAGGAGTTCAACATGGATAGATGTAAAAGAGTTTATTTGCCCATAAAGATCATTGAAAAGCTATGAAAAATATTCTCAAGTACCTAGGAAGCACTAGATGATTTACTCCGCATGATAGAGTAGTGAGTTGGAAGAGTTCTAAATAGTAAACTATAGTTAATTCAGTATATTGCTATAAATGAAGTTGTTAAGGAAGCCGCCTGATGAAAGAGTTTATCACTAAGCTGGATGTGGTTTTAGAGATTAAACACCTCATGCGACTTTATTGTGACAATATTGGGGCTGTTGCTCAAGCGAAGGAATCAAGTTTTTGCTAGAAATCCAAGCACATCCTAAGGCACTTCCACTTCATTCGTGATATGATAAAAGAGCGAGTTGATTTAAAGAACAACATAGCAAACCCATTCACTAAGGCCTTATCATTGCAACAATTTGACCGCCACCTTGATAGCATAGACATCAGGTATAGGGGCGATTGACCTTAGTGCAAATAGAAGATTGAAAAAATAGTACCCTACAAATCAATCGCATGGATGATGCAATAGAACTTTTCTATTTTATTCTCCATACTTATGTACATAATATTTGATTATTTAATAAATCATATGAGGTATTATGTTTCGTCATATACTGTATCTTTTATTTCACCTGTGATTTAATTAAGATTATGACGAATTCCATATATTAGGGCAATAGTTTTAGAACCATGATGAGATCATGTCAGTGAGATCTAAAATCTTGATAGTTCCAGTTTAAAATATTTTCAATCGTAGGATCATTGAGTTGGGGATCGATGATAGCAGTAAGACTGGCACATCTTATGTATGCTCGATGGGAGAGGGTGATTGATCTCATAATCACTTGTGTGGAGACACTCATATAAGGATGTAGGTGCTCCTTAGAAAATGAGTTCATTGAACTGTTCTATAGGGAGAATATCTAATGGAGCCTTACTAGCATATCAAAAGTGTTAGAGTTTATTTCAAAAAATAACTAAATAAATAAAAATAATTTAAATTTTTTATCTCCTAAATTTTAATTATTTAAAATTATTAAAATTCTATTTTAAACTTAACAATTCTTTCTGAAGAGATACGACTCTTCGAAAGAGAACGTTGGTTTTCAAAGAAATATGATATTTCTAAAATATTATATCTCTTTCGAACCATAACCCTCCTCGGTAATCCAGATAAAGTTTATAAATAGGCTCCGAATCCGACTGTTGAAAGGCAATAACAAATTTTTAATCTCTTTTTATGTTACTATTTCTCTCTATTTCTTTCTAAGATAGAGACTATCTTTTTCTTTCTTTCACTTCTTTTCTGGGCATCTAAAGAAAATCTCTTAGGTCAGCCTCCCCAACGATTGTGCTCATGTGAGGAGGATCGGATTGAGTTGGGTCATTATACCTTGGAAATGAGATCACCGAAGATCCACGCATAGGGGGCGAATCATGTTCTTAGGACAGAATTTCATATGCCTCGATTTAGATAAGATTTTTTTAATTTCTTATTTCTTTTAGTATTTTATTTTTCATTTAAAAAATTATATGAACAACAATAGCAATTTCTAGATATTTTTGATTGACCTTTTCCAACAGTCTAAGAACGTGATCTTGATAAAACTAGAAATTATTATTCATTATTTGAAATTAACTTTAAATTAATTGCATAATACCAAAATTTTATTATTTATCATTCAAAGATTATTCTTCTAAAGATTTTAAATTTATTAACAAACTTATTTGCTTTAAAATAATGCACATTATTTTCTACAATTGTTTAAAAAAAATGGATACATAAATTTTTGTGGTTCTGAATTCTTTGCAAAATTTTTCTACAACTTTAAAATAATGCAAAATTTTTTTATAGATTTTTATAGATTTAAAAAAATTTGTTCTAAAGTTTTATGTTCATTAAAAAGAAAAGATTGCAAAAATTTTGCTAGTGCATTAAAATCTATAAAAGAAATTTTGCAACCTTAATTTCTATAGGCTTTAAATTCTGTGCAAAATTTTTTTTGTAATTTTAAAATTTATGTAGAATTTTTTTATATATTCAAAATCTACATAGAATTTTTTTGTATTAAAAAAAGTTTTGTTACTCTAAAAGCTGTGCAAGGTAACAATTATTTTTTCAAAATTAATATTAGTGCTACCTTGAAAAATGTGTAGAATAATATAGTTATTTTATTTATCCTATTCTTAGCATAATTATTCGAATTTTTCTTATTACTATTCTTTCTTGCATTTATTTTAAAATCTAAAATTATATCATTATAAGCCATTAATTAATTACTCAAACATATAAGGCTAAACCCCTTGAAACTTTATTTGTAGAACCAATTAAACAATCAAAACATCATAAATGGCTTCATTTGATGATCATAGTGTAATTAAACCTGAAAAATTTAGTGGATCATTCTTTAGAAGATGGTAAACTCAAGAAAATATTGGCTCATCACTTTAGGATTGATCTCTATCCTACAATTATGAGATCCTATACCTTTCTCTGGGTCAACCTCTTTTAGTCCTCAAAATTCTGGATCTTCTAGCCCTCATTCAAAAACTCTTGAAGAAATTGATTTTCATTGCCGCTATAAGATCCTTAGTGCTCTATCTGATACTTTATATGAGGTGTACCTTTCCACCAAATTGGCTAAGGAGCTTTGGGATGCTATTGAAGCAGAATATGAAATGGATGATGTCGGTCTTGATCAGTTCACTATATTTAAATTTCATAAATATACAATGGTAGATTCTAAATCTATCAGTGTCCAAATTCATGAATTTTAAGATCTTCTTAGAAAGGCTGAATTAACTGATTGCAAATTCTTTGAAAGTTATGAAGTCCAATCCTTGATTCGCTCCTTCCTTCTTGGTCAAGCTTTTCTCGTGAACTAAGTCATAAGCAAGATAAATTAACCCTTTTAGATGTCATAAACTCTATTAGGATTGAAGAAGAGTATAGGCTTAAGAATAAATACAAATCTGATTTTGAACCCAAGATTAATTTGATTTAATTAAAGTCATTTCAAACATCAAGGAAAATTCTTCAAAAAAAAAAATCTCTAAATCCTTCACACTTTGTTTCTTTCTCCAAACCTCCTAGAAGTCATAACCATCCTAATTAAAAGCCAAATAAGAAGGAGATCTTCTGCTTCATGTGCAGATAGACAAATCATATGGCGAAGGACTACTATCGTAGGAAGACTGAACCATGGAAGAAAAAAGCACCTAAACCTCAAGTGAACATGGTTAAAGATGGTGCCAGACCTTTTTTCAAATTAGAAAGTCAAAATCGTTTGGTATATCTTGTCCATTCTTCTTTTGATTGGTGGCTTGATTCAGGAGCTAATATATATTTGTTTTCCTAGTTCTCCACCTTTCAGGAATCAAGTGGAGGAGGTGTAATACTTAAAAATGATTCTGCAACATAAGTGTTAGGAAAAGGTCGTGTGGATTTGAAGATGATATCTGAAAAAATCTTAATCCTTCGTGAAGTACTGTACGTCCCCAACGTTAGAAAAAAAACTAATCAGTGGATCTCTTCTTGTATCTAGAGGCTATAAAATTCTATTAGAATCTAATAAGCTTGAAATCACTCATAATAATAAATTTATTAGAAAAGACATTGTATTTGAAGGCCTATTCAAGTTAAGTGTAAATTCTAAAGATTCTAATAAAGATGATTCCTTTGTTTTAAATCTTGAATCTTCTAATATTTGGCATTGTTGGAAAAAACATGTCAAATTCGATCCACGAGAGCGAAAATCTAGATGTGAAGAGTCCAACTTGAAGAGCACATCACGAGGAGCTCAGAGGTATGAACCAGTAAAACATGCAGTGCACAGAGCAGTGGAGCTTGCAGCGCACAGGCTAGGAGATAGAAAACGGGCCCAGGCCCGCGAGCACAGCCCAACAGCATGTGGGCTCGGCCTAGGTGCAGCGGGTGCATGGGCCAGCCCAAGTGTGCTGGTGCGCGTAGGCCGAGAACATGCTAAGAGCAGCTAGCGGGTGTGTGCAGCCATGAGGAGTTCAGTGAGTAGAGAGAGGCATCAGCCGTGGGAGGCTCAGGCAGTAGTCGAGAGAAGTTTGACGGATGCTGACTGCGCAAAGCGGGCAAAGCAAACACTGTAGAGTATCAACAAGGGATCGGGGCAGAGCAGAGTGTCAGGCAGAGTAGTTGCAGAGAGGCATGATGTGGTAGTTCACTCCAAAGAAAGCATTCAGGGGTGTCAAAGATCCTGATACTAGTAGGCCTGTGAGAGGGTCTCCTTGGGAGATTTTGAGTGAGCTTTTGTGAGGATAGCTTCTAGTTGAGAGAGGTGTATATATGAGAGTTGAAAGTGGATGTTCTCCTCTTATATTATTTTTTCTTTCATAGTAAAGCTTGCATGCCCTGTAAAAGTAGCACTTGAGCTATTCTACGTACTTAATTATGTATTCTATTTTATTTTTTCTTTCTTCCTATCACAATGGATGGTATCAAATCCATAATAAGTGGTATCACAATAATTGATATCAAAGCTGGATTGATACCAGATGCAGATTGCAACGGTGGTGGTCAAGATCGAAAATAGAGAAGACATACGCAATCAATGTGGAGATCAACTGCGAAGGATTGATTAATGCTCTCTTGTGCAAGAAGGAGCTGTCTATATGGAGAATGCCAACGGGAGTCCAATGTGAGGTGGAGCTCCACGTAGAGATGGATTGGACATGGGATGAGAGACTCAAGAGGATGATGTGATGTCGCCAGGAGGCTACCTCGAGCAGGTTGCTAGATGTATGTCCTAGAAGTCAATTGTTGGCTGACACATTTTTATTCTATGATACATATGTATACTTAAACTATTGATTTAATTAATAAAAGATAAATTTTTTTTTTCCATTTAAGTGTTATGTATCCTTGAATCATTCTTGGAATTAATGTTATGATACATATTCTCAACTGTTGAGAATTAAAGGCATATATGATCGATTCCTAAATTACTCTCGATCATAGGATAGTCATATAGATGGTGATCGATCCAGATCAGTCGACGTATGGTTCGCTTCCTTTGGAGTAGATGAGTCTCTAGTCTACGATGTAGAGACACTGAATAGCAAGTGCTGGTAGTTATTAGAGAATATCTAGTACTGAGCATAACCATACGAGAGATCATATGAATTTCTATTCACTTGTCAGTGATCATCTCGATGCTGTAGTTGTGTGATTGGTTCTTTGACCTACAGTGTCATAGTTGCTCATAGTAAGACTGCTGTAGTTTGACTACACATAAATATTGACTCAATCATAAATTTTTGTAGTGGATGTTGGCTTTAAGTGGTTGAGCTGTGGGAGCAAGGTGTGCATCTAGATGGGATCTATCAATTTTGATAGAGAGGAGTAGTCCAATGAGATTTGAGAAGCTGAGTCCACAAGTCTATGACCATAGCAGTATGATTAATAAAAAAAAATTATTTAAAATTATTATTGAACTTGAGCTGATCAAATCTATCATATGATCGATAATAAGATTTGATGATTTATCCATGACCCGTCATCTAGTCAGAACTCAGGATAGAGGGACTGTATTACACATTTACTACATCTAGAGGTTCTATTTTGATTCTACTGTGTTGCCACTATATACTTCTAGATGTCATTGGTTGATTGTGAGAGTTCAATAGGATCGTTTTGGATTAATGATCCTTGTCAAATTAGAGTGAAACTATTTCGATTCACTGAAAAGAATTTCAGTGATACCTATGATAGAGATCATAGTATATCTCACTACTAGATAGAATTGAATCTATGGGGTTACATATCAAAAAGAGAAGATTTAGATTAGTTATAATTGGACTTATGAAGCATTAATTTATATGGATTTAGAGAAATCCTATTGGATTCATGTTAATCTTGCTAGCACCTAGGTGAACCCAATTCCTCTTATAGTTGGTTTGCTTATATGATAAATATTAGCCAATTTCTACACTTGATTTGAACCAAATTAAATTTGATTTAATGGGCTCCAATTGTTGGAAGCTTATTTTATGACTTGGATTAAATCAAAAAAAAGTTTCTTGATTTTATTGATTGAAAATTTATCTTGATTTGATCAAGAACCCTTGAAGTGAATTTATAAAATCATGTAGACTGATTTAAGAGCTTTTAATTGGATCCCATATGATAGGAGGCCCAAGCCCGATGGGAGGGCCAAGCCCAATGTGGGCGTGGATCAAGGATGGGTGGTGCCCCATTGATTTGGTCCAAATAATTTAAGACTAGGACTTCTAATATGATTAGAAAGAGGGATCCTAATTTGATTAGGACACCCCTATGTTGTCTATTTAAAGGACCCTAGCTCTACCTCTCATAATATCACATACTCTCTCATCCTTGCCACCCCCCTTATTGTGCCTAATACCTCCCCTCCTCTTCCTCCCTCTAGCCCACACCCTCTCTCTCACTAGACGTCCTCTTTTGGATCTAGGAGAGAGATGGGCAATATCCTCTTCCTTGGTGTGAAGGGTTGGCGTCAAGATTCTTGGTTTCTTTTTCTTCTTCTCAAGTTTGTTGAGAGTTTATTATAACCACTTCTTGATAGTACTTCTTTTTGATTAGTTGAGGGATTAAGAAAGGTTCTTAGTTTCTTCAAGAATCAAGAAAGAAATATCAAAAAGGATTCAAAGGTTGATCCCTATCCAGGCTTAGTTCTAGCCTATTCAGGCTTTGAATTCAAGTGAATTGTATCAAGAGAAGCCTATCCAAATCGGTCTTGTAGATATCCGTAGAGGTAGGACACTTGTGCTGTTGATTTAGAATCTACTCAATCCCGAGATTCAGAGATTGAATTAGATTCAGCCCCTATTATAGGTTTGAAGTAAAGAAAAAGCGATTAAGATATGTAAATTGATCATAGATTTTTTTTTTATTCATACTAAAATCAGTTTATGCTGATTTTAGCATATGAATTAGATCCATAGATACTTTATATGATGAATATACACTTAGATTAAAATTATTTTAATCTAATTTTTTGTTATATTTTGGATTTAGAAAAAATTATTGAAATCTACATGCACTAGCACCTACTGAATTCTAAAAATGGTATCAGAGCCACATATTCATATGTATGAAAGTAGCATAAAAGTTTTAAAAATTATTTTCAAAATTTTAATTTTCGTTCATACATGCGATGTATATATTTATGTTTAGATCAAAAAAATATTTTAGTTCTGATTTTTATTCATATATGCGACATATGAAAGCATACGTAGGTTAGAAATTAAATTTTTATGATCTAAATTTTTTATATATATGATATATAATGATATGTTTAGATCTGAAATTGATTTCTAAAAAATTTAAAATTTTTTATATATATAATATATGAATGCATGCATATTTTGAAAGTATTTTGAGAATCAAAAACTTACTTTTTATGCAATAAATTTAGATCTAAAAATTATTTTATGATCTAAAATTAGTGTGTGCATGAATCATTGGGCATGGGTAGTTTTGCATTAGGATTGCATCTTAGGTTATTATTAGATCATATTGGATCGAAATCATTGTAGCTATTGATCAAAGCGAGTCAAGTGTTAATTTGGGTTAGATCAATTGAGCTTATAATTCTATAAGCATTGTAAATTGAGTCGATCAAACCTCATATGTATTATCCAGTCAACCTAAAGACCTAATTTGGCTTTATGGCTCGAACCCAATTCACCTAAGCTGACTAATTGAAACCAATAAATCATTTGGTATCTAAAATAAGTCTCAATTGATGATTTTTAATTGGGAGGCTTCTCATCTAAATAATTTTGCCTACGGTAAGTTAATGACATATCCTCTCATCGATCTCACTTACCTGACCAATTAGATGATTGGGTTTATTAGTTGCTAAGGTATTTTAATTTAGCCCATGCCAATTAGATCGGTCATATGATGACTGATTAGATAAGACCTAACTTAAACCTCTCTAATTAATATTAAGCCTTATGGTCTTCCATCGTTGCAGAAGTGCTGGTGTGGTACTAGCATTGACTATTCTCGACTGGTTATAGTAGTTCAATTGCATCGAAAATACGCAACCACTCTACTAACAAAGAGTTGCTTCAAGATGAAGATAGGATTGGGCCTAATATGTGTTATTTGAGAGACTCAATGACGGCTTCACACCTCCTAGTGAATGGTGGGTCTAGCTTAACTAAGGAGTGGGATAATATATTTTATCTGGGCTCATATTATTTAGAGACCAAATCGCTGCAATATACTTAGAGAAGCATCTGGGCAAAGAGTTGCCTACGCATCGACATGCATGTCATCAATAACTGTTAGGTGAGGTGCACGGTATCGATGGGACCATAGCATCCACTAGAAATCTTGCATTGATCACATCAGGTTTTTATTTTTCATCCGAAGAGTATTGAAATCCAAAAAAATAGTGAGAGTCAATTTGCATCTAAAAATTTCTAGAGCAAAATATAATTTTAAGTATAAATATCTAACTAGAATCTCTACTCTCGCAGATAAATAATGTCGATCTCTAATCCACTAGCCCACATCCTTAAAACCAACCATCTGATTGGCACAAATTTTAAGAACTATTTTAGAAACCTCTAAATAGTCCTGATATCCAAGAAGATTGGTATGTACTCGATCAGGATGTCCTGCCTTACCAGCCCAACCTATGACAGAGTAAAGAGCTGCTCTGGACAAGTGGATAGATCATGACCTTAAGATAAAGTATTGTATGCTGGTTTCTATGTCAAATGAGTTATAAAGCCAGCATAAGCACATGCCCACTATCTGTATCATGATCACTCACCTGCAAGAGTTGTACAGTGAGCAAAGCCGAATCGTATTCTTCAATTATCCAAGCAGTTGTTTAATATGAAAATGCATGAGGAGCAGTTAGTCCACGATCATTGTATAACAATGATCAAGGACCTTAAGGAGCTTGAGAAGGTCGGGCTTACTGTGCAAAGGGAATTAAAGGTAGATTTGATCTTTCAATCTCTAACTAATTTATTTGGACAGTTTATCATAAACTACCATATGAACAAATTAAGCTATAATTTATCCGAATTGATCAACATGCTAGTCACTGCTGAGGGTACCTTAAAAAGTTCAAAGCACTCTATTCTTACTATTGAGCGGATACCTTTCAACAGCAAGTCTCAAGAGAAGAAAAAGAATAAACCTACAAAAAAATAGAAGAAGGAGAGCAAATCTAAGAAGGACACTCCAAAAAAGGCTATAGAGAAGGAAAAGTATTTCCACTGCAACTCCGACAGCCATTGAAAGAGAAACTATCTGTCTTACCTAAAAAGCCTAAAGATGAAAAAGGATGAACAACCTTTTGAAGGCATGCTCATAATAGAATCTAACCTAACGATTTCTTCTACTTCTAGTTAAGTATTGGACTTTGATTCTAGTGCTCATATATGTACTTCAATAGAGGGTCTAATAGAAAGTAGGAGATTGAGGCAAGGTGACATGATCCTTCAGATCGGTAATAGAGCAAAAGTTACTGTAGCAGTCATTGAAACCTATCCTCTTCGATTATCATCAGGCTTTAAATGAGATTTAAAAGACTATTATTTCATTCCTGTTGCCAGTCAAAATTTGATTTTGATTTCTGTACTAGCACGGATGGATTTGTTTTTCAATTTAATAAAGACTATTGTCCTATTTATTTACGAAATAAATTGGTTGCATCTGATCTTTTGATTGACAGTTTTTATCACTTGTATGTTGATGCTAATGTAAACCTAAACGAGCAAGTAATGAGTATCGTAGGCTAAAAAAGAGACCCAGAGATGTAATTAATATAAGTACTTGTGGCACCATAGGCTTGACCATATTAGAGAGGATAATATAAATAGACTAAAAAAGGATGGGATCTTTGACTTGATTAAATCTGAGTTAATTCCAGCCTGTGAATCATGTTTTTAAGGAAAAACAACTAGGTTACCTTTTGTGGGACAATGAGAAAGGCCACTGAGTTACTAGCTCTAGTACACATCGATGTGTGTGGCTCATTTAATGTACAGGCCAGAGATGATTATAGCTACTTCATTACCTTTACTGATAATCTGTCATGATACGGATATGTGTTTCTCATAAAACATAAGTCTGAAGCTTTTAAAAAGTTTAAAAAACTCAGGTATGAGGTAGAGAAGCAAATAGGTAAATCCATCAAAATCTTACAATCTGATCGAGGAAAATACCTAAGTACTGAATTTCTAAAATATCTTAAGGAGAATGACATAGTCTCTCAATAGACTCCTCCCGACATGTCTTAACTCAATGAAGTATCTGAAAAGAAAATAGGATCCTATTAGATATAGTTCGATTCATGATAAGCTTCAATGATTTATCTGTATTTTTTTGAGAACATGCCTTACCTACCGTGATGCATATTTTCAATAAGATTTCTTCTAAATCCATTCCTACCACACCATATGAGATATGGCATAGTAAGAAATCAATTCTAAGTTATCTTAAGATTTAGGGATGTCCAACCTATATCAAGAAACAGAAAGCTGACAAGTTAGAGGATAGATTAGTTGTAGCTCGCTTCATAGGATATCCCAAGAAATCCATGGGGTACTACTTTACTTTTTATATGACCACAATGTGATTGTGAGTCGCAATGCCATATTTTTAAAAAAATAATTTATCTAGGATGGTGGTATTAGAAGGTTAATTAAGCTCAATAAAAATATTCTGAAGAGCAACGAGCTATAGATTCTCAAAATCTATCCATAATGAGCCAGTAGCTAATGTTCCACTTTCACCTCATAGATCAGGTAGAATCTCTTATTCTCCTAAAGATAATCGATATACTAAAAGAGGATGTAGAAGAAGCATTCCTTATGGGAGATAGGGGTACAATAATGATCCCAATACTTTTGATGAGGTGATGTCTGACATCGATTTGAAAAATGATTAGATACAATGAAGTCAGAAATTGACTCAATGCACTCGAACCAGATATGGACCTTAGTGGATCCACCTGAGAGAATTATTCTCATTGGGTGTAAATGGATCTACAAAAGAAAAATAGATGACAATGGTAAGGTACAAACCTATAAGGCAAGGCAGGTGGCAAAGGGTTATAGTCAGTGCGAAGGTATTGACTATCATGAAAATTTTTTATCTGTAGCCATACTGAAATTCATCTGTATATTACTTGTTGTTGTAGCTTGCTATGATTATGAAATCTGATAGATGGATGTGAAAACTTCTTTTCTGAATGGATATCTTGAGAAAGATATCTATATGGAGCAGCCTTTGAATTTCACATCCGATGATAGTGATCATCGAGTTTGTAAGTTACAAAGATCCATCTATGGACTAAAGCAGGCTTTTCGAGCTGCAATCTTTGTTTCGATGATGTGATCAAATCATTTGATTTCATCAAAAATAAAGAGAAACTTTGTGTTTATAAAAGGTCAGTGAGAGCACGCTTGTCTTCCTCGTACTGTATGTGGATGATATCCTCCTTATTGAAAATGATATTTCTATACTAATCTCGATCAAAATTGGTTGCCTAAGAAATTCTCATGAAAGATCTAGGAGAAGAATCTATATCTTGGGATAAAAATCTATAGAGATAGATCTAGAAGGATGCTTGTTCTGTCACAAAAGCTATACATAGAGAAAGTGCTGAAGTGGTTCAGCATGAAAAACTCCAAAAGAGATTTGCTACCCCTTACGTATGATATTCGACTCTCCAAGATGATGTGTCCTACCACTTCTGAGGAGATCAAGCATATGAGTAGGATCACTTATGCTTCAGTGATAGAGAGCCTCATATATGCCATGCTGTATAATCGACCTGATATTATCCTTGTTGTGAGTGTCACAAATAAGTATCAGTCGAATCCAGATAAGCAGCACTAGATTGCTATGAAGAACATCCTTAAGTACTTACAAAAGACTAAGATTTATTTTTGATCTTTGGAGGAGCACCTAAATTATGGATTGAGGGTTATATATATTTGGACTTCATGTGGATCTTGATGATAGAAAGTCTATATCGGGGTACGTGTTCGTTTGCAATGGTGATGCAGTCAGTTGGAAGTGCTCCAAGCAGAGCATCATCACAGATTCAACCACAAAATTGAGTGTGTTGCCGCTTTGGATGCTATAAAAGAAGCTACTAGTTCAAAAAGTTTGCCATGAACTCGGTGTAATGACATTGGTGCCATATCATTATACTACGACAATAATGGAGCCATAACACTGGCTAGGAACCTCGATCTCATCAAAAATCCAAATACATTGAGCAGTAGTTTCATATCATACACGACTATCTCGAGAAGCAATATGTCGAGATGTGAAAAATAGACTCTGCAGATAACATGGCAAATCCACTAACAAAGTAGTTGAGCCAGTCTAAAATGGAAGCTTATCTTAAGAAGATAGGGCTTAGATTAATGGTCAATTGGCTTTAATCCAAGTAAGAATGGTTAGATGTATGTCTAAAACCAATTGTTAGCTAACATATTTTTATTCTATAACGTATATTTTACTTAAACTGCTGATTTAATTAATAAAAGATAAGTTTTTTTTTTCATTCAAGTGTTATGTATCTTGAATCATCCTTGAAATTAATGTTACGATATATATTTTCAACTGTTGAGAATTAGAGGCATGTATGATTGATTCCTAAATTACTCTGGATCATAGGATAGTCATGGGAATGATGATCGATCCAGATCAACCAGCGCATGATTCACTTTCTTCAGGATAGATGAGTCTCTAGTCTACGGTGTAGAGACACTGAGCGGCAAGTGCGGATAGTTGTTAGAGAACAACTAGTACTGAGTGTGACCATATAAGAGATCACATGAATTTCTATTCAATCGTCAGTGATCATCTTGATGCTGTAGTTGTGTGACTGGCCCTTTGACCTATAGTGTCACAGTTGCTCACAGTAAGATTACTGTAGTTTGACTACATATAAATATTGACTCAATCATAAGTTTTTGTAGTAGATGTTGGCTTCAGTTGGTTGAGCTATGGGAGTAAGGTGTGCATCTCGATAGGATCTATCAATCTTCATCGAAAGGAATAGTCCTATAAGATTTGAGAAGCTGAGTCAATAAGTCTATGGCCATAGCAATATGATTAATGAAAAAGAGTTTTTATTTGAAATCACTATTAAACTTGAGCTGATCGGATCTATTATATGACTGATGATGAGGTTTGATAATTGATCCATGACCTGCCTTCTAGTCAGGACTCACGATAGAGGGACTGTATTACATATTTACTACACTTAGAAGTTCTATTTCAATTCTACTGGGTTGCCATTACATATTGCAAGATATCACTGGTGGATTGTGAGAGCTCAATAGGATCGTTCTGGATCAATGATCCTTATTGAGTTAGAAAGAAACTGTTCCGACCCACTAAAAAGGATTTCAGTGATACCTATGATAGAGATCAGGGTTCGTCGTACCGGACCGAACCGTCCGGTACGAGGAGTACCGAGCCAGATCGATAGTTTACTAGTCTGATTCAGACCTTTTCTTTAAAATATTTTTTGAACCATCTCGAACCGCTCGGTTCGATCCGGTTCACATCCATACCATCCAAAACCAGACGGTATGGATCGGTTCAGTTTGGTTCAGCGTGAACCGAACCGTACCGACATGCCCATATGAATAAAGTGGGGAAGGGAGAGGGGGGGAGGGGGGTGGGGTCAGAGACTTAAATCATTGAGCGGCTTAAGAGTTCTCTGAGAACTTCTCAGAGAACTCCCGAGGATCCAAAGTTTATGAAGGTCTCAACGAAACCATTGAGACCTCCAAAAAATTAGAAAAAAAAAAAGAAACTTCGTCAAATTGTAGGAGTGGTTTGAAGAGAGGCTGATCTTTGGTTGGAGATAAGATAATATATTATTTTCTTAGTAAATATTTTTTTTTATTTTTGTTGTTAAAAATAGGATAAGAATGAGAAAGAATGAAAATAAGAAAAAATCATGCCAAAATCTTATGATTTTGGTATGATTTAATTATATATGATAGATTTTTGAAAGATCTATATGATGATACCAAAATTATTAATTTTTATTAATTATATATTTTTAAATATTTTTAAATATTTATTTATTTAAAAATTAAAAAAAAATAAATTTTAGAGAAAAAATCAGAGTTTGAGAATCATGTTTAGAATAATTTAAGCTACTTAAATCTAATTTTAATTTTTTTCAAATATTTTAAATAAAAAAATTATTTTTTTAATTATTTAAATTAAAAAATTTAATTATAAAATAAAAAATATATAAAAATAGTGTTATATTTTAGTTAATTTAAAAATATTATTTGAAGTATATAATATATTTATTTTGAATTTATAAGTTTTAAAATAATTATTAAAATTATTTTAAAATTATATATAATTATTTTAATTATCGTTAAACTATCATGTTTTGTTGTACTTGCATATATTTATAAGAAAAAAATTTAGAGCATGACGTTCGTTCACTTTAATTAATCAGCTATTTTATAGTATATATTTATTTATATAAAAATTATTAAAAATTTTAAAAAATAAAAAATTAGTGTTAGTTTTGAAATTGAGAATAATATTTAGAATGATTCAAAACAATTGAAATACTTGAATCTAACTTGAGATTTTTTTAAATTTTTTTTATAAATATTTAAATAGTAAAAAATATTATCAAATAAAAAATATATATAATTAATGTTATATTACAGGTAATTCAAAATAATTAGTATTTTGTTATACCTGCAGAAATGAGTAAGAAGAAATATCCAGAGTGTGATATCGGTTGGGATCATGACGAGATGCTCTCGGCTCGGCATCATCGGAGATGCAAATGGTGCAACACAGAGTTCAAGAGAGGAGGGGTGACTAGGTTGAAGCAGTATCTGGCTGGTGGTTATCCTGATGTGTCCATGTATCAGAAATATCCGCAAGAGGTCCAATAATTGATGAAAAAGCACTTTGCTGATTCAAAAGCAGCGAAGGAAAGGGCAAAGCAGAAAAAGACCGAAGTAGACCGTCAAGCTGCAGAGCCAACTTCTTATCACTCTAGAGAGTCAGAGGAGGCTTCTGCTCCAGATGATGAGGAGGCACAGATTGAGGCTGTCATTCAGGCGAGCTTGGCAGATCAGTACCAGCAGGAGGAGATGGCCCGATACAGAGAGCGATTTAGACCATCATACTACGAATCAGGATCTAGATCAGCGACTAGTAGGGGAGAATTCGAGTTAAGGAGGACTACCTCAGTCAGAGAGCCTGGTGGTAGAGGGAGCAGACGCAGCATGTCTTCTTTGTTGGAAGCTTTTGACAGTAGGAGGAGGTCCTCTAGAGATATTCCAGCAGGAGCCAGCATTCAGGATTTGGATCCACATGCTTTGCCCAACAAGGATTCAAAGCAGCAGAGAATTGACAGTATGCTGAAAAAAGATAAGAAGAAGGATATGTGACGAGCTATTGGATTATGGTTTCATTTCAATCATATTCCAGCAAATGCAGCAGTCAATCCTTACTACCGATCTGCTATTTCAGCTATAGAGGCTGCCGACTAGGGTGTAGATCCTCTAGGACCTAAGGGCATCTATGGTCAGCTTCTTGACAACAATAAGGAGGATCTGCAGAGATGGATTGCTTCTTACAAAAATAAATGGTCTACATACGGTCTGACAGTGATGTGTGATGGTTGGACAGGTCTTACTAGATGGAGCATCATTAATTTTTTGATATACTGTGATGGAAAAATATTTTTTCATAAATCAATCGATGCTTTAGATAAGATGCACGATGCCACATATATCCTTGGTCTGATGGAAGAGGTGATTGATTCAATGGGTGAGCAGCATGTCGTGCAGGTCATCATCGATAACGGACCACAATATAAGACTGCCAGAGAGTTGCTGATGGAGCAACGACTGTAGATATACTGGACCCCATATGCTGCACATTGCATTGATCTTATATTGATGGATATCGAAAAGATTCGCAGGGTACAGCAGGTAGTGGAGATTGCCCAAACCATTACTAGATTCATCTACAACCACACATGGGTTCTTTCATTGATGCGGACGTATACTGGGGGAGAGATCTTACGACTGGGTATCACACGATTTGCTACCAACTACATAGTACTTGATAGTCTTCTTCAGAAGAAAATAGCCCTACGTCAGATGTTTATCAGTGTCGAGTGGCAGGAGAGTAGATATGCGAGGGCCGGCACTGATGAAAGTCATGTGGAGAACTTAGTGACGAGTCAATCATTTTGGCAGTGGGCTGAAAAGATAGTGAAGGCTATCAAGCCTTTATATGAGGTGCTTCACGCTGTGGACAGCGAGAGATACCCCCAGATGGGCTTCCTATATTACATGATGGAGAGGGCAAAGAAACAGATCAGTGAGAATGATCCCAAGCATACTCAAGAATTTATTAACATTATTGAGTGCCGTTGGGACTATCAGATGGACAGAGATTTGCATCTAGCTGGTAAGTTTGGATTCAAGAATATTTTAAAATATTTTTTCGAAGCATGAAAATAAAATTATGCTTAATCAGTCTTGAAATTTATTTGCAGCTTATTACTTGAATCCGAGATTTCAGTATACTATTTCGGAGATAGATATGGATAGCGAGCTTCTTGCTGCTCTTCACAATATCATATATAAGATGGTGCCCGATCTAGAAATTGCGTCGTTGTGTCTGCAAGAGGTATGCTAGTTTAAAACAGATGTAATTATTCAATTAAATTTTATCTGATATATTTATAAATAATAAATATATTTTATTTCAGATGAAATAATTTAGAGAGGGATCAGACAGTTTTGGAGTCCCATCAGCTATCGTAAGCAAAAAGCAGATGAATCTAGGTAAATTACATATCAATAATGAGCAATATAGATTGATATATAATTTTGCTTAATAATATCATCAAATTTGATATGTAATTTTGCTTTTATAGCTGAATGGTGGATTCATTTTGGAACGTCAGCAGAAAATTTGAGATATATGGCTGTCCGTATTCTTTCTCAAACGATCTCTGCTAGTGGCTGTGAGCGTAATTGGTCCACTTTCATCCTTATCCACAGCAAACAGAGAAATCGTCTGACACAAAAATATCTTGACGATCTTGTATATGTTCACTACAATCTGAGGTTGAGGCTAAAATGTATTCAGAAAGAAGTTAAGTTGAAGTACACTGATCCGATGCTGGATGATTATGCCGACGAGGATGATGATCCGATCATCGGATGGCTTGCAGGTCAGCCGCAGGAGTCAGAGCTTGATGAGCCAGGATCTCCTCCACGACCAGCCAGTGTGGTGGCGAGGGAGATCAGGGTGGATCCAAGGCAATGGGCAGAAAAAAATATTCCACATAGGGTTCCAACTGATCAGCCACAGTCTGAGGGGACACAAGAGACTCATTCATCACATGACTTGCTATCCGATACATCTTCCCAGAGATTCGAGCGAGAGATGTATAGACGATCCTCCCGGTAGCCAGCAAGAAGGCATCCATCCTTCCAATCACAGGAAACTCAGTCATAGAGGGGCACAAGGGGGGAAAGGAAAAGACAGTTGTACGTTCACCACTCTCGAGAGTACAAGAGCTATCTGGTTCAGATACGGACACCAGAGAGAGTGATGATGATACTGGTAGTAGTAGCCATGGATCTGATGATCAGGGAGGAACTGGAGGACAGGAGACCATCGTTTATGAGACACAACCATAGGGTGATATTTGATTCACCGGTGAGTCTCAATTTATGCTTGTCACACAGGATAGGGATCATGGTGGACGAGTTGGTAGAGATCGTGGAAAGCCAATTTCATGTAGACGATGGGCTCTTAGAGGTCGTCCAGCACATGATGCAGCTGCGGACGATCTTGCACGTGGAGTAGGGTCCATGGATATATCTGGATCATCTTGACATTATGGATCCTATTATCCATAGCCACTTTATGATCCATATGCATATGGTGCATCCGAGGCATTATCTTCCAGTGGTTACTACCCTATGCAGCCTGGAGCATCTTACGGATCAGATTTTGCTACTGGCATATTTGGATGGACTCCTCCATAACCATACCATCATCTCGAGGATACTTCTCAGAGTCAGAATTTTAGCGAGAGGTCTGAGATGTCTTACAATCCAGAGAGGATGCCTTATGGGATGATGAATATTCGAGAGTACGGTGCAGCTTGGCTAGAGGGTTGAACTGATGTCTCTTCAGACTATATTGATGATCCAAACATCTACGAGCGTCATAGATACTCGACAAGAAATTAAATGCAGAGTACATCTTAAGGTTCGTATATCAGTTATTGCGCTTTGTACTTAAATATTTAGATATATTTTAATACGTATTTTATATATCTTTTTTTTAGTTTTAAGATGACATAGTTGAAATATAATATAAATAAATATATATTTAAAATTTTGGATCAAGAGTCTTTGTACCGCAACCTAATTCTAAATTGAACCCAAATATATCAATAATATGCAATATATTGTCATATTGAGGTTGTATTTATCAATTATTAACTTTAAAAATTCAAAAAAAAAATAAAAATTGAAAAAAAAATTGTGTATCGGTACCAGACCGGTACACCTGGGCATACCGTGTGTCGATACGGTACGGTACCGATACCGTATCATACCGATCTGGCACCGGCACGTCGTCCGGTACCGGTACAGCAAACTTTGATAGAGATCATTGTATGTCTCACTATCCGATAGAATTGAATCTATGGGGTCACACATTAAAGAGAGAAGACCTAGATTGGTTATAATTAGGCTTATAAAATACTAATTTATCTGAATTTAAAAAAATTCTGTTGAGTTCATGTTACCCTTGCTAGCACCTGGGTGAACCCAATTCCTCTTGTAGTTGGTTTGCTTATATGATAAGTATTAGCCAATTCCTATAATTAATTTAAACCTAATTGAATTTGATTCAATGGGCTCTAATTGTTGGATGCTTATTTTATGACTTGGATTAAATCAAAAAAAATTCTTGATTTTATTTATTAAAAATTCATCTTGATTTGATCAAGAACCCATGAAGTGAATTTATGAAACCTTGTGGGCTGATTTGAAAGCTTTTAATTGGATCCCATATGATGGGATGCCCAAGCCCAATGTGGGCATGGATCAAGGATAGGTGGCACCCCATTGATTTGATTCAAGTAGTTTAAGGCTAGGACTTCTAATATAATTAGAAGGAGAGATCCTAATTTGATTAGGACATCCTTATGTTATTTATTTAAAGGATCCTAGCCCTACCTCTCATAATATCACATACTCTCTCATCCTTGTCACCACCCTTACTATGCCCAACGTCTCTCCTCCTCTTCCTCTCTCTAGCCCATGCTCTCTCTCTCTAGATGTTCTCTCTTGGATCTAGGAGAGAGGTGGGCGACATCCTCTTCCTTGGTGTCAAGGGTTGGCGCTAAGGTTCTTGGTTTCTTCTTCTTCCTCTCAAGTTTGTTGGGAGTTTGTTACAACCACTTCTTGATAGTAGTTCTTCTTGATTAGTTGAGGGATTAAAAAAGTTTCTTGATTTCTTCAAGGATCAAGAAAGAAAGATCAAAAAAGGTTCAAGGGTTGATCCCTATCCAGGCTTGGTTTAAGCCTATTCAGACTTTGAGTTCAGGTAAATTGTATCAAGAGAAGCCTATCCAGATTGACCTTGTGGATACCCATAGAGATAGGATGTTTATGCTACTGATTCAGAACCTACTCAACCCCAAGATCCAGGGATTGAATTGGATTCAGCCCCTATTACAGGTTTGAAATAAAGGAAAAGCGATTCAGGTATATGAATTGATCACAGACTTTTCTTTATTCATGCTAAAATCAGTTTATGTTAATTTTAGTATAGGAACTTGTCACGCCCCCGACCCGAGATTTGTGAATCGAGGGTCGTGGCAACCATCGCATACTCATGAAGAACTCTCTCCATAAGCATGCAAGGCATCACATCACGATATCAATGCATCGCAGCGGAATAAATTCAAATAATTATTATTCAACTGTAATTCAAGTAATTAAATCAAATGTCTTACATCCAATAAAATTTTTACTAAAATAATAAAACAATAGATCTAAGTTCAATGAAGTTGACAATGCTAATCTCGCTTCTAAAAGCTCTGTCCCAATATTTCGTCCCATGCTCGAAATTAATTATCTGAATCTGAAAAATAGAAACAAAGGTAATGAGCTAAACAGCTCAGTAAGTAACAAATATCTCAACTAGATAATTCAGATATTATATAATTTTCAAGAATAATACTGCAAATAAACATAAGATTATATTTCATGCTGATTTAATACAAATCAAATATTTTCAAATATTTACATATAATATAATCATAAATCCGATTCGATTCAAAACCACTCGTAACTCAACAGCCTTGACTATGACCAACGTTTAACCCCCATTGGCGGGGTCCACAGAATACCAGCGCACAACCCCCACTGGCAGGGTCCACAAATACCAGCGCACAACCCCCACTGGCAGGGTCCACAAACACCAGCGCACAACCCCCACTGGCAGGGTCCACTGAGTACCAACGTATAATCCCCATTGGCGGGGCCCACTGAAACATAGTTAGGCTGAGAGCATAAATTCGATCTGTATCAAAACACTTTGTACCATAATATATATCATAATCTTTCACTAAATATGTGCATAAATCGATATACCATAACATTTCAAAAGTACTTTTCTTTCAAAATATAATTTCATAAATCATGCATAATTTCAGAGAATAATTATTTATTTTCAGAATAAATATGGAATATTTCGAGAAGATGATTCATTACTTACCTTTCACGGAGCATTGAATGAAAAGATCGACTAACTTCTAGGAGATTCTTCCGTGCCTATTATACAAAATTATATTTTTATATTAATTTTAATTCAAAATTAAATCTAACAAATCTCAAAATCAAAATCTCGCTTAAAATCAGACTCGTCTCTAAACTCGATTAGAATCATCAGATGAGGTCTTCCACTACGCTAATTCTAGAGGAATAACTTTAAAGAGAGAGAAATCCATCAAGAGAGAGAAACAATCTAGAGAGAGAAAATTTTAGAGAGAGAAAGTAGAGAGAAAGTCCAATTTCAGAGAGAGAAAGTCAGGGTTCAGACTGAAAGAAGAGAGAGGAGAGAGAGAAATGCTCTCTCTTATCATTTTGTTTATTTTATTTATTTATTTATTTATATATATATATAAGTATATATATATATATATTGTTATTATTATTATTATTATATTTATTCTTTTCTTTTCTTTTCTTTTCTTTTCTTTTCTTTTTCTTCTTTTTCTTCTTTTCTTTTCTTTTTCTTTTCTTTTCTTTTTCTTGGTTCTTCCCGTGCCGGAATAGGGGACCGGCGTCCCCTCTTTTGCCGGGCCGTTCAGGCCACGGCCGCCGCAGCGGAGGCCGGCGGCCGACGGGGGCCACTCCCCTGGTCATGGAGGAGCGTGGCCGACGATCGATTTTGATCGTCGGTGCCGGAAAAATCTATGGAAAAGAGACCAAAACAGAGGTCTCTTTCCCCGATCAGAAATCGGCGACTCTCGTCGCCGACAGCCGCGCACAAGAGCACGAAAAGAAGGGGAAGGAAGAGAGGAAAAGGAGGGAAGCTTACCTTGACCTCTGGTGACTTCGTCGGAGAGCAGTCCCGGTGAAGACAAGGTGGTGTCCGTGGCTCTATTTTGAGAAAATCAGAGAGAAGGAGAGAGGGAAGAGGCCGATGTCCGGTCTCAAGGGAGAAGGGTATTCTTATAGGGGGCCCTAGGACTCCGAGGGGTCCTAGGAGTCCTGATCTAGCCCGAATCTCATCGGAGAAGAAGACTCCTCTCGGTTTTGAATTCCTCTATTTTTTTTTTTTTGGCTTTTGTGGGCTGAATTAGGTTTTGGGCTATAACATTCTTCACCCCTAAAAAAAAATTTCGTCCTCGAAATTGTTCATACCTGTCACCATTGTATTGGAAGCCTGTGGATTCTGTTGAGAAAGCGCATAAACTCTTCCCTGGTTTTTAGAAATCTGTCCACCACCCTTATGTTGTCCTTCATGAGTTCTTTGGCCAACTTGATTTTCAGTATTTAGCAGGCAGCTAGCAATTTTATGATCTATCTGACCACATTTGAAACAAGCACCTGTATTCCAATAGCAATCCTTGTCTGCATGATTTTTGCCACATCTGGAGCACTGCTCAGCGTCAATCTGTTGAGTCTTATTGTCTATTGCTCCCTTAGCTGATCTTTTGATGTTTTTATTATTCTGCCCTTGTGTATCATTTGATTGTGTTCTCTTTCTTTGCCTTCTTTCCCTTTCCATGCGTTCTTCATTGACTTCCCTTTCAATTATCAGTGCTTTGTTTACCACATCTGCATAAGTTATCAATTCATAAGGAACCACTTATTTTCGAATTTTAGTTCTCAGTCCCATCTCGAACTTGTGAACACGTTCTTGCTCACCATCTACTAATCTCGGAGCAAATTTTGCTAACTCTGTAAATTTTGCTTCATATTCAGTCACACTCATACCCTTTTGCTTCAAATAAATAAACTCTTGCTCTTTCTGGATCCTTATACTCCGAGGAAAATACTGATCATAGAATGCAATCCGAAATCTTTTTCAGGTAAGTATTTCGCCGTCTTGTTCATGCTTGCGCTGTAGTCGCTGACACCAGTTGTATGCTTCTCCTTGTAGTAAATAAGCTGCATATCGAATCTTTTCTTCATCAAGACACTCTTGGACAGTGAAGGCCTTCTCCATCTTCATTATCCAGTTGTCAGCCTCCAAAGGTTCAGTAGTCTCCTTGAAAGCTGGAGGAGCAAGCTTTTTAAATTTTGAAATGTTGTTCCGTTGTACTGGTTGCTCTCCATGTTGTGGTGGTGGATGCTGATGTTGTTGTGTATCTCGTTGTATCTGCTGTTGTTCAAACATTTGCTGTTGTATTTGTTGTTGCGCTTGTACCATCCTGATTAGGGTCTGCATTAACTGAGCCATATCTGGTTCTTGACGTGCTCTCGAAGCACTCCCATTAGGATCTACGACTCCCTCCTCCTGAGGGGTGCCACTGGTCAGATGGGGAGTGCTACCATCCCGTGGTTGTGATGTCTCTCTTGCAATTCCTTGAGTAGTTCTTGTCATTCTACGGGGAGGCATGTTAACCTTGTAGTAGTAAAACCTTATTAGATTCATTTATCTATTTGTTAGGATGGGTTTATTATGATGCTCATACTCTAACGTCCCAATATTCTTAATGTTTACCCACCTATACTCATACTATGTCAAATTCTATGTGTCATAATTTATCTACTTATGCTCTGATACCATATTAATTGTCACGCCCCTGACCCAAGATTTATGAATCGAGGGTCGCGACAACCGCCGCATACTCATGAAGAACTCTCTCCATAAGCATGCAAGGCATTCATCACGATATCAATGCATCACAGCGGAATAAATTTAAATAATTATTATTCAACTGTAATTCAAGTAATTAAATCAAATATCTTACATCTAATAAATTTTTATTAAAATAATAAAACAATAGATCTAAGTTCAATGAAGTTGACAATGCTAATCTCGCTTCTAAAAGCTCTGTCCCAATATTTCGTCCCACACTCAAAATTAATTATCTGAATCTAAAAAATAGAAAGAAAGGTAATGAGCTAGACAGCCCAGTAAGTAACAAATATCTCAACTAGATAATTTAGATATTATATAATTTTTAAGAATAATGCTGCAAATAAACATAAGATTATATTTCATGCTGATTTAATACAAATCAAATATTTTTAAATATTTATATATAATATAATCATAAATCCGATTCGATTCAAAACCACTCGTAACTCAACAGCCTTGACTATGACCAACGTTTAACCCCCATTGGCGGGGTCCACAGAATACCAGCGCACAACCCCCACTGGCAGGGTCCACAAATACCAGCGCACAACCCCATTGGCAGGGTCCACAAACACCAGCGCACAACCCCCACTGGCAGGGTCCACTGAGTACCAACGTATAATCCCCATTGGCGGGGCCCACTGAAACATAGTTAGGCTGAGAGCATAAATCCGATCTGTATCAAAACACTTTGTACCATAATATATATCATAATCTTTCACTAAACATATGCATAAATCGATATACCATAATATTTCAAAAGCACTTTTCTTTCAAAACATAATTTCATAAATCATACATAATTTCAGAGAATAATTATTTATTTTCAGAATAAATATGGAATATCTCGAGAAGATGATTCATTACTTACCTTTCACGGAGCACTGAATGAAAAGATCGACTAACTTCTAGAAGATTCTTCTGTGCCTATTATCCAAAATTATATTTTTATATTAATTTTAATTCAAAATTAAATCTAACAAATCCCAAAATCAAAATCTCGCTTAAAATCAGACTCGTCTCTAAACTCGATCAGAATCATCAGATGAGGCCTTCCACTACGCTAATTCTAGAGGAATAACTTTAAAGAGAGAAAAATTCATCAAGAGGGAGAAATAATCTAGAGAGAGAAAATTCTAGAGAGAGAAAATAGAGAGAGAAAGTCCAATTTCAGAGAGAGAAAGTCAGGGTTCGGACTGAAAGAAGAGAGAGGAGAGAGAGAAACTCTCTCTCTTATCATTTTTTTATTTTATTTATTTATTTATTTATTTATTTATATATATATAAGTATATATATATTGTTATTATTATTATTATTATATTTATTCTTTTCTTTTCTTTTCTTTTCTTTTTCTTCTTTTTCTTCTTTTCTTTTCTTTTTCTTTTCTTTTCTTTTTCTTGGTTCTTCCCATGCCGGAACAGGGGACCGGCGTCCCCTCTTTTGCCGGGCCATTCAGGCCACGGCCGCCGCAGCAGAGGCCGGCGGCCGACGGGGGCCACTCCCCCGGTCACAGAGGAGTGTGGCCGGCGATCGATTTCGATCGTCGGTGTCGGAATAATCCACGGGAAAGAGACCAAAACAGAGGTCTCTTTCCCCGACCGAAAATCGACGACTCTCGTCGCCGGCAGCCGCGCACAATAGCACGGAAAGAAGGGAAAGGAAGAGAGGAAAAGGAGGGAAGCTTACCTTGACCTCCGGTGACTTTGTCGGAGAGCAGTCATGGCGAAGACAAGGTGGTGTCCGCGGCTCTATTTCAGGAAAATCGGAGAGAAGGAGAGAGGGAAGAGGCCGATGTCCGGTCTCAAGGGAGAAGGGTATTCTTATAGGGGGCCCTAGGACTCCGAGGGGTCCTTGGAGTCCTGATCTAGCCCGGATCTCGCCGGAGAAGAAGACTCCTATCGGGAGTCTTCTTCCCGATTTTGAATTCCTCTTTTTTTTTTTTTTTTTTTGGCTTTTATGGGCTGAATTAGGTTTTGGGCTATAACAGAACTAGATCTATAGGTACTTTCATATGATGAATGTATACTTAGATTAAAATTATTTTAATTTAATTTTTTATTATATTTTAGATTTAGCAAAAAATTATTGAAATCCACATGAAGGAGGAAAACCGCTTTTCCTCTATAGGATCTTCCAGATTTCATCAAATCTGGAGCGAAATAATTTAAAAAAATTTATCCTACATATATTTTAGATCTAAGTCTCTAGATCTAATCTTCATATCTGATATTAAATCTAAAATAAATCTAAAAGGAATGAGGAAACAAGTAATACCTCAAGGGTAATCTGATTACCCTGTAGATGATCTCTGCACAGCCCAAGGTTCTGATGTAGCCACGCAAGTGTCTGGCCTCTACCAATATTCACTCAGGTAGGATCTAGAACATCTTCTCCTCACAAATCTACACTCCAAAAATCAAATCTAAATCTGATTAGGAAGATCTTCAAAAGTCTTCCTGAAGTTGGAGCAGCAGCCTGTCGAAGAAGTCTTGCAGCCTTTTGTTCCAGGCGTCACCACGCCTTGGATCTTTGCCAGATGGATGTCCAACTCTTAGGACATGAAGAGGGGAGGAAGGAGAGTAGGGAGGATGTAGAGAAGAGGGGAGGGGATGGCAGCTATTGGGTTTTGAGCATAAAATAACTTCTGCATCGAAACTCTAGGCACAGCAGGGTTTATATAGACCCTGTATGCTGCACAGTGCCACATCATTCAACCAATCAGAAAATTCTAATAAATTTTAGAAAAATTTTGATTGATGGAGTGATATCATCTGATCATATCAGATAAGAATCCCACCTTATCTCCAAAAGATGGTGCCAACATTGGATAAGCACAAATAGAGGTGGAGCCCAAGAGTTTAAATTGATCAAGACTCTCCAATCTTTATCCACTTGGGGCGCCCACTTTAATCCAATTGGGCTCACACTATAATCTGATTATAGTGCCCAATTTGATGTGGCTTGGCTTGTGGATACTCCACAAAAATCTTTCAATGAGCCTTCTTCAGTTTAAGACCCATATGTCAACTTTTGACAGATATCCTAAAATAAAATTGGCAGGTGCTAGGAATTAGCAGGTGTTGTCTTAAATTTATCTCATGAATTAAGACAAGCCTTTTCTGAGCTGGACAAGCTTCATTTAGATTGAGAGAAATCTTTCTAAGGTTCTCTGGATGAGTCAAATCATATTTGGCTCAGTAGAGCCAGAAAAGATTACACGAGGAGAAAGTTAGGCTCAATCGTATGCTAGCACGATTTTCTTGAATCTATTGGATCTTATCCAAATCAATTGGGTTAGCCCAATTGATGACATCCAAATCTTAACCCTTGTTTGTGTGATCTAGTTAGGTTCAATTCTGTATGGTAATGAGACATGTCGTGATCTCATCATCGACATCATCGAAACTCCTTTCGATGGACCAGAACTCTTCTGATTCAGATAATTAGAATGATCGATCATCAATATCATTCTAATTGCTCCCAAAATCCATCAGTGATACCTAGCAGTATGTGGTGGCAACTCATCAAAACTGAAGATGAACCTCTCGGTGCAGCTACCTGTGTGATTGAGTTTCTCTATCATGAGTTCTGACTGAATTAGGGTGAAGGTGAACTCGTCAAATCCAACATCAGTCATATGAGTTAATCGATCGATCCGAATCTGATTTGAAACCTTAATGAAAAATTTTTTTTCATTATTTCACTCTGCCATGGCCATGGGCTTAAGGACTCGATCTTTCAATTATCATAGGACTACTCCTCTCATCTACCGAGGTTGATAGATCCCATCTTGATGCGACCTAGTTTCTACAAGAATATGCTACAACCAACATACACCTCAGAGTTTCGAATGGCTAGGAGATCGAGTTATGGTGTAGTCAAACTATAACACACTCAAGGTGAACTGTCGATGCACCTCAGATCAAAGAACTAGACACACAACTGCAGCATTGAGCTAGTCATGATGAGAAGGTAGACTTCTTTATGACTGCTCGAAGTGGTCATGCTCAGTACTCTCGTTCTCAATGAATATCTGTACTCTCATTCTGGTGTCTCCACACCGTAAACTTAAGACATATCTATCCTAAGGAAGCGATCATACACCAACCTTCCAGATCGATCACCATCTTCGTGATGATCCTATGGTCAGGAACTGTTTATGAGTTAGTTATATAAATTCATGCCTTAAATTTTCAACTATTAAAAATATGAATTTACATTCCTACTAACTCAAAGGATGTATCACAGACACAATGTACACAATGTGATAGAAGAATAATCCTTTTATTCATTTATAGTCAAAATTACAAATTTGCCCTTAGATCTGTACAAGAATGTGTTAGCCGATCTGACATCTAGGGCACACATCTAACAAACTCCCACTTGACCTAATGCCAATTGGCTACATATCTAAGTCCCATCTTCTCAAGATGGGCTTCGATCTTTTGCTGGCCCAATAGCTTAGTCAGCGGGTCTGCCACATTGTCTGTGGAGTCGACTCTCATAACCTTGACATAACTCTTTTCGAGATAATCACGGATCAGATGGAATCGCCGCTCGATGTGCTTGGACTTCTGATGAGACCTTGGCTCCTTAGCTAGGGCTATGGTGCCATTATTGTCGTAGTAAAGAGGTATGGCATCCGATGACATCACTCCAAGCTCTGTGGCAAATTTTTTGTACCAGAATGCCTCCTTCGCAGCTTCTGATGCAGCAATGTACTCTGCCTCCATGGTGGAATCAGCAATCACCATCTGCTTAGAACTCTTCCAGCTAACTGCATCATCATTGTAAATGAACAGACTTTCAGATGTCGACTTTCGATCATCTATATTAGACATAAAGTCTGAGTCTGTATATCCCTGAATCTGGAGTTCTCCATTCTCAAATACTAGAAACATATCCTTAGTCCTTCTCAAGTACTTAAGGATACATTTCACAGAAGTCCAGTGCTCTTTGCCTGGATTCGACTGATATCTACTTGTGACACTCACAGCATGGGCTATATCAGGTCGTGTACATAGCATGACATACATGAGGCTCCCTATTGCTGAAGCATAAGGGATCTTGCTCATGTGTTCAATCTCCTCAGGTGTGCTAGGGCACATATTCTTGGAGAGATGAATGTCATGTCTAAAAGGAAATAAACCTCTTTTGGAGTTTTCCATGCTAAACCTCTTTAGCATCTCCTCTATGTACATCTTCTGTGAAAGTCCCAGCATTCTATTTGGTCTATCTCTATAGACCTTAATATCCAGTATAAAGGATGCCTCTCCTAGATCTTTCATAGAGAACTCCTTAAACAACCATACTTTGACTGAGGTCAACATGGGAATATCATTCCCAATTAGGAGGATGTCATCTACGTACAATACGAGAAAGACAACTGCGCTCCCATTAACCTTTTTGAACACACATGGTTCCTCCTCATTCTTAATGAAACCAAATATTTTGATCACATCATTGAAATGAGTATTCCAACTCCGAGATGCTTGCTTAAGTCTATAAATGGATCTTTGCAGCTTGCAGATCTTGTGATCATCATCACTGGATGTGAAATCAAATGGCTGTTCCATATAGATATCTTCTTCAAGATGTCCATTTAAGAATACCATTTTCACGTCCATCTGTCATATTTTATAATCGAAATAGGATGCAACAGCAAGCAATGTGCGGATGGATTTTAGCATGGCTACGGACGAGAAGGTATCCTGATAGTCAATGCCTTCGCACTGACTATAACCTTTCGCTACGAGCCTAGCCTTGAATATCTCTACATTCCCATCTGCACCTATTTTTTTCTTGAAGATCCATTTACACCCAATAGGTACAATACCTTCATGTGGATCTACCAAGATCCAGACTTGGTTTGAGTGCATCAAGTCAATTTTTGATCTCATTGCCTCTAACCATTTCTCGGAGTCGATATCTGATATCGCCTCGTCATAGGTCTTGGGGTCATCACCATGAGCCCCATTTTTCATGAGGAATATTTCCTCTACATCCTCTTGTATGGTACCTAAGTACCTTTTAAGAGGATAGGAAATCCTAGTCGATCTACGAGGTGGAAGAGGTTGTGTTAAGACTGGTTCTGATTGATTAGGTTCCTCAGGTTCTTTAGCTCATTGCTCTTGGGAGACATTCTCCTTGAGCTTAATTATTCTTTCGATACCACCATCTTGAATAAACTATTTTTTAAGAAAATAGTATTTCGACTCACAATCACATTGTGGTCTTTCGAAATATAGAAATAGTATCCTAATGACTCTTTAGGATATCCTATGAACCGAGCTCTAAAAGATCTGAACTCTAACTTATCTGTCTGCTGTCTCTTGACATGAGTCGGACAACCCGAAATTCTGAGATGATTCAGACTTGGCTTCTTACCATGCCATATCTCATATGGTGTGGTAGGAACGATTTTAGAGGGAACCCTATTCAATACATAAATTACTATCATGAGACAATATCCCCAAAGAAATTCAAAGAGGTCCGTGAAGCTCATCATGGAACGGACCATATCTAATAGGGTTCAATTTCTCCATTCTGAAACCCCATTGAGTTGAAGCGTTCCAAGTGGAGTCCATTGAGAGACTATGCCATTGTCCTTAAGATAGTCTAAAAACTTTCGACTAAGGTATTCACCTCCTCGATCTGATCGAAGAACCTTAATGGGCTTTTCTATTTATTTTTCTACCTCATGTCTGAATTCTTTGAACCTTTCAAAAGCTTCAGACTTATGTTTCATTAGAAACACATACTCGTACCTAGACATATCATCGATAAAGGTAATGAAGTAGATGTAGTTGCCTCTAGCTGGCACATCAAATGGGCCGCACACATCTGTATGTACTAGGGCAAGTAGGTCTGTGGCCCTTTCCCCATGTTCCACAAAGAAAGCTTGGTCATTTTGCCTTGAAGGCATGATTCACAAACTGGATATGACTCAGAAGTCAACGAACTCAATAGCCCAGATTTCTCCAATTTGTTAACCCTGTCTTCCGCTATATGACCTAGCCTTAGGTGCCACAAATACTTATCATTTAGACTATCTCTAGGCCTTTTAATTCCTATAGCATTCACATTTTGCTCAATATTAAATACAGATACATCAATATGTAGCTGATAGAGACCGTTAATAAGAAAACCATTTGCAACTTTATTATTTTCATAAAAAATATTATAATAGTCCTTATGAAAACTAATCACATAGCCTTCTTGTGCTAAACATGAAACAGAAATCAAATTCCTGCTTGCTGCAAGTACATAATAACAATCTCTAAGAAATAAATCTAATCCTAACGGTAATCGCAGAGGGTAGGTTTCCACGGTCACAGCAGCAACTCTTGCTTCATTTCTGATGCGTAGGATCATCTCCCCATCTCTCAGCCTCCTGCTCTCCTCAAGACCCTGCATAGAAGTGCATAAATGAGCACTAGAACTAGAGTCAAGCACCCAACTGAATGTAGAAGAAACCGTAAAATTAGACTCTAAAATGAGCATACCTCCAGAAGGACCATCCTTCTTGTTCTTCAGGGTGGCTAGGTACTGAGGACAGTTTCGCTTCCAATGGCCATCTGATTGACAATGAAAATATTTTTCCTTATCAGCAGCCTTGTTCTTCGGTTCTGTCTTCTTCTTTTTGCCATCCACCTTCTGCTTCTTCGCAGACTTCTTTTTCTTTCCAAAAGACTTTCTCTTGGAAGAAGTCCACTCCATAGTAAGAACTGAGCCTTTTGAACCCTTCATAGAAAGCTCAGCCGTAACCAGCATGTTTATTAACTCAGCCAAGGTGCACTGCATCTTATGCATATAAAAGTTCATGATGAACTGACCATATGCATCGGACAAGGACTGAAGGATCACATCAATCTGAAAATTCTTGTCTAAGATGATACCGAGCTTCTCAAGCTTCTCAAGATCCTTGATCATTGTCAAACAATGATCTTGGACTGATTGCCCATCACGCATCTTGGCCTTAAAAAGTCTTTGACAGACTTGATACTTGGCCGTGCGACTCTGTTCACCAAATAACTCTTGCAGGTGAGCCAACATTTGGCGGGTAGTCAAAATATTCTCATATTGGCGCTGCAAGTCATCAGACATTGCACCCAACATGTAGTACCTTGCTTTGTTATCATCATCCGTCCACTTTTTCAGAGACGCTCTCTGTTCAGTAGTCGGACGTGCTGGCATGGTAGGTGGGTCCTGATCCAAGACATGAGTTAATTTTTTAGAATCCAGAATAATTCTGTAGTTTCTCAACCAGTCCTTAAAATTGGATCCAGTCAATCTGTGGGTGTCTAGTATTTTGGTCAGGAGGTTTGAGGCAGACATGTTTCCTGTAGAGAGTCAAAAGTTTCTAGTTAGATTTTGTAATCAGACTTAACCAACTTATTTAGAGATTTTATTTTTAAAATAAATTAGGCTCTCACTATTTTCTCAGATCCCTACACTCCCTTGGTAGAGATATGAAAATCTCCGTGATCAGTGATTTTTAGTGGGTGGTGCGGTCTCACCGACTGGCTCACCACCTCACCTAATAGTTATTGGTGATGGATCAACCGATGAGTGGACAACTCTTGTCCAATGATTCTCTAATCATGGTGCACCCAAAACTTGATCTCTAATTCATGAAGCTCATCGTATCCGGAATATTGCTCCAATCCTTAGTTAATCCAAACCCACTATTTGCACGAACTAGATTCCTGATTGGGTCCCTCACCGTATCCAAAATATTGAGCCCAACCCATCCTCTAATTCATAGCATCCAATGCCTAATGGACATGGTTGCATCTTCCCGGTGCAACTGAGCCACTGTAACCAACCGAGAACAATCAACCCCGAAAAGGGCCCGCACATCCACAATGGTAGAAGACCTAGACTTAATATTTTCTTAGGGAGATTTGATTTAGGTCTTATTAAACTTGATTTGACATAGTCATAATAATTATGACTAACCTAGTGGCATGGGTTAGCTCGAATTGTTAGCCACCTCTAATCAGAACTGAGTCGACACATATGGCCAGATAAGTGAGACCGGTGGGAGGGATATGTCATTAACTCGACAAGAACACATTCGAGTCGAGTAGCTCCCAATTAAAAACCAGTCGGTCGTATTTGCCCAACTTACCTTAGATACCAAATTATCGAATCATAACTAATTGGGTTAGCCTACAATCCAGGCTCTAACCACTGAGCCAAATTAGGTCTTAACTTGATCGAGTCACATTTAAATGTGATTCAACCTTGACCCAGACTTAATCCTATTAGGCTGGTCAATTATTAGCTTTCATGATCCCACCTAACCAACTCTTGATTCGATTTGATCAACCGCTAGACCTAATTGAGCTACCCAAGCTCGAACCCAATTTTATGAAAATATCTTAGATCTGAAATTCTTAATTTTAGACCTAACTTAATTTCATAAGCTTAATTCATTAATTAAATTTGGGTTCATAAACAAAGCATGTAAAATAAATCCTAGAGTTTCAGGATCAAGGGTTTTGCAGAAAAGTAAGCTTTGATTTCTGATTAAGGATGAACGCACGGCACCCCTACACGTCATATGAACATCCCATTGAATGAGAAGAGAGGGTCTTAAAATTTTACTTCATTCTTATGATCGGACGGCCATGAGGAATACCTTAATCAAAAATATAAATTTAACTATAAAACTAGTTAGATCTAAATTAACATATCACATATATAATTTAAGATCTAACTAATACATGCTTTGCATACATCTCATGTATCAAAAATTAATCTAATTAACATGCTTTCAGATCTGATATATCACATATAATATCTGAAAAATAAGATTTAAATTAAACTATTCAAAATTAAATCTATTCTAGATAAGTTACTAGAACAATTCTACAACTAGTCTAGGCATGCAGCAAATCAATTTTATGAAAAAACTAAAATTTTATTTTTTATTTTTTAATCTGATTATAACACTTATAACATCAAAAAAATAGAGAATAAATTAGATTTAATTTATATTTTAATCTCATTAAAATATAAGACTTAAGACTATTCATGGATTCAACTAATCCTAGTCTAGTCATGCATCTTATGCATGTTAGATCTTCTTAGATTTAATTTTAAATATTTTAATTTTAGATCCTATCATATTTGATGTGATATCTAAAATCTTTAATATCAGATAAATAAAAATTAAAATCAGATCTAAATTAGATCTGAAATAGAGCCAACAACCTAGCTCTGATACCACTTGAAGGAGAAAAATAGCTTTTTCTCTATAGGATCTTCTAGATTTCATCAAATTTGGGATGAAATAATTTAAAAAAATTTATCCTACATATATTTCAGATCTAAGTCTCTAGATATAATCTTCATATCTGATATTAAATCTAAAATAAATCTAAAAAGGATGAGAAAATAAGTAATACCTCAAGGATAATCTGATTACCCTGTAGATGATCTCTGCACAATCCGAGATTCTGATGTAGCCATGCAAGCACCTGGCCTCTACCAGTATCCACTTAGATAGGATCTGGAATGTCTTCTTCTCATGAATCTACGCTTCAAAATTAGATCTAAATCTGATTAGGAAGATCTCCAAAAGTCTTCCTGAAGTTGGAGCAGCAGCCTGTCGAAGAAGTCCTGCAGCCTTCTGTTCCAGGCGTCACCTCACCTTGGATCTTTGCCAGATGGACGTCCAACTATTTGGACGTGAAGAGGGGAGGAAGGAGAGTAGGGAGGACATAAAGAAGAGGGTAGGGGGTGGCAACTATTGAGTTTTGTGCATAAAATAACTTCTACCTCGAAACCCTAGGCGCAGCAGGGTTTATATAGACCCTGTATGCTACGCAGTGCCACATCATTCAACCAATCAAAAAATTTTAATAAATTTTGAAAAAATTTTGATTGGTAGAGTGATATCATTTGATCATATCAGATAAGAACCCCACCTTATCTCCAAAAGATGGCACCAACATTAGATAAGCACAAATAGAGGTGGCACCTAAGAGTTTAAATTGATCAAGACTCTACAATCCTTATCCACTTGGGGCGCCCACTTTAATCCAATTGGGCTCACACCATAATCTGATTATGGCACCCAATTTGATGTGGCTTGGCTTATGGACACTCCACAAAAATTTTCCAATGAGCCCTCTTCAGTTTAAGACCCATATGTCAACTTTTGATAGATATCCTAAAATAAAATTGGCAGGTGCTAGGAATTAGCAGGTGTTGTCTTAAATTTATCTCATAAATTAAGACAAGTCTTTTCTAAACTAGATAAGCTTCATTTAGACTGAGAGAAACTTTTCTAAGATTCTCTGGATGAGTCAAATCATATTTTGCTCAGTAGAGACAGAAAAGATTACACGAGGAGAAAGTTAGGCTCAATCGTGTGCTAGCACGATTTCCTTGAACCTCATTGGATCTTATCCAAATTAATTGGGTTAGCCCAATTGATGACATCCAGATCCTAATCCTTATTTGTGTGACCCAGTTAGATTCAATTCTGTATGGTAATGAGACATGTCATGATCTCATCATCGACATCATCGAAACTCCTTTCGATGGATCAGAATTCTTCTGATTCAGACAATTAGAATGATCGATCATCAATATCATTCTAATTGCTCTCAAAATCTATCAGTGACACCTAGCAGTGTGTGGTGGTAACCCATCAAAACTGAAGATGAACCTCTCAGTGTAGTTACCTGTGTGATTGAGTTCCTCTATCATGAGTCCCAACTGAATTAGGGTTAAAATGAACTCGTCAAACCCAACATCAGTCATATGAGTTAATCGATCGATCCGAGTCCGATGTGAAACCTTAATGAAAAACTTTTTTCCATTATTTCACTCTACCATGGCCATGGGCTTAAGGACTCGATCTTTCAATTATCATAGGACTACTCCTCTCATCTACCGAGGTTGATAGATTCTATCTTGGTGCAACCTAGTTTCTACAATGAATATGCTACAGCCAACATACACCTCAGGATTTCGAATGGCTAGGAGATCGAGTTATGGTGTAGTCAAACTATAACACACTCAAGATGAACTGTCGATGCACCTCAGGTCAAAAAACTAGACACACAACTACAGCATCGAGCTAGTCATTGACGAGAAGGTAGACTTCCTTATGACTGCTCGAAGTGGTCATGCTCAGTACTCTCATTCTCAATAAATACCTGTACTCTCGCTCCAGTATCTCCACACTATAAACTCAAGATACATCTACCCTAAGAAAGCGATCGTACACCAACCTTCCGGATCGATCACCATCCTCGTGATGATCCTATGGTCAGGAGCTGTTTATTAGTTATGTAAATTTATGCCTTAAATTTTCAACTCTTGAAAATATGAATTTACATTCCTACTAACTCAAAGAATGTATCACAGACACAATGTACATAATGTGATAGAAGAACAATCCTTTTATTCATTTATAGTCAAAATTATAAATTTGCCCTTAGATCTGTATAGGAATGTGTCAACCGATCTGGCATCTAGGGCACACATCTAACACCACATACACTAGCACCTACTGAAATCCAACACAGATCTCAGGTCAGGAGGTGCTGTGAGGTGCACAGCATATAACAGAGATGAGATCAAGTAGTCTGGTTTGACTTCTATATTTATCCATCCATGAGTAGCAGGTGATTACCTCAGGATATGGGATTGAGAAGATCCAGAAGCTCTCAAAGTTAGGTGAAAGCTGAATATTAAGTCGAGATGGAGATTGTTGAAAAAAATACCTCGAATTCGACCCACAGGAGTGAAAATTCAGATGCAGAGAGTCCAACTTGAAGAGAGCATTGCGAGGAGCTTGAAGGCATGGAGTAGCGAAGCATACAGCACACGGAGCAGTGGGGCCCATAGCGCGTAGGCCAGAAAATAAAAAATGAGCCCAGGCCTGCGAGCATTGCCAAGCAGCATGCGGGCTCGACCCTGGTGCGCACAGGCGCACGGGCCAGCCCAAGCACGTGCTGGTGCACTCGGGCATGCGGCCCAGTACAGGCGCACGTGGGCGCATGCGGGCTGGCCCAGTGGGCGTGTGGCCTGGTGGTGTATCATGGTCCACCTCAAACCATGGTCCATAGGAGGGCACGTGGACCAGCACACTGTTTCCCTTGTGCTTCTTGCGGTCCACGGTGGATCAGAGGTGTTTCGCAGGCTTTTCTCAGGGTATCTGCATGATTGGATGATCTAGATGATGACTGAGGCTTGATCGGATGCTTGGGAGGCTAGTTCAGGCATCGATCTATGCTGATGAGCATGATCTGATGGCTGAGAAGGTAAGCAGCAAAGATCAGACGACAGCAAAGCTTTTGGAGTTTGATTAGGAGCTAATTTCGATGTTGTTAGGGTTTTAAGGCTTTTAAAGGCCCTGTGGGTGAACAGAATCGAGAACAAGTTGAGAGTAGCGGGTGTGTGCAGCCATGAGGAGTCCGACAAGCAAAGAGAGGCATCAGTCGTGAGAGACTCAGACAGCAGTTGAGAGGAGTTCGATGGGCACCAAGTGCATGCAGTGGGTAGAGCAAACACTACAAAATATCGATAAGGGATCGGGGGCAGAGCTGAGCATCAGGCAGAGCAGCTGTGGAGAGGTATGATGTAGCAGTTCGCTCCACAAAAAACATCCAAGAACGTCAAGGACCCTGGTACTGGCAGACCTGTGAGAGGATCTCTTTAGAGAATTTTGAGAAAGTTTTTGTGAGGGTAGCTACTAGTTGAGAGAGATGTGTATATGAGAATTAAGAGTGGGTGTTCTCCTCTTGTATTGTTTTTTCTTTCATAGTGAAACTTGCATGCCCCTTAGAAGTAGCACTTAGGCTATTTCACGTACTTAATTATATGTTCTATTTTATTTCTTCATTCTTCCTGTTACAATAGGTGGTATCAGATCCGTAATAAGTAGTATCAGAGCAAGTGATATCACAACAATTGATATCAGAGCGTGGTTGGTACCAGGTGCTGGTTACAGCAATGGTGGTCAAGATCGAAGATGGAAAACACAGACGCAATCAAAGTGAAGATCAACCGTGAAGGATTGACCGATACTCTCTTATGCAAGGAGGAGCCATCTACATGGAGGATGCCAGCAGCAGCCCAGTGCGAGGTGGAGCTCCAGGTGGAGATAGATCGAGCATGGGATGAGAAACTCAGGAGGATAATGCAACATCGTCAGGAGGCTACCCTGAGCAGGTCTTAAGTTAGGAGGTGCTGTAAGGTGCACAGCAAATAACAGAGATGACATCGAGTGACCTGGCTTGACTCTCATGTTTGCCCATCCATGAATAGCAGGCGATTGTCCCAGGATATGGAGATAAAAAATTTAAAAGCTCTCAAAGTCAGATGGAGGCCAAATATCGAGTTGAGGTAGATATTATTGGAAAAAATATCTCAAATTCGATCCATAGGAGCGAAAACCCAAATGCAAAAAGTCCACCTCGAATAGCATGTTGCAAGGAGTCTAGAGGCATGAAGCAGCAAAGCATGCAACATATGGAGCAATGGTGCCCACAGTGTGCAGGCCAGAAGACAAGAAACGAGCCCAGACCCACAAGCACGGCCCAGCAGCATGCGGGCTCAAGTCAGGCATGCATGGGTGTGTGGGCTAACCCATGCACGCACTGGTGCGCTCGAGCTGACCATGGGCATGTGGCCCAGTGCGGGCGCACGTGGATCGGCCTAGCAGGTGCATGGCCTAGTGGTGTACCATGGTCCATCATGGACCATGGTCCATAGGAGGGCGCATGGACCAACACACCATTTCCCCTGCACTTCTCATGATGCATAATGGATTGGAGGTGTTTCACAGGCGTTTACCAAGATATCTACATGATCAGACAGTCTAGATGATGACTGAGGCTTGATCAGACACTTGGGAGGCTAGTTCAGGTGTCGATCTATGCTGACATTCATGATTTGATGGATGAGAAGGCAAACAACGAAGTTCAGATGGTGACAGGGCTTGTGGAGTTCGATCAGGAGCCTGATTCTGATGTTGTTAGGGTTTTAGGGCTTTAAAAGGCCTGTGGGTGAATAGAACTGAAAACATGCTAAGAGTAGTGGGTGTATGCAGCCGTGAGGAGTCTGACGAGCAGAAAGAGGCATCAATCGTGGGAGGCTCGGGCGGTAGCCAAGAAGAGTTCGACGAGCATCGAGTGCATGCAGTGGACAGAGCGAACACTGCAGAGCACCAACAAGAGATTGGAGGCAGAGCAGAGCATCAGGCAGAGCAACTGCAGAGAGACATGATGTAGCGGTTCGCTCCATAGGAAGCATCCAGTGATGTTAAGGACCTTGGTACTGGCAGGCCCGTGAGAGGGTCTCCTTGAGAGACTTTGAGAGAGCTTTTGTAACGGTAGCTAGTTGAAAAAGTGTGTATATGAGAGTTGAGAGTGGGTGTTCTCCTCTTGTATTCTCTTTCATAGTGAAGCTTGCATACCCCGTAGAAGTAACACTTAGGCTATTCTACGTACTTGATTGTGTGTTCTATTTTATTTCTTCTTTCTTCCTATCACAACAAGTGGTATCAAATCTGCAACAAGTGGTATCAGAGCAAGTGCTGTCACAACATACATGATAGACTTGATCATATTAATTTTGATCGGATCCAATATATGACCAACTTAAATCTAATCCCTAGGATCTATTTGAATAAAAAGATCAAATGTGAAATCTATGTTCAAGCCAAAAGTACCAGAAAATCTTTCAAATCTGTCCATTGAAGTTCTAACCTTCTTAATTTAATTCATAGTGATGTATGTGATTCTACCAAAAATCCTACTCGAGAAGAAAATCGTTACTTTATAACATTCATTGATGATTTCTCCCAATATTTTATACATATCTAATCAGATCTAAAAATCAAGTTCTAGATAGGTTTAAAATCTTTAAGGCTGAAGCTAAAATCTAAACTGAGAAAACCCTTAAAAGACTTAGGTCAGATCGAGGTGGAGAATATACCTCAAATGAAATGATCCTATTTTATCAAGAATATGGGATCATTCATAAGGTGACTCCTCCTTTCTCTTCTCAATCAAATGGTATAGCAGAATGAAAGAACCATACCTTAATAGATATGGTTAATTCAATGTTAATTAGTTTGAGTGCATCCGAGACTTGTGGAGGAAGCCTTATTAGCAATCTGTTATATTCTAAATAGAATATCTTTTTGGGATGGAAGCAAGACTCCTTTTGAATTTGGAATGATAGAACTCCTATATTAGATTACCTAAAATTATCGGGTTGCTTAGCTAAGGTAGGTATACCTGAACCCAAGAAAATAAAAATTGGTCCTAAAACTATAGATACAATTTTTGTAGGATATTCCTTGATAGTAGCACTAATAGATTTGTAGTAATAAATTCTAAAATAAGTAACATCTCTAATAACACTCTAATCGAGGCTAGAGATGCTATTTATTTTGAAAATATCTTTCATTTTAGAAACCAACTTCCAAATCCAATTCAATCTGATCTATCTTTTAATCCTAGTCTTGTTGGGTCAGAGGTTTCATGTGATTCAAAAAAGAAAAAAAGGTCTATCTCCATTCATGGACATTCTAAACCAAGAAGAAGCACGGAGCTAGAAAAGAAAAGGATCTTGATGAAGGCTTCTTTACCTTTCTAGTTGAAGGTGAACCATCCATTTTTGTAGAGGCAATATCTTCACTCGATGCTCCTTTTTGGAAGGAAGTCATTAACTCTAAATTTAATTTAATAATCTAAAATCAAATTTGGATACTTACTGATCTTCCTCTAGGTAGTAAACTGTTAGGTTGTAAGTGGGTATTTTGTAAGAAGCTTAGACCTGATGGATCAATAAAAAAATATAAGCTAGATTAGTAGCTAAGTGATATAATCAGAAAAAAGATTTAGATTATTTTGATGCTTATTCTCCTGTAGCCAGAATCTCTATCCTTAGAACTCTCCTGGCCATTGCTTCTATCCATAAGTTGATCATTCATCAAATAAATGTGAAGACTGCATTCCTAAATAAAGATCTAGATGAAGAGATTTACATGAAATAGCTTAAGGAATTATTGTTAAGGGACAAGAAAGTAAAGTTTGTAAACTTGTTAAGTTCCTATACGGTCTTAAACAACCACCTAAACAATAGTATGAAAAGTTTGATAGAACTATCATTTCATTTGGTTTCTCAATCAATGATCACAATAAGTTGTCTATTTCAAAATTATTAACGATGATTGTGTGATCTTTTGTTTATATGTCAATGATATTTTGATCTTTGAAACTTCTCTTAAAAGCATATCTGTAATCAAACAATTTCTTTCAAATCACTTTGACATGGAACGATTTTTAAGGATGAAGCTGATCAAATCTTCTAAAGGGATGGCTCTCTTCCTTTCTCATTCTATCAAGAAAATGATTGAAAAATTTAGATATTCTAATCAGAAACCTGTATCTACCCCTTATGATCCAAGTACCCATCTTAAAAAGAATTTAGGTGAACCAATTGATCAACTTAGATACTCTCAGATCATAGGTTCTTTTCTTTATGTGGTAAATAGAACAAGACTTGATATTATCTTTGCTATAGGAAGATTAAGTAGATATACTCAAAATCCAAATCAATCTCATTGGTCTACTGTTAAAAGAGTATTTCGATATTTAAGGGAATCCCTTAATCTATCTCTCTTATACACTGGATATCCTGAGGTAGTGGAGGGTTACAATGATGCAAATTGGATTACTGATTCTCTTGATCTTAAATCAACCATCGATTACCTTTTTCTTCTCGACAGTGCTGCTATAGCTTGGGGATCTTCTAAGCAAACCATTATATCTCAGAGCACCATACAGGTCGAGTTGATTGCTCTAGACACCACCTGTGCTGAGGTAGAGTAGATTAAAAATCTTATCTCAGAGCTATCTTTAATACCTAAGCCAGTTCCGACCATATCAGTTCATTATGATAATAAGGTCATAATTGAACTGACTAATCAAAAGAATACTACTAAAAAAATGAACCGACATATCCGGATTCATCATAAATTTGTAAGACAACTCAAAAAGTAATATCATTTTCTTGAAATTTATCAGATCAAAGAAAAGCTTGATAGATCAATTAACCAAAGGTTTGTCTAAGAATGGAGTCTTAGAATCATTGAGGAGGATGGGACTTAAGCCCACTATGTGGTCATCGACAGTGGATACCCAACCTCTGTGATTGGAGATCCGATGAATGAGGTTCAATATGATAAAATGAAGCTGATTAAGTAATCATGTCAGAGCACATTATTGGAGTGTATCTCTCCCCATCCCTATCATGAGTGCTCTTATTAGTGATAAAGTAAATTAGAAAGGATAAGCGAAGTTCTTAATGAGTCCAAGACAGGAAATCTATAGAGTATTAGGTCACAAATATCCCTGAAGGACTTACCTATATGAGAATTGTTATATAGGCCGCGACTAAGGGTTTGGGCTAACCCTAACAAAATTCTCATCAAAAATCAAGGTACTAAGCGCAAGGCCTCTAAATGGTGCTGACCGCATAAAGACCCACTTGATTCATATTGTGTGTGTGATAAGTTGAAGTCTGAGTTGAAGAATCTAGTTCAAGGTCTAATTCACTATGGCTCCTTCAAATGGATACTATTAACACTAAGTGAGGTTCAAGTCTAGATGACACCTCACCTATTACACAGTATAAGATGCCCAAATATTCATCTTTATATTTTTTAAAAATTTAAATTTTTTATGGAAGATTGTTAGAGTTTATTTTAAAAAATAACTAAATAAATAAAAAAAATAAATTTTTTTATCCCATAAATTTTAGTTATTTAAAATTATTAAAACTCTGTTTTAAACTTAACGGTTCTTTCCAAAGAGATACAACTCTTCGAAAGGAAATGTTGGTTTCCGAAGAAATATGATGTTTCTGAAACATTGTATCTCTTCTGAACTATAGTGCCTTCTCGATAATCCAGATGGAGTCTATAAATAAGCTCTGAATCTAACTATTGAAAGGAAATAAAATTCTCAATCTTCTTTTGTGTTACAATTTCTCTCTATTTCTTTTTGAGACAAAGACTATCTTTTTTTTTTCTTCCACTTTTTTCTGGAAATTTGAAGGAAATCTTTTGGGTCAGCCTGTCCAACAATCGTACTCGTGAGAGGAGGATCGGACTGAGCTAGATCATTGTACCTTGGAAATGAGATCGTCGAAGATCCACACATAGGAGGTGAATCACGTTCTTAGGATAGTGTTTCACACACCTCGATTCAGGCAAGATCTTTTCAATTTCTTATTTCTTTTAGTATTCTATTTTTCATCTAAAAAATTATATAAACAACAATAGTAATTTCTAGATATTTTTTATTGATCTATTTTAATAAAAAGATGGTTCTTCAATGGGAGTGTGCAAGTGATCCTTAGACCTAAGATCACCATGGTACCTTATATATGTGGATCTATACTTTGATTCATATCCTAGTATGACTCTCTGAGATATGTGTAGGATGCTTTGGGTATGGTGAAGTATGCATGAAGGTTGTGAATGGTCAATAAAAAATCAGTCACTTTTTGTAAGAGGAGAGAACAATCTAGTGATCTCATAGGGTGATGACTCAGAAAGTCTCTGATCAGAGCAGGATGAATATTAGAAAAAATTTTTAGTGATTCATCAATTAAGTCATCATCATCAGATCAAAATACATATAGATAGATATTTGAGCTTGACATAATTTTATGCCCATAGTCTATCGGGATGTTGTGTGATCATAGGATTGAATTACACGAAAACTCACCACGGAAGGATATTTTGATATTTCATCAAATTTTATATTTTCTAAATAGTCATGATATATTGCTAGATGTTAATCTTGACTTGTAGGTTCTCATAAATTAAAAAATTTAATTCAATAATTAAATTAGAAGAGTTCTAATTAATTATAACGTATGAGCTGAATATGTCTTAGACCTAATTAGATTGGGTTGACACAAGCCTAGGCCTACTGCTGGCTAAATGTGGAGCCCAATGGATCACACAAAAAAAAATTGATCTTGAACTTTTGATTAGACTTGAGAATTCCTAATTCAATAAGGATTTGGTTGAAATCTAAATGGATTTAGGTCAAGCATGCTAGCACATGATTAAACCTATGAATCTCCATCTATTTGAATTCCTAATTAGATTAAGAATTGATTGGGTCAAGTTGTTGGTACCTAACTAACTTCCTTTTATTTTGAATGCACTCTTGCTTAACATGGAAAGAAAGAATCCTTCTGCAAATTCTTAATTAGATTAGAAATTGATTGGGTCAAGTTGTTGGTACCTAACTAACTTCCTTTTATTTTGAATGCACTCTTACTTAACATGGAAAGGAAGAATCCTGCTTGTAGAAGGATTCTTCCAAACCTCCATGTGCGCCCCTCTTGCCTTCACATGTGAAAGAGTTTCACACTATATGTTGATACCAAAAGAGGGAGAAACCAAGAAAGGGCTCGAGCTTCAGGTGACAAGGACTTTGAAGAGCTGGGTTGGGGCTCCAGATACCTAAGGGCACAAAGTGGAGCAAGAAACCAAGAAATGGCTGAAGACTGCAGTGAAAAATAGATTTCAGGGTACTGGATCGACTTAGTGCCAGATTGGGTTGACCAAGTCTAAGAGAGATAGAAAACAAGCTCTCAAAAAATCTGACACAATACACAGGTTAGCCGGCTCAATTTCAGACTGAGTCGACTAAGTATCAGGTTAGTCAACTTAGTCTGAGATTGAGCCAACTCAGCTACGCGGGCAGAGCACGGTGGGATTTTTGGTTTCATCTAGGATTGAATTTTGATCCTAGAATCTTAAGGCTTGGTTTGTTATATATTAAGGTGGCTAACTCAAGGATTTGGACTGGGATTAAGTTTAAGAGTGAGAGCATGTGAGATATGGGTGTACATAGGCTCAGGTGAGTGCTTTCATATAATTGGGTTTAGCCAGGAGAGTTTTTTAACTGGGGTTTATTAGGACTTGTGTGTAAACCCCAGGGTATATAAATCATGTATTGTAACATATTGTAAAAGTGGAACCAATACAAAGCTTTTCTCCTTAAATCCTTCATCTCTCTCTGGTTTGCATGCCATCCTAGGTAGAGATCAAGCAAAATCCTATTGTCGTCTTCTTTGGTGCAGGTTGCTGGTGTTCTCGAGTATCTACATCTTGAGAATCTGTACAACAATTAGTATCAGAGCTAGGTGGAACATGAAGAAGGAAGGAGATGATAGGATTGAAGTTCTCTGTCAAAGGTATCTTTCTCAATCAGATCTATGTTGTTTGTGATTGTAGTTTAAGACATCATGAGCAGTGGGTTGAAGATCGATTTTAAAAAATTTGATGGGAAAGAAAACTTCTCAATGTGGAGGACAAAGGTGGAGGATCTGTTGGTTCAATAAGATCTAGATCTGGCTTTGGAGGAAAAGTCAGAGGGAATGACAGATCAGGCTTGGAGTTCTCTGGAGAAAAGAGTCTGTTCGCTGATCAGGTGGTGTTTGGTGGACTCGATGTTGTACAGCACGCTGGAAGAGAAGATACTCAAAGGTTTGTGGTCAAGGTTGCACTCCCTGTACATGGGAAGGAATATGTGCAACAAGCTTATGCTGAAAAAATAACTCTACAACCTTCGAATGGAAGAAGGTGGAGATGTGTTGGGACATATCCAGTGGTTTGACTAGCGGAGTATGGATCTACTTAATTTGCATGTCACTATGGAGGAGGACAAGTTCTTGATGTTGCTGTGCTCGCTACCTAAAAGTTTCGATTCGATGGTGACAACTCTGTTGTATGGGAAGGAGACACTAGTGTATGAGAAAATAGTGTCGGTCCTTCAGACGAACGAGCAGAGGGAGCAGATGGTGAGGGATAGTATGGAGCTTCCCCAAAATGTCATGGTGGCCGATGAAAGATCTTAGAGGGGAAAGGATAGATGCGAGGCAGTGGGGAGGCAGACATTCCCAAGGAGTATCAGGGAGGTTAGGTGCTACATGTGCTGGCAGCTAGGGCACATGAAGAGAGATTGTCCTCAGAGGAAGAGAGAAAAGAGAGAAGATTCTAGATTAGAGTCATCTAGTGCGATGACTGAGAGTGATGTATCAGATGATCTTCTGATGTTATCGGCTGGACACAGGGAGAGGCAGATCAGTGGACACTGGACTCTACTAGCTCTTATCACTGTACACCTCACCGGATATGGTTCGCTTCTTACACGCAGGTGAGTGAGGGGCAGTAGGTGATACTAAGAGATGGGAGCTCTTGTGGTGTAGCAGGAGTGGATTCCATCAGACTGAGAAATTTAAAGGGAGGGTGCAGACCTTGACAGATGTGCATCATGTCCTGGATCTTAGGAGGAGCATAGTATCACTTGGATACTTGGAGAAGGATTTCATTTTCAGAAGTAATTCGAGGGTGCTGAATGTCTCCAAGGGCAGCAGGATTGTGATGAGAGGGAGGAGGTTGAGGAGTCGATTGTACCAAATAGAGGGATCTATTGTATCTGGGAAGGCCGAGATGATTGCTTCAGCCATGGAGGATGAGTCGGAGGTCCAGTCAGTGCAGATTGGATAGTTGATGGTGTGTTTATCGGAGTTGCCTATTGTGGGGTCATCAGATCATAGGAAGGTCAAGCATTGAGGATAAGTGCATCCACACATGGAGGAGGAGCATCGGAGAGAGGTTCCTTCACGGGTGATGATGAAGTCCATGGCCACGGCACAAACTTTAGGCATAGAGGTGCGAGAAAGGTGGAGCTTTTCAAATGCTCAAGCAGTGGTGAGCAGGCACCAAGAGAGGGCCTAGAGGCATATGCATCGAGGATAGGTGCTACGACGGCGATAGGATGCAGAGAGGACCCAGAGACCTATAAGGAGACTTCCACCAACACGAACCATAGGTGAGTCAGAGGCAGGGGAGTGGAGCTGCGATCACTTCAAGATTTTTCGATGCTGCGGTGGATAGAGTCACAGGAGCAGTGACGGTCAGAGCCGATGGGTCAGTGGTGACTAAAGCCACTAGAGCAGCAATGACTAGAGTCACTGAAGCTATGACGGTTGGGAGTCATAGGTGGAGTAGCTAATGTCGCGACAAGAGGAGTCATAGAGGCAACAGCGAGAGCAACTACTGGATCAGCAGTGGGTATAGTTGTTGATGACAGGACCTACAAGAGAGGTGCCTGGATGCAAGACAAGATCTTCAGCCATAAGAGAGATGATGGCGGTCTCTCCGATAGCTCCAGGGCTGAGATATACTATGGTGGGGAGGATGTTTGCACAGTTGGCTTTGCTCCTCATTGACCAGATCATGCAGAGGATCAGAGCTCGGTGAAGAGTGGAGATTGCCAAGGCTTTGAGCGCACCAAGATAGAGATTGTAGATTTTTGTGGTGCCCCATAGTCTTGGAGGTGACCACAGGTGGAACCGATCGATAGGCTTCCAATTTACTATGATGGGAGCGGTCATAGGCTAGGATGGGAGCGATCCTAGGGTGGAGGCAGTGCATAGCATCCACGAGCTTGAGGTTCAGATGACGAAAATTTTGAAGAACTTGGTTGGGGCTCCGGATACCTAGGGGCACAAGGTAGAGCGAGAAACCAAAAAAGAGCTGAAGACTGTGGTGGAAAGCAAATTTCAGGGCATTGGATCAACTCAGTGCTAGACTGGATCGACCAAGTTTAAGAGAGACAGAAAACAGACTGTCAAAAATCTAGCACGGTATGCAGGTTAGCCGGCTCAGTTCCAAACTGAGTCAACTAAGTGCCAAGTTACTTGACTCAGTTTGAGATTGAGCCAACTCAGCTGTGCGTGCAGAGCACAGTAAAATTTTTAGTTTTATCTGGGATCGAATTTTGATTCTAGGATCTTAAAGCCTGATATGTTAGGTCTTAAAGTGGCTAACTCAAGGGTTTGGACTAGGATTAAGTCCAAGGGTGAGAGCATGTGAGATATGGGTGTACATGGGCTCGGTTGAGTGTTTTCATGTAATTGAATTTAGCCGAAAGAGTTTTTCAGCTGAAGTTTATTAGGGTTTGTGTATAAACCCCAGGGTTTATAAACCATGTATTGTAACATATTGTAAAAGTGGAACCAATACAAAGCTTTTCTCCCTAAATCCTTCATTTCTCTCTGGTTTGCATGTCGCCCAAGCAAAATCCTGTTGTCGCCTTCTTTGGTGTAGGTTGCTGGTGTTCTCGAGTATCCACATCCTAAAAATCTACACAACAAATAACAGACTGTATAGAGAAAGTTGCAGAAACATCTAAAAGTTCTTATAACATCTAGATTCCATCCCAAACTAACTAGTTTTCAAATTGAAATTATCTTAAATAGTTAGAGGACTATTTGAAATGGAAGAACCTAATTGAATATTAAGAATAGCGTATTCAAAGAAAAGAAGCTTATTTTCAGTATAGAGTGCATTCAAGAGTGTTTTCCACCTCCATACCTGAAAGTTCTTGATCTTTGAGAGGCAAATCATCAAGAGAAGAGTGAGAAATCTCATGCAAAGTATCCAAGCCATCCTCAAGCAACCTTTAAAGTGTTTTATCAGCTTATTAAGGAGCTTTTGGTATTGTAAATTTTTGTTTTGCTGAAATCTACTGTAAGAAGCTTCAAGGGTTTGAAACTTGAGGGAAAAGATTTAATCCAAATCTGTAAATTAGAATCTGAGCCTAGAAAGAAAAAGGCTTGTAAAGGTTTGGTTTAGTGAGCTCAAAAAATTAACTGAGTTTATTTATAATCTCAAGCAAAAAAAAGCATTTGAATCAGTAGATTATAGCAAAAAATTTTCAAGTAGAGCTTGGAGAGTAGATGTTGGTGCTTAAAGTACACCAAACTACTATAAAATCCTTTGTATTTATGTGTTTTGCTTGTCTCTACTTACTTTATATTCTTATTTAGCATTCATTCAGTTAATTTCAGTGCTATATATTGTATTTGCTGCACATTCACTGCATCTAACTTAGTTTGTTTCAAAAACTTTGTATGCTTGTTTAACTTTTTGAAAACCCAATTCAATTCCCTCCCCTTCTTGGGTTATCTAGCTAGGCAAAAAGTGGTATCAGAGCTTGGTTCTCAGTTAGGTTTGATTTAAAGATCAATGACAACTCATTTGGGAGTTTCACTTGCTGAGGTGCAATCTACTATTTTCAATAGGTCATGACAATCAATGACCCTCACGCACCCATAGTCATTGTTAATAGCATTGCTTTTTCTAAATCGAAGAGTGATTGAGATGAAGTGGATAAAAGATTAGTTCAATTGAATACCAAGACAATGAATGTCTTATATTATATATTGGATGTGAATGAATTTAACCACATCTCTACTTGCAACTCGGCGAAAGAGATACAGGATAGACTTGCAATAATATATGAAGGCACAAACCATGTCAAATAATCCAATATCAACATTCTTGTGCACAAATATGAGTTATTTAGAATAGAATCTAATGAAACTATTGCTGATATGTTTATACATTTTACTGATATTATTAATAGCCTCAAAAGTATTGAAAAATCATATCCAAATAATGATCTTGTAAGAAAAATTATTAGATCTTTACCTAGGTCATGGGAAGCCAAGATAACCGCCATCCAAAAAATAAAAAATCTCAATATTCTACCACTTGAAGAGCTACTTGGATCGCTGATAACTCATGAGCTTGTAATGAAGCAACACAATGATAAAGAAGTTAAAAGGAAGAGAAAAATTATCCTCAAATCTATGGTAGAAAAAGAGGAGGATGAGGACTCGTCGAAAGAAGAAGATGGTGATGAGGATATGGCATTAATTATCAAAAAATTCAAAAAGTTTTTGAGAAGAAAAAAATAAGATTTCAAGAATAGACCAATGGCTAAGGGAGAGTCAAACAAGGATAAGGACAAAGAGAGAGAGCAACAGCCCCTTTGTTATGAATGCAAGAAAGTCAGATATTTCAAAATCAATTATCCAAATCTAAAAAAACTTACAAGAAGACAAAGAAAAAAGTCATGGTTGCAATATGAAGTGATAGTAAAGATTCAAGCCCTAATGATGAAAACTAGAATATTGTAAACTTGTGTCTCATGGCACCAGAGGATGAAGTACAATCTGAACATATTTTAAATTTTATATTTGATAAGCTTCAAGATGCATTTCATAAATTACTTGATAAATTTAAAAAAATTAGTTTAAGAATAGAGATTTAAAACTAAAAAATCAATTATTGTTAAAAGAGAAGGCATATATTTCACAAAACAATAAGGTTTTATTAGAAGAAAATGACTGACTAAAGAAGGAACTAGAAAACATTAAACCTTTGATTTAGAAGTTTACTTACAAGTTTGAAAAACTTCATATAATTTTGAGCAATGAAAGAGCAAATTTTGATAAAGCCAGTCTTGGTTTTAATCCTAGCAATAAATAAATTTTTTTTAAAAAAAATTATAAGTTCTTCTTCAAATGTTGCTTCAAAGATTACTTATTTCTGCTGTGGCAAAATAGGATATAAAGCTTATTCCTGTAAATTCAAAAATTTGAATGGTAAATTTATTAAAAAAGTTTGAATTCTAAAGAGAATCTTGATCACTAACCCAAAAAGATTCAAAAAAAATTGGATACCTAAATCTACTATTTGACTATTTTATAGGACTATCTTACAGCCCTTAAATCAAAAAGAAGATGATATCTCGATATGACTATTCAAGACATATGATAAATGATAAAGATCAATTTATCACTCTTGAAAGAAAAAAAATAGTAATTTTTGATAATAATAAAAAATAAAAAAAATATTGAAATTGATAAAATATATATTACTCCCTCTATATTTATTGGTAATATTTTATTAGTTGATAGTTTGAAACATAATTTACTTAGTGCAAGTCAATTATGTGACAAAGGATTTAAAATTACTTTTGAATCTTCTATATGTATTATTTTTAATCTTTTTGATGAAGGAGCAAAATTTATTGGATATAGACATGACAACATCTATATAATTGATCTGGATGAAATTATTACAAGGAGTGGTCTATGCCTTGTAGCAATAGTCGTAAAAATCAAAGGGTCTAGTTAGTTGTGACATCGTATATTAGAACACACTAGCATGAATACTATTTCTAAATTGATTGCAAAAAATTTAGTTAAAGATTTGTAAAAATTGAATTTTGAAAAGAATCATATTTGTGATCCATGTCCATATAAAAAATAAACTAGAGAATCTTTTAAATCTAAAAATAAAGTTTTTATTTTTAAACCCTTAGAATTGATTCACATAGACTTATTTGGATCTACTAGGACTACAAGTCTAGGAGGAAAAAGATATGAACTTTGATTATAGATAATTTTTCATGATTTATATGAGTTTTGTTCTTAGCACATAAAATAAAGTTTTTCTATATTTTCAAAATTTTATCAAAAATTTTAAATAAAATGAGTTTAACAATTGTCTATATTCATAGTGATCATAAAATCAAATTTGAAAATCAAAGTTTTAAAAATTTTTATAATAAAAATAGAATTGAATATAATTTTTTATACCAAAAATATCTCAATAGAATAGAGTTGTTGAAAAAAAAATCAAACTTTGAAAAAAATGGACCATACCATATTGTGTGAGGGGAGTCTCCCAAAGTATTTTTGGGCTAAGGCCATTAATACTATATATTACATTTTAAACAGAGTTTTGATTCGATCAATTTAAAAAAAAATCTTCTATGAGCTTTAGAAAAGTAGAAAATCTAACATTAGTTACTTTCATATTTTTAGTTATCGATGTTTTATTTTGAATAATGGTAAAGATAACATAGGTAAATTTGATGCAAAATTAGATGAAGATATTTTTCTAGGATATTCTGTATCTAGCAAAGCATATAGAGTTTTCAACAAATATATATTGGTTGTTGAAAATCTATACATATTGTATTTGATGAAACTAATGATATATCTTTGAGAAAGAAAGATTTTGATAATGATGATGATGATATAGAAAATA
>NC_026003.2:87047719-87094695 GCF_000442705.2 Elaeis guineensis | reverse complement strand
GATCTTGATGAAATTGTTACAAGGAGTGGTCTATGCCTTGTAGCAATAGACGTAAAAATCAAAGGATCTAGTTAGTTGTGACATCGTATATTAGAACACGCTAGCGTGAATACTATTTCTAAACTAATTGCAAAAAATTTAGTTAAAGATTTGTCAAAATTGAATTTTGAAAAGAATCATATTTGTGATGCATGTCCATATAAAAAATAAACTAGAGAATCTTTTAAATCTAAAAATAAAGTTTTTACTTTTAAACCCTTAGAATTGATTCACATAGACTTATTTGGATCTACTAGGACTACAAGTCTAGGAGGAAAAAGATATGAACTTTGATTATAGATAATTTTTCATGATTTATATGAGTTTTGTTCTTAGCACATAAAATAAAGTTTTTCTATATTTTCAAAATTTTATCAAAAAATTTTAAATAAAATGAGTTTAACAATTGTCTATATTCATAGTGATCATAAATCAATTTGAAAATCAAAGTTTTAAAAATTTTTATAATAAAAATAGAATTGAATATAATTTTTTATACCAAAAATATCTCAATAGAATAGAGTTGTTGAAAAAAAAAATCAAACTTTGAAAAAATGGACCATACCATATTGTGTGAGGGGAGTCTCCCAAAGTATTTTTGGGCTAAGGCCATTAATACTATATATTACATTTTAAACAGAGTTTTGATTCGATCAATTTTAAAAAAAATCTTCTATGAGCTTTAGAAAGTAGAAAATCTAACATTAGTTACTTTCATATTTTTAGTTATCGATGTTTTATTTTGAATAATGGTAAAGATAAGTAGGTAAATTTGATGCAAAATTAGATGAAGATATTTTTCTAGGATATTCTGTATCTAGCAAAGCATATAGAGTTTTCAACAAATATATATTGGTTGTTGAAAATCTATACATATTATATTTGATGAAACTAATGATATATCTTTGAGAAAGAAAATTTTGATAATGATGATGATGATATAGAAAATAAAGAAAAAGAGATGAAAAAACTTAACTTGAGATATAGGCCAAATCAAGGTGAAGGAGATGAACCAAAGATGATGAATGAGAGAAGAATCTGGAAGAAAATGTCAATAAAAGCATGATGACTTGTCCATGGAACGAAGTTCGTATGCAATCATTTGAAGGATCTCATTATAGATGAACCTTCATAAGCGGTAAGAATAAGAGTCATTTTTAAAAATATTCATAATTATCTTAACTTTGTTTCTCAAATTGAACTCAAATACATAGAGGAAGCTGAAAATGATGCAAATTGGAAGCTTGCTATACAAAAGGAGCTAATCAATTTGAGAAGAATAAAATTTGGATCTTAGTTAATAGGCCAATTGACCATCCAATAATAAGAACAAAATGGTATTTAGAAATAAATTAGATAAAAATATATATAATTAGAAATAAAGCTAGATTAGTTACAAAAAGATATAATCAAGAATAAAGAATAAATTTTGATGAAATATATGTACCTGTAGCTGGATTAAAAATAATCAGATTATTACTTGCATTTGCTTACTATATGAATTTTAAATTATATCAAATAGATGTAAAAAATCTTTCTTAAATGATTATATTGCTGAAAAAATTTTTATAGAACAACTGCTAGTTTTGAAAGTCATGCTTTTTCAAACCATCTTTTCAAACTCAATAAAGTTTATACGTTTAAAATAAGTACCAAGAGTATGGTATGATAGATTAAGTAAATTCTATCAACAATAATTTTACCAGAATAATATAGACACCACTCTATTCTTAAAAAAAAAAACTAATTATTAATTATTCAAATATATATAGATGATATTATTTTTAGTATTACTAATAAAACTCTTTATCAAAAATTTGATAAACTAATGCAAGAAGAATTTGAAATGAGCATGATGGAGAGCTGAATTTCTTCCTCGATCTCCAAATCAAACAAATAAAGGAGAAAATCTTCATCAATCAAGCCAAGTATATCAAGGAGATACTCAAAAAATTTTAGATGGAGAGTATGAAAGTAATTGGAACACCATGAGCCTCTCATTCAAATTTGACAAAGATAAAAATAAAAAATATTAATCAAAAATTTTGTAGAGGTATAATTAGATCTTTACTTTACTTATCACAAGTAGATCAATATAATATTTAGTAGATGCATTGTATTAGATTTCAATCTTATCTTAAAAATCTCATATGCTTGTGTTAAAAGAATTCTCAAATATTTGATGAGAACCAAAATTTAGGCTTATGGTATTCTAACATACTTCAATTGATTTGATTAGACATTCTAATACTGATTATGGTGGATATAAAATTATAGAAAGAGCACAAGTAGAATATGTCAATTTTTTGAATGAACTTAATCTTATAGTTTAGTAAAAAATAAAATTTGGTAACATTGTCTGTGATCAAAGCTGAGTACATGCAGTTAGAAATTACTGTACTCAAATTCTTTAGATTAAGCAACAACTTAAAAATTATGATATTGAATAAAATAAAATTTTCATAAGATGTGATAATACAAGTGATATAAATTTAACTAAAAATCTAATTCAGTACTGAAGAACTAAGCATATTGATGTAAGACATCATTTTATTAGGGATCACATATAAAATAATGATATTGTGCTTGACTTTGTACATATGATAATCAATTAGCAGATATTTTTGCCAAATCTTTAAATGAAGACAGATTTTGTATGATTAGAGGAAATTAAGAGTTTATGATCCTTTTCAAATCTTATGGTATCATTTACATGCTTACTTATAACTATCTCTATTATATTTGTAATGCAATAATTTTATGGTATCACTCATATTATCTTCATTCATATTTTGTGGTATCTTTGTTTAACTCTTTTTGTTAATAACAAAAGGGAGAGATTAAAGTGAGCGTTCATGCATGATATCATATTAACAATCATATAAAGTGTCATATGTTAAGTGGTATCAGACTAACATTCATATCAAGAAAAATTGAGATTGAGAAGAAAAATTGAGCAATGAATTGAGGGGGAGTAACTAGAATAACTAGAAGTTTTCAACATTATATTAAAAAGAAAATTAAAATATAGATTGAAATATTCTTCAACTTCTTATAAAACAAAAAGAGAAAAAAAATTGTTAAAGATATGTTAACAGAGAGAGAAATTTAGTTAAATATTTGAACAATTATAAAATATCTTATCCCTAAATTTCAAATGACTGAATTTCTTATCTTTGTGATACTATTGTGATATACTGAAATTTGAAATGATATATTATATTTTTTAAGCTTTTACTTATTTATTTTTATATTTAATATTTTGTTATCATCAAAAAGGATGAGATTGTTAATCCAAAGAATGATTGTGATGATTATACAATATTAAAGTATAAAAAAAAATCTAATGTCTTTGAAGCATGGTTAAAAATATTTTTGTAGCAAGCTAACTCTTGTAATAAGCTTTTAAGCCATTTGGAAATACTTAGAAAACTTTCGAGCCAAGAAAAATCAAGTTTGAATGTAAATTAAATGAAAAAGACTAAATGAAGGAGTTCAAGTCGACTCCAGTAAAATTTGAATCAACTCTAGCACATTGTGGCACTATTTTAAATTTGACACAGGCTTCGAGTCAACTTTTATAGAATTCGAGTTGACTCTGGCATGCAGAATGGTACTAGCACGGTACTCGAGTCGACTCGAGTAGTTTGAGCTGATATTCTTAGAAAAAGATAGAAAATTTATTTTTTAGATGCAGTCTTCGAGTCGACTCCTGCAGGCTTCGAGTCGATTCTTACAGATCTCGAGTTGATGCTAGTTCTACTCGAGTTGACTCCTGAGTTTCTGACAGCAATAATAAACTTTGTAGAAAAAATTACAGAAACTTTCAAAAATTATTATAATGTCTAGATTCTATCCCCAAAATCTCAAAATGGCTTGTTTTCAAATTCAAAATATCTTAAATGGTCAAAGGACTATTTGAAATGAAGAAGGAACCTAATTAAATACTAAGAATAGCATATTCAAAGAAAAAATCTATTTTCAGTCTAGAATATATTCAAGAGTATTTTTCACCTCCACACCTAAAAGTTCTTGATCTTTGAGAGATAAATCATCAAGAGAAGAGTGAGCAATCTCATGCAAAGTATCCAAGCCATCCTCAAGCAACCTTCAAAGTGTTTTATCAACTCATTAAGGTGCTTTTTGTGTTGTAAATTTTTATTTTACTGAAATCTACTGTAACAAGTTTTAAGGTTTGAAACTTGGGAAAAAGGTTTCATCCAAATCTAGAAATTAGATTGTGAGCCTAGAGAAAGGCTTATAAAGGTTTTGATTGGTGAGTCTGAAAAATCAACTGAAAAACAAACATACTATAATCAGTAGATTATAGTAAAAAATTTTAAGTGGAGTTTGGAGAGTGGATGTAGGTCTTGAAGTGCACTGAACCACTATAAAATCTTTTATGTTTGTGTAACTTGTTTATCTCTACTTTATATTCTTATTTAGCATTCATTCATTTAATTCTGCTGCTATACATTGCATCTGCTGCACATTTATTTCATCTAACTTAGTTTGTTTCACAAACTACACATACTTATTTAAATTTTTGAAAACTCAATTCACCCCCACCCCCCCTCTTGGGTTATCTAGGTGGGCAATAATATCTATCGAAGACTATATGGTATATATGAAACTTTCATTCAAAAATTATGTATATAAGTTGATTAAAAAATTTTCTGCCATCATGATTGAGGTTGTTAATGAAATTATTGATTGCTATTTTGATCAAGATAAAAGATCTTATTTATATCTATTTGAGATTTTGAGACATGTATAAAATTATAATAAACTTATTGTTAATTAAAGAAATTAATTTTACTTAAGATTATAGAATATTCATTTTGGTAGAATCTTGTTTTGCTATTTTGGGATCAAGATAAAAGATTTTAGATATATCTATTGGAGATTATGAGATGTATGTGAAATTTTAATTTAAAAATTTTGGAATTATGAAGTCATATAGAGTTCTTTTCCCATTGTTTTTGAGGTCCCTAGTAAATCTAATATTGAATGAAGAATTTGATTTTAAGTGGCTTGCATGATTATTTTAAAAGATATTTGACAGATGCTAAAGAATTTTCACGAAAAAAAATTTAAAAGAGATGAGTGAGTCAATTTTATTTATGTATTTGAACTAAGATCTTAGAATTGGATGGATCATTAAGAAATTTCACTTAATTGCTTTTACTCATGATAGTTTGATTTGGAATCACCTAGACGAATTGATAAAAGAATCAAGATCTAATTTATGTTTGAATTACAATAACTGGCTTATATGAGGGTTTTGATGTGTTGATTGACTTAAAGGTTAATTTGGATGGATTTATTCAATGCATATTAAGGATAAGAATTAAAAGTTTCTCTTGAATTTTTGAAATTTAAATTTTAGATATTTTACTATAAAGTAGTATTTTGACTGAAAGTCATTAGTACATTCGAGAATTTGATGGTTTAAATCAGAGTATATAGCAAAAATATAGTGGTTTGAATTATTTATAAATTAAATTATTATCCTTTAATTTGAAAAATTTTGTGATAAAAGACTTTATTTGATTTTCCTCTTATGGGTTGACCTTATTGTCAAGAAAAAGAAAATGAGTTTAATGGTTGACTAAGTTGGACGTCATTGTATGATTTTCACTAGTATGTCCCCTATTATATGTTGAGCTATGTCATAGCATCTTGTGTCTAAAGTTAATAGACCAACAGTTCTTGATTTTGAATCTGGGATATTTTGACGTAGACCTTTTTCCTCTTAAATCTAAAGCTTGTACTCCTTTAATCAATATCATTTCTCTATCTGATTGAAAAGTTTGAGGTTATCTATTGATATTGAAGATTGTTCTACCGGGGGTGGATTGGAATCATTTGCAATCTAATTTTGTGATTGATTGATTAATTGATATTTTGGTAGAGAAACTTGATATTCTTATTTAGAATTGAGAAGTTGATTAGTTTTCATTTACAAGAAATGGGTTTGATTTAGATCATCTACAATAAAATTCAAATCAAGAGGTATTGAACCTTATTCTTATAATAAGATTTAATAATGAAAATAAATATATAAGTAGAATACATTGAAACTCAAAAATAAGATCAAGATATGAAACCCTAAAGTTTGAAAACCTTTGATAGGAAATTTGGGGGATGAAATTATTTTTACAATTGAGGAATGTAATAACCCAGCCCATAGAGGCCCAATCCCATGGAAAAAGGGCACAACAAAATCTCTACATAGATATTGAAGCACCACAAAAAAAAATTGGCCAGCACATGCCTTGCACATGCTGGGTGGGAGGAATTGGACTGCCTCTTCCTCGCGATCTCCCAATAGAAATCAAAGCAGGGAGGACTCGGTTCCCTCTCCCCAGCCCTATTTGAAAAGGACCCAAGCCTCCCTATAGACCCCACCAACTCCGGTCACCATTCATCATCAGAAGAAAGCCCAACTTCCTGTTTGTCTTCTTCTGGATTTTTTGTTGAGTTTGCCAGAATTGCAAGCCAAGCATTGATAGAAAACCAGGTATGAGGTTGGCCCTTGTTGATTAACTCTCCTCCCTTTCTTTTATGGCCTTTGGTGCAATGGTTCCTGATGGCAAATTATCAGATTTAGTTGAAAAGTAGGTGCCCTATTTTTCCTGTCTATGTTCCCTTGATTTTTGGCACCATCCATCACTATTGAGCATCAAACTAGGGACCATCGGTTGCACCACCATGGACCGCATCTGCGGCCACCATCTTTCGATGCAAGGACCCCCTATTTCGGGGAAAGAGGGATTCCAATGAATCCCCTGTTTCACCCCCAATATGTGAGGAAGAAGAAGGAAAGAAAAAAAGAAAGAAAGAAAACAAAACAAAAAAAGAAAAGAAAAAAAGAAAAGAAAAGGAAAGGAAAAGAAAGAGAATAAAGCCCTCTCTCCTCTTCCTTTTCTCCTCTCCTTTCTCTCTACTTTCTCTCTTGACTTTCTCTCTCTAGTCTCCCTTTCCACTTTCTCTCTTGATTGTTTCTCTCTCTTAGGGTTTTTTGAAATTTTGAGAAGATTGACGATGAGTTTGAATAATTCTATTGAAAAGATCCTGACCATGATCGCCGACCAACATGCCGACACCCACCTTGATCACATCGGGCAGTACTAGAGTTGATCATCTATGATTTTTTATGGAATCATCTATATACTAGTTTAAACATAATTTGGTGAAATAATCTTGATCAGACTGATCAGGATACCAAACACTGTCGCTTGATTAGCCTTATTCTATCTTGTTAATTTCTTTCTCTTTTAGCATTCTCTCTCCTCTTGATTTATGAACTCAATGAAGAATTTCTGGTCCTATCACTTTGAATCTAATTTGACCTAGATAGCCAGACTCTGAACCCAGAGGAGGGTCTCTAACCCTATTGCTTTGAATATGAGTTGATCCGATAGACAGACTTGGAACTATCTTGTCGGTCGGATACTATATTTGCACCATCCGAGCCTTTTGTCGAGTTGCACAAGATCTAATCTTTATTGATCTCTATCAAATCCTTATATCTTGATTGATTTTAATTAGATAAAGTTACTTGATTGAATTGACCCCTGCAAGTCGAACAGCATATTGACCTCCACTTTGATTCTTATTGAACATTATTAATTTGATCACTCTCAGTCTTTGTTAAACTACCTTTCTTCTAGCCTAAACTTGATCGATGAAGTAAGATGACTAAATCAATCTGAATAATTGGATGTGACTACTATCAATCTATCTTTCCATAATTATTCATACTCTTTCTAATATTCGACTTGAGCTTGTATGAAAATGTAGATATTCGGTAAAGGGATACTACGACATAATTTATGAACCAAAGATTTTGAAAAAAAATTTATGGAATTTATTGGGATTTATTGGAATATGTATGAGATAAGTAATATTTCATTTTTCCTAGATTATTGATAAATTATAAGATTGTTATGTCAATAATTTTTAAATCATATTGTTCATGATGCATGAATTTGATGAATAATATTTTTTTATTAAATATATCATATTTTAAAATATTATGATAAAGAATGATGGAAAATATTGATCTTGTTATGCATTATACTTGATTGATTTTGATCCCACATGATTATGTATATTCTTATCAAACTGGAATATAAAATATGATTTATGAAAAAAAAATTGATTCAAGATAACTTGAACTCTCAGTCTAACTATCTGGAGGACCCCACCAATGGAGACTAATACATTGATAATTTATTAGTTAAAAATTTATGTCGCAAATAAATATGCAAAATATCATTAGCAGATTCGAGCAAACCACCAATAGATTCGTAGTTTTCAAAGATTTTGCTACAAAATAATATGCAACTCACTGCAAGATGATATGCAATGTTATCACCCTACCATAGAGATAATATGGTCATAGTTCATGATTGATGAGAATATGATATTTAAAAAAATTTGAATTATTGAATGAAACTCAAATTTTGAAAAGGGATATGAATTTGGCATGAATAATATTTTATAATACGGCATAGTAGAAATTGATTTCGAAGTGATGAGCTCTATATACTTATTTTTTTTAAATAATTATTTACTTTATTATCTGATTTAATCTAGTTAAAGTGATCACTGCTTACTGGTCTGCCTAGCTTATTATCCCATATTTTACTATTTTTACAGATCTTGAGAACCAAGAGAATATGAGAATATGTGCAAGAGAATAACCAGAAATAGAACTTCGATGCTTTTATTTTAAATTGGAAATTTTTTTGAAGTTGATCAAGATCTTTTAAATATTATTGAATTTTATGAGATATTAAAATTAAATTTTTATTAATTAAATTTTAGATTTAATTTATTGACTAATTATTCTACTATTGCTTTAATATAGCATGATATGATGTCATGCATGCTTGTGGGGAAAGTTTCCTATGAGTGTGCAATGGTTGCTACAACTCTTGGCTCGCTATCTTGGATCGAAGGCATAACAATTATCCTAATCAAGTTAGTTCTTTCCATGATCCCTGTTTATTTAATATCCCCATTGTATAATTCCCAAATATGTTCTACTGAAGCTGGAGGATATAATCAAGGAATTTCTATGGGTTTCATCACTTTCTTTATGAAGGGCATATTTGATTTCTTTTTATTGTGTATGCTAGCCTATTTGAAAAGATGATTGGGAATTATCTCCATAAGTTTTTAGAGTGATGCTTTGATAGGCGAACATGCTGTGAGGTTTATGTTAGCCTAGAAGGGATTGTGGGTGCTTCCTTGTGGGAAAAGTATGGTGAGTGATCGTTTATATCTTTTTTAGTATGTTCAAATAAGGGCTCACCTATCTGGAAGAAGTTGTGTTCTTGTGCTCCATTGATTCCAACTAATCTTAGATAGATTGTAGGCAATAAGACATTTATTGATGCGACACGAGACCCTTAGATATCTTATACTTCCATTAGATAGTGGCCTGTATTGGTTGATTATATCTCTTTGCAAAGTCTTAAGTTGAATGATTGTTTGCTCGATCCCTAATATGAACGGTTGGAATGTCTCAATAATACATTAGCATTTTTTTGAGTCACTGGCTGAGAAAATTATTTCTATACCTATTCTGGATGGAGATAATACTGATATGCTAGGATGAGAACCTTCGGCCAAGCTGTCAATTAGAGCTGCCAATCTTTATAAATATTTCAAACCTAAAGCTCCATTAATTAGAAATGTGAGTTGGATTTGGAGGCTTAGTGTTCATCCAGGATTGCTTTGTTTATATGGAAGTTAGCATGGAATCGACCTCCACATGGGGTTATTTTATGTCAGCGTGGTTTACACATTCTTAATCATTATGATCTCTATCATGATTTGGAAGAATCCACTGCTCATATTGTTTTATATAGTAAATTGGCTACTCATATTTGGAGAATGGCCCCAATTTCTAACACTTGGACTATCTCTGCACTTTTTTTGGATGATTTTCTTCATATAGTCAGAGAAAGATCGAATAAAGATAGTCCACAATCAAATGATGTTTTAATAGATTATATAGTGTATCAAATTTGGGAGACTCAAAATGATCGTATCTTTCACAATATTATTTGGAATCCCAGGATAATTCTAATGAGAGCATTGACCTAGGCACATGAATATATTAATGTGACTACCTTAAAGGACACCTTGATAGTTGGGAAAAATTGTGGCCCTTTATTTACAGGATTTTTATATCCTTAAAGGATTATTTTACTTGAGAGCTACCACCCCCTAGTTTTCTTAAGGTTAATTTTGATGGTAGTGTTCTAAATGAAGGTTATCGAGGTGGAACTAGTTTTGTTATAATAAGAACTAATAGAGCTTTGGTCATAGAAGATGAAACTAAATTAGTTGATACTGCATCCCTATGGCAGAGTTTTGTGCTACATGGAAAGGTGTGTTATATGCCACGAGAATTCTGAAGGCAACTCAAATTATTCTTGAAAGTGATTCATTGACAGTTGTTAGATTGTTATATGGGTTTGTTCTTTTTGAGATTAGTTCTCATCCACTTTAATAGGATTGTTGGAAAATGAGAGTAGTTCTACAATCTTTTCAAGTCACACATGTTTATCTTACTAAATAATACTATAAATTGGATGGCAATATGTATCACTAATCATACTTGATCTACATTATAGATAACATTGTCAGATGTTCCTTTTGAATTCGACAATATTTTAATTGCTGATTCCTATGGATGATCCATTTTTAGTATAGATTGGTTTAATAAATCTGACTTTTACCCAAAAAAGTATAATAAATGATAGCTTCATATTAGAATCTAATATTATCATGATGGTTGAGTAGTGGGTAGCAATCTAAGAGATCTTAGATTCAACTCCTATAAGATGTATGTATAAGAATTTTTTCCATAATTAAAATTGCAAGCATATATCTAAATCCAATTGAATATCTGATTTTGGTATACTATAGCGACTCCATTTATTGCCATAGTTTACCAAGTATTGGTAAAAGTTTTACCAATGATTTGTTACATTTATTGCTATGGTTTTGACTACTAAAGATATCTTTTTGGTTGTGGTTTGTGAGTAGATGATTTCTCTATTATTTGAAAAATAGCTACCAATCATTTCTTTTCACGATGTATTTATGCATGCATTTTGTAATATAGAATATATATCCTTTTCTAACATATGATATCAAGCAACCTCTATTCTATGTTGTTTAGTTTGTTTGATTATTGAAAAAATATTGTGCATAAATTTATCTAGCTTTTATTTTTTAGATGATTAGACATATGCTTCATGGCCTTGTCATGTTATTGGAGTTTTTCTTATGTTGACCCTAAGATTGATTTTGATGATTCTAAAATATTGAGCATAGATGATACTAATTATGTGTTTCAAGAATGATTGTAGGAGTTTTCAGATACTTAAATTGAAGAATTTATCTATGGAAAAGATCTCCTTAAGTTGGCAAGCCAAAGTCTTCAAGGAACAAGGTTCATAAGTTTGGATGGCTCAATATAAAGAAAAATAATATTAAAAAAAATTGAGTCAATTTTGATAGATTTTGAGTTGATTCAAGCATGTTGGCATGCTTGGCATGTAAACTGGATTGACCCAGTAGAAGACTGAGCCGATCCAATCTGAGTGGATAAAGAAAACAAAAAATTAAAATTTCAGAACCTCAGATATAGTTGATCCAATGAAAAATTGAGCTGGTACAGTATTTAGTCGATCCAGTAAAAAATTTAGTCAGCTCAGTGACCTATAATGGCTAGTTTTCTATTTTACAATTTTTTATCTCTATTCTCTCACAACAGCTACTTCAGCCCTTCCAACAGCTAGAACATTTCTTCTAGTCTCTGTCAAGCCTATTTAAAGGTGAAGAATCAAAGAAAAAAAAGAGAAGTGGATTGAAAGAAAAAATTATTCAAGTTTGAGAGCTTCATTGAATATCCAAGAAAAAGAGAGAAGAGAAAGATTCAAGCACAGATTTTAGAGGATATTTAAGAGCTATCTTCAACACCATCTTCAACATTCTCTCAACTTCAAAGAAAGAGAAAGTCAAGCATCAAAGAGCAATCTTTCGGCCTCTTCATCATGCTCAAAAAGAATTTTTCTTTTTAGTTTTATTTTATACTAAATCATATTTTTTATTTCTTTACAAGTTTCTTTTGGGGGAAAAAAACTTAAGGTTGATTGTTAGTCTGAAAAAATAATTGTTGTATGATTATGATTGGTGAGCCAAGAAAAAAATCAATTGGGTTGATAATATGTCTGAAAAATTATTGGTGTAAGGTTGATAGTGAGTCCGAAAAACTATTAATGTAGGATTGTGGTTGGTGAGTTCAAAAAAATCAATTGAATTTATTTGTGAGTCTGAGAAAACAAACACACTATAGTCAAAGGATTATAGTGAAATTTTCAAGGAAAGCTTAGAGAGTGGACGTAGGAGCGGATTGCTTCGAACTACTATAAATTTTATGTATTTATGTTGTCCTTTCTTGTGTTTGATTTATATATTTTTAATACTTGCTTAGATTAATTTTTACTTCTGCTATTACATATTATTTCCATCACACAATCATTCAAGTAAGAAGCATATATCTGTTTAGAGTTTTAATTTGGTTAAAAAATTTTAAAATATCCAATTCACCCCTTCTCTTGGATAGCCATATCTGGACAACAAGTGATTTCAAAGTGGGTGCTCTAATATTAGTTGTTGATCTAGCGGTGAAGAGTTAAAGATCTCATAGCTTATCCATTTGGTTCTTTGTTAGGCGAAGGACACTCAACTATGAGATCTCTTTTTTTTAATGGCACTAATTACATTTATTAAAAAATTAAGATGAAAATTTTTATTCAAGCATAGGACTATGACATGTGGAGTGTCATACTTAATGATCCTCACATATCCACAATGATTGTCAATAATGTGAGTGTACCTAAAATTGAAAAAAATTGGAATGCAAACGACAAAAAGATGGCTTAATTAAATGCTAAAGTCATTAATATTTTTTATTATTCTTAGATGTGCATGAGTTTAATAGAATATCAACTTGCACATCAGCTAAAGAGATTTGGGATAACTTAAAAATAACTCATAAGGGAATAAGCCAAGTTAAGAAATCTAAAATTAATTTGCTTGTTCACAAATATGAAATATTCAAAATAAAATCATATTAGTTTATTTTTGATATATTTTTTAAATTTACTAAAATTATTAATATTTTAAATGATCTTGGCAAAACCTATACTAATCATGAACTTGTTTGTAAGGTTTTGAGGTCTTTGCCAAAGAAATGAGAAGGAAAAGTGACGGCAATTTAGGAAGCTAAAGATCTCATCAAGCTATCCCTAGAAAAGCTTATTGGTTCACTCATGACACATGAGTTGAGCATGACACAAAAAGAAGAAGAAAATGAGCCTAAAAGGAAAATCATTGCTCTTAAGTCATCGATCATTAAAGAAAATTCAAGTGATTCTATCGAGGATTCAGAAGATGACAAAGAAATGGCGGTGATTATAAAAAAGTTCATGAGATTCATGAGAAAGAAGAAAAATTTTAAACCAAGAAGAGAAAAAGAAAAAAGAGTCAACATAAAAAATATAGAAAGGACTACCCCCTACTGAAAAAGAGTTTAAAGAGATTAAAAAGGAAAGTTATATTGGCTAATTGTAGTAGTGAGAGCTTAAATTCAGAAGAAGAGTCATCCTCAAATGAAGAAGAGACAAACATATGTTTGATGGCTCACAATGAAGAAGTAAACTCAATTCAAGCTAATGATTTTATATTTAATGAATTATTTGATACCTTCAATGATTTAATGAATGAGTTTAAAAAATTAAGACTGAAAAATAAAAAACTTAAAAGATTCAATCTTCTTTTAGATAATGAAAAGAGTAAATTATCAAGAGAAAAAGAAGATATCTTAAATGAAAATAATACTTTAGCTAAAGAAAAAGATATATTTTTTGAATCTGAAAATTTTTTAGTTGAAGAAAAGAAAAAGTTGAAAGAAGAATCTAAAAAATTAGTGAAAAAAAAATCTCTTTTGAAAGAAAATGCTAAACTAAGAAAAGAGATTGAAATCTTGAAGTCCATTACTGAAAAATTTATATTTAGTTTTCAATCGATAATGAAAAGTCAAAAATCTATTTTCCACAAAGCTGAATTAGTTTAAACTCTTTGAGAAAATAAAAAATGATCAAAAATATATTTTCAAGAGCTTCATTTGAAAATCATTCTATTAAATACTTCAAATGTAACCAAAGTGGTCACAAAATTTCAGAATGCAATATTAATAGAATTGGCCATATATTAGTAAAACAAATTTGGATTCAAAAAGAAACTATATGCTCTAAACTCCATGGATCCAAAATAGTTGTCACGGGGCAACTTTTAGCTCCAAAATTGCTTCCGTGATGGCGCTAACTCCCTTAGCCAGCCAACACCCCAAGGTACGAGACACAAGTGTTTACAGGAAAAAACCCCCAACCTTTTCTTACTTTTCTTCTCAAAAGTACAAAGGACACACCTGCCTCATGCAAGAGGTCTCTCACCCTCTCACCTTGAAGTACAGAGCACTCAAACCCCTCCCAGGTTACACAGAATGCTCTCTCACAGCCTATGGAAACACCCTTCCTTGGCTGATTTTCCCTCTCTCTCGGCTGCCTCCCACAGCCTTGGCCGACAGGCCTACAAAGCACTCAAAACCCTCCCAGGTTACACAGAATGCTTTCTCACAGCCTATGGAAACACCCTTCCTTGGCTGTCTCGGCTGCCTCCTCACAGCCTACGGAAACATCCCTCCTTGGATGACTTTCCTCTCTCTCGGCTGCCCCTGGCTGCCTCCGGCTGCTACTAGCTGCCTCTCGCAGCCTTGGCCGACAGATCTATATAGCCTTTCTGGCCGTGGGCCACTCGCCCACTTTCCTGGCAGCGCGCGCCCACTCCCTGGTAGCGCGCCCACGTTGCTGGGTAGTTAGCCGAACCGCCCAACCAACTGCGAGTCCCAGTCAGCCACGCCCCGGTGTTGCCAGGAACCGCCAGCAACCGCAGCCTGGTGTGCGCGCGTGCCGACCGCGCACACCTCCGACTTGCGCGCGCATGCCTCCGCTTTCTGCGCGCGCACATCTCCTGCACACGTCGTCCGTGCCGTGCCCCAGCTGGACTCCGCTATTTCCGTGCGCACTCCGCTTTCTGCGTGCACACGTCTCCTGCGCCCACAAGCAGTGCCGCGCCTGCATCCATGCAGTGCCGCACCTGTTCCCGAGCTGTGCCACGCCCATGCCCGAGTTGTGCTATGCCCTGCCCGAGCAATCACACCTACACCCACAAGCTGTGCCGCGCCTGCGTCCATGCAGTGCCGCGCCTGTGCCCGAGCTGTGCCACGCCCATGCCCGAGTTGTGCTGCGCCCATGCCCGCAGACAGAGCCAAGTCCTTCTGGCCGAACCCAAGCCAAGGTGCGCCTAGCCTGCGCACCCATGCCGCGCATCATCGCCATGTCGCGCGCTCCTTCGGTGTGCCGTCCCGAAGATGTGCGCTCTCCCTACGCACAATGCTGTGCCGAGCCTGCAACAGAGCTGAATCCTTCTGGCCAAACCCAGGCCAAGGTGCGTCTAGCCTGCGCACCCGTGCCGCACGTCATCACCATGTCGTGCGCTCCTTCGGTGTGCCGTCCCGAAGATGTGCGCTCTCCTTGCGCACAATGCTGTGAAAAATAATTTTGCAGGTTAACCAAGCATCCAATTAAGTAAAAGGAGCTAATTCTTATGGATGGATGGCTTGGATTTGAGATAATGGGTGATGATGTTTGATGAAAGCTAAACCTTCTTTACATCATACCATCATTAATCATTATTTGATTTTGATGATTTATCAATATGTGTAATGATCTTATTATACGAGTTAAATATTTTGAATATATTGCGTATTTGCATACTATCTTAATATTTTATATCATGTCCTTTTGATTGTTAATTATTTGAGAAATCTAAGATAATCTTGATTGTATAAGGATATTTTTGATTGCAAAAATTTATAAAGTTTATCCCCATATAAGATGCTTAACTATTGAACTTATATTTTTTTTAATAGCTTTGTTTACAAAAAAAGGGGGAGAAAATTTGATAATTAAAGAAAATAAATTTGACATCGAAATCTTATCATAATGTGATATTTTTCATAATGTGATATCAATTTGGATACGAGACACAAAATTCAACAAGGATAAGAAATAGTAGTGGTAATAAGAGTAAGCAAGGAATAAAACTAATAATTTTGACATATGGTAAGGGGAGCAAATTTTGAATGAAAATTGACAAGTAATTATGATATTAAGGGGGAGCTTAATGTTTTTGGATTGTTAAAATTTACTTTATTGAGTTCATTGATTATTTTGTTTATGTTATTCCTTTTGATGATGTCAAAAAACAGGAGAAAGATGGTGAGTATATGCTTAAAGGACTAATGCTTAAGATGCTTCTTAACTTGATGATTAAAATCTTAATAGTCATTGATTTGAATTGATACATTCTTTAATATGAGTATATGTAAAATGTGTAATGAATTAAAGATTAATTAAGAATATATATGAAGTAAGAATTCATAAGTATTTATTCTATCACTTCATGATTCAATTTGATTGAAATACATTATTTATTTTTATTGTGCATATACTCAAAATTTTATCATCATAAAAAAAGAGGAGATTGTTGACCCTAGGATTCATTTTGATGATTTCAAAATATTGAGTATAGATAATACTATTTATGTATTTTAAGGATGATTGTAGGAGTTTTTAAATGCTTAAATTGAAGAATTCATCCATGAAAAAGATCTCCTTAAGTTGGCAAATTGAAGCCTTCAAAAAAATAAAATTTCATAAGTTTGGATAGCTCAATATGAATAAAAATAATATTGAAAGATTTTAAATCGATTCTGAAAGATTTTGAATCGATTTCAGAAGGTTTTGAGTTGATTCCGGTATATTAGCATGCTTGGCCATAAGCTAAGTCAATCTAGTAGAAAACTGAGCCGATCCAGTCTGAATAGATATAGAAAATAGAAAGCTAAAATTTTAGAACCTCAGACTTAGCTAATCTAGTAAAAAACTGAGCTGGCTCAGTACTTAGTCGATCCAATGAAAAACTTAGTCGGTTCAATGACCTGTAATGGCTAGTTTTCTATTTTATAGTATTTTATTCCTATTCTCTCACAATGGCTACTTCAGCCCTTCCAATGACTAGAATACTTCCTCCAACCTCTTTCAAGCCTATTTAAAGGTAGAGAATCAAAGAAAAAAGAAGAGAAGTAGATTGAAAGAAGAGATCATTCAAGTTTGAAAGCTTCATTAAATATTTAAGAAAAAGAGAAAAAAGAGAGAGATTCAAGCACAGATTTTAGAGGACATTCAAGAGCTATCTTCAACACCATCTTCAATATTCTCTCAGCTTCAAAGGAAGAGAAAGCCAAGCATCAAATAACAATCTTTCGACCTCTTCATCGTGCTCAAAAAGAGTTTTTCTTTTTAATTTTATTTTGTGCTGAATTATATTTTTTGTTTCTTTGCAAGTTTTCTTTAGGAAAAAAAAACTTAGGGTTGATTGTTAGCCTAAAAAAATAATTATTGTATGGTTGTGGTTGGTGAGTCAAAAAAAATCAACTGAATTGATAGTGAGTTTAAAAAACTATCGATGTAGGGTTGATAGTGAGCCCAAAAAAACTATCGGTGTAAGATTATGGTTGATGAGTCCGAAAAAATCAACTGGATTTTTTTGTAAGCTCAAAAAAATAAATACACTGTAGTCAAGAGATTATAGTGAAATTCTCAAGGGGAGCTTAATGAGTAGACGTAGGGGCAGGTTGCTCCAAATCACTATTAGTTTTATGTGTTTGTGTTGTGCTTTCTTATGTTTGATTTGCATATTTTCAATACTTAGATTAGTTTTTACTTCCACTATTGCATATTATTTCCATCACATAATTATTTAAGTAAGAAGCACATATCTATTTAGAGTTTTAATTTGGTTAAAAATTTTTAAAATATCCAATTCACCTCCCATCTTGGATAGCCATACCTGGGCAACATCTTATATGTTAGATTTTGAAGCATACCCTTAGATAACTCCAAAATTAGTTGATTCATTGAGATAATATTCTTGATTTATGATTTTAAATTATTATTTATGAAAATGATGGAAATCTAAGTAGCCATATATATTGAGATATTTCTAAATAATTTGGAAATCTGTTGATTCTTTGATATGTTTGTCTCATGTTATGTGGAGGCATGATGCTATATATTTAACTTATTTGGATCTTTGTATATTAGACTGTCAAACAAGTTCTCAACATGTAGCATATTAAAATTTCAATATTTTAGATTCTGTTGAAATCAAGACATGTTATAGAATAACTTTATTTTATTATATGTGTTATCTAAAGTGCCAATATATGGAGAAACTATTTATACAATTTGTATACATTAAAACAATCATGGAAAATGCATATTTAGTTCTAACTAAGCAATATTCAAATATTAAGGATTCCATGAATTTGGTTGCTGCATCATCATGTTATTATTTCTAATTTTAGTTTTGATAATATTTTTCTGACTAGCACTATTCTATTTATGATCTCTAGATAAAGTGGCCTTTTCAAATAATATTCAACTTTGGTATCAATTGATGATTATTTTTGAGACCATTATGCGAAAATGTATTCATTTGAAGGCTTTTTGTAGAAGTTTCTACTTAACTAAGGATTTAATTGTAGAATTTTTTTGGAAATATTGGTTTGCATATCAACAAAAAGATCAGTTGACGTTATATGATGACATTTCAATGTAGTGTATCAAGATGACTTCAAAGTAGCCTTAGCATCTAAAGGCATGATGGTAATCACATAAAGCATAAATATAATAAGACTTCATAAAGTATAATGGTAATATAAAATTATAATTATGTCATAAAGATAATGACTGCCTAATAGGAAGGTTGCTTTTTTTGTTATTTAAGTAGAATAAGATGATAGATTAGATATTAAGAATATTTTTTGTTAGGACCTTTGGTATGAAAATTTTTGTTCTTAATGCTTTATAATTAGGTCGTTAAGTAAATTCAATGCATAATGCAACCTCTACCTATCAGAAGATTTGAATTTACCTCTTCTAAATTGACTTTGGTTGATTTAGAATTAAAGTTTATGCTTTATACCATTGATATATTTTTTTATCTTGATTATTATAGCCATTTGCATTGCATTTGTAATGCTAAGTGGTGATAACTTTAGTGATCGGAAAGAAAAGGTTCTTGTTACTTTGAGTGCATGGATCTTGATTTGGCATTCCATATAGCTGAGCCACCTATTCCCATGGAATCAAGTACATCATATGAAAAAAAATGAATATGAGTGGTGGAAATGAAGTAATTGGTTAAGTTTAATGCTCATTATATCTCATATCAACTAGAGCATTAGAGGTTCTATTCTTGATTGCTCCAAGGCAAAAGATCATTTGAAGGCCAAGGAAGAACAATTTGTCACTTCTCATAAGGCCTTAACTAGCACCCTCATGAAGAGACTTTCAAGCAAAACTTTTAAACATTCTAAGAGTATGCGTTGCACAGGACCTAGAGGCGATCAGTGGCAAGGGAGAGAATGACCTCGGTGATGGAGACCATCTCAGGGCTATCGTTATTGCTCCTTAGAGAAAATTTCACTATAACTAACCAACAAAAACTAGAGAAAGTCTATAAAGGAGTGGATTCCATCAAGATGGGAGAGATGATCGAGGAGGAAGTAGATCTAGTAGAGGGTTGAGCAGGCAAAGCCTAAGAATGCAGAGGAATCAAGGTCCATGTATCAAGGTCAAATACCAAGAAAAGGTCCTGCAATCTCCACCAGCCTATTCGTGGCCAAAGTTGGCCATGCTCTAGAGAGAACGGAGTAGAATAGAGGCAAAGAGAAGGCAGAGACATTGAAACACCGATAGATACTTTGGAGATTTAAAAAAAAAGTACATCGATAGAAATGGCTATGCTTTAAAAACAAAGATAAAAAATGGTTAAAGTTCTGAAAAGGAGATTTATTTTTTCAAAAGAAAATATTTTTTCATAGAAAACAATAATGGTTATAGAAGAGATGACTGGCGAAAGAGCCTCTTTTAGCTTTTTTTATATTTCAAAATTTTAAATCATAAAATAATTAATTAAGAAGAATCCAATCTATTTTAAGCTAAGAAAAGTCCAATCAATTTTGAACTTAGAACAAAAATAAAACTAACAGAATTTTGCTATAATTTTTCTAGGGGTAGTTGTTAGCAGAATTTTTTCTATGATTTTTCTAAGAGTTCTTAATAGGATTTTTTATGAATTTCTAGCATTAATTTTTTTTTCTAAATTTTGGATAGGTTTAGAGCTTTCTCTCTCCCACCCATTTAATAGATATAATAAGGATATTAAGGAATAGTACAATAATTAGCAATAGTGTTCACCCATTATAAAGTGCAATGATGTCAAAATGATTCTAGCTCTGATTAACTAAAATGTTTAAAGTATAGATCTTAGTCACTTGAAGAGTCATCCAGAACAAGATGAACTGAGATAGACCAATATGAAAGATAAATACGGAAGGGATTCAAGCATTTTTTGATATATCAACTTATATTTTGTGATCAAGATATTGAAATCTCAATCAATATGATAAATCCAATATTAGCAAGTACACTAAATATTGATCTTCAAACTATTAGTTAAAAAATATATGTTCAAGGAAATAATTGAGGTGGGGAAACTATCTATCAATATGTTATGGATAGATATCAGGGCTGATATTTTCCAAATATTGTAGTAGGGCAGGTGCTTGATACCAAGACAAATCAAAAACTTGATCAGATGAAATCTTGTTGGCAAATATTGTCTACTCAACCTTTATTTAGCCAACCTAGATTTCAATTTCATCCTATCTTGTAGTGAGGATAGAGCTTGAGTGATTGAGTTTTTACGACATCCTCGTATTTAGGGAAAGACAAAACGAAACTTGTAATGTTGGAGTCTTTATTGAAAGAAAGGGAGGAGTTGTAGGCTTTTGACGAAGAAGATATCTAAAGAATTAAATGACAAAGAAAAATAGTGGTCAGAACTGCCTAGTGCATGGTCACATTTGAGGAGTTGTCATATAATGGAAAAAATGTCATTTTTTTTCCTAATTTGGGCTTTGGTGGGGTAAAAGGTCCATTGAACCTCATATAGGATCTCCCTGGCGTTAACTTTAATTCTTAGGACTGACCTAAACCCATAAATTCTCAATCCAAAATCCAAGCTGAAGCCAATTTTGCCTAACGGGCCTAAAGCTGGCCTAGCCCATTTAAAACGCTAAGATTATGGACGTATATATTCTTAATCTTCATATTCTTTGATAAACTCTAACATTTTAGGTCTATCCCTAGCCTCATGAGGTGTAATTTCCATCCTCTTCTATCACTTGTCACATTAATGAATGCAATTCACTTAGATTGCTTCTTTATTCAAAATTAAGAAAAAGTAGAATTTTGCATCCTAGAATTGGGAGGGAAAAAAATCTAATTTGATTAAGGGATCGCACTCTATATTATCTCTCATGTGCAAATCCTATTAGAACTAGAGGTGATGAACTTATTATTTAAATTGGAACCAATATGGATGATCCAATAGTGATTTACATACACAAAATAAATATAGATAAACAGATATTAGTATGAAAGGATTTTTTAATGCTAGTATATCAATTTCTTTGGTTGTCAAAATTTATTATGGATTTCATCTCCTAGTGAGAGATAAACTAGAATTATAAGTCAGCTAAAATATGGAGGAAAATAGATCAAATTATCAAACTTGCAATCTCCTTATTTTGAGATATCGTATGTCATCTTACATATATAATTTATTCAAGTATATCTTAATTGTCAATCAAAGAAATAGACTTGGATATTGACTTATTTGAGGAAAAAAAATACTTTTTAATTAGTTGAGTATCCAACTTATGAGATAGGTTGTTAAGGTACAACCAAAATCCTTGATTTTCTTTTTTTCTTTTTTTTTTTTTTTGAAGGGATGTATATATTGATTGGAGTATGGTATGTCTTGATTTATAAAAATTTTGTATTCCTTCATAGGCTGTGTCCAAAATGAAATGGTGCTAGATATATAATTGTAAATGAATCATTAATATTTCTGCATTTGGATGGAAACAGAATGCTCAATATGGTGGAATAGCAAATTTACAATTTGATAAAATAGAATTGCTATGATAGTAAGTATAGGTATTTCAAGAAATTTTCAAATTAAGAAGGCTGTACAAGGTAAGATACGCATGCTGAATGGGTTTCAATTGGTATCAGCATAGCATTGTGCGCTTGCAATACACATGTTTGAGTAGAGAAAGCAAGAAATTGGGAAAAGGATATAATCTCTCTCTCAAAAAAAAAAACAGAGAGATATAGAAAAGGAAGTCCTTGAGGGTAAGAAAATAGTGAAGTGATGGCAGGATTGAGACCCATAGTAGTATTTTTACATACTCCTAGAAACTTTCTTATATATAATAATTACAATTTTAAGGGAATCTGCTAAAGAGATCAAAATCTTCTCATCGCTGAAAAGTACTATACATCTTTATTGTTTCATACACAATAATTAAAATAAGAGACCAATTGATAACATATAAGTTACGTGAAGATAAATACATCAAATCAAACGTATATTATACAAAGCTACTTGTATTTAGCACTTAATTGCAGAATAAATTTTAAAAGAATAAATAGTTATCCAGATACTACAGAGGGTATAGGATTTATTTTGTAGGATAAGGAATTTATCATATTTGCTTGGAAGATTAGATAGGAGAGGATATCCTGTCATGACATTGTTTGGTTGGTGCAATTTGGAGGATATGTGAAATTTTATATGGTTTGGACAAAATTCGTTGTCCAACCATGAAGCAATTTTTTTTTTTTTTTTTTTTTTTGTTCATACATAATTGTCAAGATAAGATTTTTCTGACATCAAACGTAAATTGTTTTGATTCCCACCTTTCACACAAGTTTGCCTTCCCTTCCTTGGCCCCCATACGCTGGCAGTCCTAGGCTATATGTATTTTTCTTTCAAAGCTCCAAAATTGCTCTCCTCCTGTTTATCAAAAACTATTTAGATGTGGAGGCATGCTGCTATCTTGTGTGGTCCCACTTGCTCAAATTAATTTTTCCTCAGTACATATAATGGCATGATCATTACCATAGGCATATGAATATGATCTAATGCCAACATCATATAAACTAGACAAATTATAGTTCACAATACTAGTAGCATAAAGCATCAATTAACATATAAAAGAAAGCTGTTTACCAAAAAAACATACAAAAGAAAACAAACAAAAGTGAACACACCCTAGAATCGATAGTGCAAATCCAGCTGACATGATACATCGTACTAACAGCATATGAGGTAAATCCAGAAGTCAGTACCAGATAAATGTCTGGTACTACACAAACCAAAATATCACATAAGAACCTAGAAGAAAAGAAGAACCATGCCAAGCAGGAGAATATAGGTTGAGGGATACCAAGGCGATAGGCAACTGGAGGGATAGCTGGCAAGAAACGGTGATTTATAGGGAGTGATTTGTTTGGAGTCTCTTTTGTAGTAGCCGTTGCACTGCCCATGAATGCATGATAAGCTTGGGTGGCCTCAAAATCAAGTACTTCTTGTATAAGGCATGTGAGTAGTTGATAACCACCTCCAACACTCAAGCCACATTTCATATATATATCTAGAAATGACCAACACAGTATCCTCCAAACCCTTGGTAGCGCGCTGGCTCGGACCTAGCATAAACAATGCAACTAATTATGCAATCATTAAAAAAAAAAAAAAAAGAGGTCAAAAAATATCTCGCAGACTATCTTGAACTGGTGCTTCAAGATACGAAACTACTTGTCTACAATATTTTGAGGCTACGCATGCCAATGGTTGAACTGGTCATCCGGATTCCTATTTTTCAGATTCCCAACTCCTTGATGCTTGCTGATGATGCTGTACCAAACATTGTAATACGGAACTAGCAACCTGCCTGTATTTGGGTAACCAACAGCAGACCAAAAATATTACAAATGAATAAAATATCTTTAAAGAAGGCTTCAAATATATATCATTGTGATGGACTTATAATCCAAAAGCTTTAGCTCTTGAAGAGAGGACCGCGAAGAACATGGCCTACAAGAAGCTTATGAACAAACTTGAGCTAATGATCATCCATCATCCTATGCCCCTCAAATTGCTTGGGTCAATGACTAGACATCTTAATTGACCATAACTGCCCTGCCTCCTTCAGGTGAAACAAGGAACAACATGAAGTATGGTGTGATGTCATCCACACGAAGGTAAGCCATCTATCTCTACAATCATGATGTCATCTATTACAATTGAGACAGCACCTATATCTTCACTCTAAACATGAGAAGGATCATACTCATGCTTAGACTTGATGTGAAATTGGGGAAGAAAGTAGATCCAGAAACCAAAGAGGCAGGTTGAATCTTGAGTTCTCTTTGTCTGACAATTTGAAGAGGGGAAAAGAGCAGGTTTTGTCTCTCCCTCGATTACTTGCGAAGAAGCTAAAGCACCCTAAGACACTCAACAGGAAACTAGAGATTGGACAACTATTATCACACTTCAAGGATATTCCTCGAGTACGTGCTAGATGGACTCTTACCCATGTGGGATTTATAGCACTTGATCGACCTGGTCTTGAAAGCCCTATTGCCCGATATTTCACTCTGCAGAACAAACCCCAGCAAGCATGAAGAACTGAAGCAGCATGTTGAAGGATGGTTCAGAAAGGTTTGATTAGGGAAAGCCTCAACGTGTTGAATCCTTTCGTTGTTTAATCTTAAGAAGGATGTGCCTTGGAGGGTCCGTATCAATGGCTACTAGCAAATCAATAAAGGGCCGAGTGATGGTATATTCTAGATGAGAGAATAATCAACTAGAATCTTAGTCCAATTGACCTGAAGATAGATGATATATTCTGGATGAGTTATCAGGATAAGTAAACTCTGATTGCTACTCACTAATGACCTACCCTTCAGGACAGCTCTAGTAACATATAATCAACACTAGCATGGGATATGTAATCGATATTGCATCACCAAATAACTTAGGAATACGATGAAACCTATTGGGGGTGATTTCGTACTAGCCAAAGATGTGAGGTATATAAGGACATAAAGGTACCTCAGGCTCAGCCAGCCACTCCTAAGTCGTTTATTTTGGCAACTCCAACCCTTGCTTGGCTACCGATCTGATCCTCGACCGATCCTTGGTCCCCCTCGCCGTACCCAATATGATCTGAAAATCTCGCACCTCTTTCAAAATTCAAATGACCATGACATAATAGTCAATGATAGACAGATAAAGAAGAAGATATCAACCATATCTTTCCAGATAGTCCAGGCTAACCGCCTGATCCTCTTTTTCTCTAACAGCTCTTCAGCTTTTATCTATAAATAAAGTCTCACAGGAGATCCCCAAAGTATGAAATCTCCACTCTCCCAACACACTCGCTCCTTCCCTCGGTTGTCCAGAATTCTGACTTGAGCGTCGGAGGGTCCCTACTGGAGCCACCTTCGATCGAAAACTTTTCTTGCAGGTCTTGCCATCGCCGACCTGCTGTCACTATCCAGCTCCAGTTGATCCGACCTCGAGACAAAATTCTACCACAATAGAATAGCACTAGAGGAAGGGCCCAGACCCATTTATAGAAAGGAGCAAATATTCAATGGGAGAAGTTTCATCGTACTGCTTCAATACCGACAAGATCTAGGATCCAAATGAGGAAAGAGATCGTAGTAGCCAAACAAGAAAGGAGATCACAACATCCAGATAAAAAAGGTTGCAGAAATTTCTCGATTTTCATCCCCCAAAATCATGACAAATCCATGCTCCCTTACCCTATTTTAAATTCGAATTCTTGTGAGGATCAAGACAAGAGAGGAGATGGCAATTAGGAAGGAGATTATGGAAATTTCTTGACTTCAGCCTTCAAATCATGGACCAAGGAGACTCCAAGAAAATGAGCTCTAAGAGAAAAAAGAACTCCCACAAAATCCTTACAGTAAAAGACTCCCAGACCCCATCCATTATTTTATTTGCTTTCTTTCTTGTAGGTCCACAAGTCTATAAGCATCCAAGGCCGAGGCAAAAAAAAAAGGAAGAGAAACAAAATAAGAGGGAGGGAACAAGTGATGACCCCATCCTCCGCTCATCTTCTCACAGGACTCGCCCGCTCAGTGCATGTCTCCAGCTTCCGAAGATGCTGAAGTCGGCCGTGAGCATCCTCCATCATTGTAAAGGCCGCTAGCGACAACCCTGAAGTCTCCGCATGTGCCTCACTCCTTCGATGTCGAACTCCGCCAAATCTGCGATGGCCTCGAAGTCTCCACGCGTGCCTCCCTCCTTCGGTGCCGAACTCCACCAGATCTGCGATGGCCCCGAAGTCTTCATGCATGCCTCCCTCCTTCGATGCCGAACTCCGTCGAATCTATAATAGTCCCGAAGTCTCCACACGTGCCTCCCTCCTTCGGCACCGAACTCCACCAGATCTGCAACAGTCCTAAAGTCCCCGCATGCCTGTGGCTTTCAAAGTCCCCCTCCACATGTGCCTCTAGCTTTTGACAGTGCTAAAGTCTTCCATGAAGCGACCGGACCCCATGCGTGTGTCTTGCCTTCATCGATGCCGATGCCGCCTATGGAGAGGTTCCGAAGTTCGTCCTCCTATGGCCGCCACAAGTCCATCGCATCCTCCTTGTCGACACCAAATTCACCTACAAGCAGCTCCAAACTTGCCCCCTCTTGTGGCTGCCGACAACGCCATCACCACCCTTCAAACCCCTCCATCTTCGATGGCAAGCGATCTACGACCAATACAGTTAGGAGGGGCTCAAGGGGTTGATCCCAATGCTCGACTGAGATGAAGAGAGCGATGATGATATTGACATAGAAGAATTTGAGCAGCATACATGGAGGGACTGGATATGACTTAAAGAGTAACGACAAAATAAGAACAAGGAGCAAGGGGCCAACTTGCCGAAGCAGCGGCGGTCCTAGGAGCAGGCACGGCGTGCCTAAGATGGGATCTTGAAATATATGCCACAACAGAAGACTCCCACATGTGGAGCATGAGGAGGAGCAAGGCCAACTTCTTCTGATCCTATCGCTACTCTCGAGTCTTTCAAAGTCAAAACAAGGCCAAGCCGAAGCTAGATCCAAGCCAATCTAAAGTCAAATCCAGGCTTGATCTGAAGCCAGATGAGAGACAATATGAAGCTAGATCCAAGCCAATATAAAGCCAGATCCAAACCAATCTGAAGCCAAATTCAGGCCTAATTTGAAACCAGATTAGAGCCAATGTGAAGCCAGATTTGGACCAATATGAAGCCAGATCCAGCCCAATCCGAAGCTAGATTCAAGCCTAATCCGAAATCCAGATCCAGACCAATCCGAAGCCAAATCTAGACCCAATCCGAAGTCAAATTAGAGTTAATCTAAAGCCAAATCCAGGCCAATATGAAGCCATATCTGGGTCAATTCAAAGTCAAATCCAGATTCGATCTGAAGCCAGATCAGAGCCAATCTACAGTCAGATCCGGGCCAATATGAAGTCAGATCCAAGCCAATCCAAAGCCAAATCCAGACCAATCCAAAGCTAGATCAAGATCTGTTCGAAGTCAAAATCAAGCTAATTTGAAGATAAAATTAGGCCAATTTGAAATCAAAATCAGATTAGTCCGAAGCATGGAATCAAGACAAAATCGAAGTCAAAGTCCAGCCGATCTAAAGTCGAAATCAAAGGTCGATCCGATGTTAGAATCAAGGCCAAACTAAGGCATAGATCAAGGTAAAACCAAAGCAAAAATAAGGTCAAACTGAGGCAAAACTCAAGTCCAAGCTGAGGCAAATAATAAGGAAGAGCCATGCAAAACGAGTTCTTAAACAACTAACAACTCTTGTGGTATGAAGCTCTCAAGGCCCCATCCACCATTCTATTTCCTTCTTGTAGGACAACAGATCCTTGAGCACATAAGCCGAAGCAAAAATTAAATAAGGTCATGATGAAAATCAAACCCAAAGATGAGTCGAAGACTAAGCTGAGTTAAAGACAGCCTAAGGCCTAGGTTACCAAAAAGCCAGCCTCAAAAAGTCAACATCACCAAAAGATTGAAGTCATCAGAAGACAAATTTGAACAAACCAAGGTTGGGCTATTAAGCAAAAGACCAATAACTGAAGGACCAAAGTTGAAGTGAAGCTCAATGCCAAGGTGAAGCTCAAGGCCGATCCTAGAAAGCTAAGCTCCCAAAAATCGAAGTGAAGTGATTTAAGAATGTCAAGAAATGAAGGCTGATAAGAGGCAAACCAACTAAAATGGGATAATACAAACCAAATTATCTGTCACTTTCTTTACTCCAAAGCTCGATTTAACTGAAAAATCAAAAGGTCCAGCCAAAGATGGTCCGATGAGTTCTCTCATCTTCTATGTATAGATCTGTAACTCAAGATCTCGACGACTAAGAAGCAGGGGCTAACGTATAAGGACCCCTAAAGGTCATACTCGCTCTTCAACGAGTCAACATCCATGAAAATCTTAGTCATGCGGAAGTAGTGGCTAACCTATAAGGACCCTGAAGGCCATGCTCATTTTTCAATGAAGCCAACACCCATGAAGACCCTGATTGTTTGAGAAGTGGAGACTAACTTAAAAGGACCTCCGAAGGACTAACTTATAAGGACCCTCAGCCCACCGACTTCGACAACAAATGAGAGATAATCTATAGGACCCCCAAAGGTCCCTCACTTTTCAGCAAATGGAGCCGATGAAGATCTCAACGACTAAGAAGTTGCAAACATTAGGGTGATGTGATCTTTTGCCTCATCGAGAGCTACAAACATTTTACGTCTTCAGTAAAGCTGAAGTACTCCCTTCATCCGATCCAATTCTGAACCGGACTCGTGAGTAAGGGGCTTATGTTGGGGGTGATTTTGTACTAGTTGAAGACTTAAGGTATACTAGGACACAAAGGTACCCCAGGCTCGGCTAGTCACTCTTAAGTTGCTTACTTTAGCAACTCCGATCCTCGCTTGACTATCGATCCGATCCTCGATCGATCCTTGATCCCCCTTGCTGGACCCAATCTGATCTAGAAATCCCATGCCTCTTTCAAAATTCAAACGACCACGATATAATAGCCAACGATAGATAGATAAGGAAGAAGATAAAAACCATATCTCTCCAGGTAAGTTGAGACTAATCACCTAATCCTCCTTTCTTCTAATAGCTTTTCAACCTCTGCTTATAAATAAAGACCCACAGGGGATCCCCAAAGTATAAAATCTTCTCTCTCCCAATACGCTCACTCCTTCCCTCAATTGTCTAGAATTCTGACTTAAGCGTCAGAGGGTTCCCATCAGAACCACCTCCGGTCAGAAATTCTTCTTGCAGGTCCTATCGTTGCCGACCTGCTGTCACCGACCAGCCCCAATCGATCCGACTTTGAGATGAAATTCTGCCGCAACAAAATCAGTTGGTCTCCTTGTACCTATATGAGCTTTATATTGTAATTTAGTCCCCTATCATTCTAATGTTCTTATATGATCAATGAATACAACACAATCAAACCTTAATCATACAATGTTATGGCCCATCAAAATCTTGGATCATGCTGCACACCTTTTTGTAAAAAATTGTTCAACAAAACCTTTTCATAGGAATTAATTATTACTAAGTATGATAACTTTGTCAAAACAACTGTCTATAAAACTTTAAGAAACCATTTGGCCCTAGGTCTTGTGTGTTTGACCATGTTTCTATTTTAATGTGGATGCCATGTTATAATGGTTTCAATGCAGGATAGCTAAATCCACACTCACATTTTAATCCAGTAAATCATTGTTCTCCCTATCAAGAATAAAGTTTAGGGTATTGTTATTGAAACATGAGTTTGGGCCACACATTTACTGTCATTCATAATACAATAAAGTATCATGTCTTTTAAGGCTAGGGATCATTAGTAAGCTATGCATTTGGTTCAAACCTCAACCCCTTACAATTCTTTATGTGATGAGTAGCCAATATTGATAGTTCAACATAATAGCATGCTTGAGTGTTAGTGTGAGGTCACACCTTGGTGAAGAGGAAAGTCCCTAAAATTATTGTTGATGGAGGACCATCTAATAAGAAATCAAGATGTGCTTCTATTAGATGGAAATATAAAAATTTAAACAATAATTTATTTAAAAATTCAAAAATTTTATTTTTTATGTGGACTCCGAGATTAGAATTTTGTGGATTCTAGAATTAGAACTTTATGAGAAGTCCAATATTTTATTTTTATGTATCCTTTTCTAGGCGTAAGACTGAGATGTAAAGCTATCAAGACGGGCAGGCCTGCTCCAACCCACCCCAACCCGCCTTTAAACGGGTCGGGGCGGGCTGGCCCGTTTAACTGACGGGTTGGAAAAACCCCAATCCGACCCGACTCATCATGGGCCACGGATTAGACGGACCAACCGGTCAAAATTAAAAAAAAAAAAAAAACTGTAAACAGTAATATAAACTGAATTTCATATTCAATTTAAACTCAAATCAATCTATCAAAGTCTCACATCTCAATTCTTAGAGTCATAAAATGAAATTGTCAAACTTAAACTAAATACTTAATACAACCTAAACTTAAAAGACTTTAAGTTTCAATTTTCAAACTAATTTAGAGGCAAATCAAAATTCCAAAAAATTATTCTCCATATCATTATGGTGGTCCTCATCATTCAATTCTTCATCTTCTTCCTCTTTTTCATCAATTATCTTTTCAATAACATTAGAACCCTCTTTTAAATATATATATATATATATATATATATATATATATATATATATATATATATATATATATATATATATGTATGTATAAATAAAAAAAGACGGGTCAGCCCACCCCAACCCACCGACCCAAATGAGGTGGGTCATTTGATCCGCTTTTAAACGGATTGCTAAAATATAAACCTAATCCGTCCCATTTATATGGCGGGACGGGCTAACTCGACGGGCCCAACCCAAATTGACAACTCTACTAAGATGTAACACACACGTATATAGTTTATGTGATCATAAAAGAGGAAAATCTATGTATTATTCCATATAATATTTATAGTTATTGAAAAATGGCGTTTAGGGCATATTAGCAAACAAATAAAATTAAACAAATCATGTAGACAAGAAAATGCAAGGCATCTCCATAAAAATAGCAATGACAAATAGGGTAGCATGTCAGTGTATTGTTATCACAACGCTTGGATAAATAACATTGAAGTTTTGTCAGGCCCTTCATAGTATAATGAAAAGAACATTAAAGAGTGTATTACATTTAAGAACTTAAGCAATATCTTTGTTATTATATATTTATGTGGACAAGCTCGTATAGCTAATGTAAATTGGGAATAAAAGGTTATTGATCATCTTCTTAACTTATTTGGATGAATAGGGGGCCCAACAAAGTGATCAAAATACAGAATTAAGGATAATCTGGCTAGATACTATTTTGGAATTATGAGCTAGTATTTATTGATCTATACATCAAGCACTAGACAATAGAGGTTGATGTGTCAAGTAAAAAATATACAAACTTGATATGCAATGCTTCAAATTACTGCTAAGAAAAAAAAATTGGATATAATCGAATACTATCTCAAACAAAATAATGTTTTCAAATAATTTGAATTTAGTGTGCACCTTCCCTATGATGTGGTCTAGTCTTCCCTGCAAAGAGCAACAGCTACAAAGAAGATGGCTTTGGAAAATGAGAAAATAGCATCCTCAAGAAGTAATATTCAAACAAAAGGACCTACAGAAAAGCAAATATTAATATTTCTGGTTTGCTTGCACTGCTTCTGTCAAACTAGGATCATAATGAGACTTTAGTGAAAGCTAAAGCATTGATCAAGACACTTGGAACAACAATATAAAAAGTGGTCAATAGAAGAAATATGCAAGCAGGTGATTTAAAATGTTCAGAAACAATCATTTAAAGAATAAAGTGTTAAATAAAAAAAAGATTTTGATCATGCAAAATGTAGTTATCCTATCAAATCTTCCATTCTGACTATTGCATTCAACATCCCAAAGCAGCGTATACTCCTAGCTATGGAAAATATATTTAAATGTTTCATACCACCATGCCTTCATACACAATTATGTAAGTCAAAACAAACTTTGTAAACTATATGAGGTAAACAAAAAATGCTAAAACAGTATTAGGGTTATGCATAATTTATATTATGTGTGCATGTAATAAGCTATATATTTGGGCAAAAGATTTATATGTTATCAGAAGTTTTTGTGTAAGCAGGTGTTTGGGACAAACATTGTCATGCCCCAAACCTGCCATTCAGGTTAGCACATGATATGGCCACACATTCCACGGTTTAAACCTATGAAATATGCAAGGTCGATTGAATAGAAAATTCACAATAAATCCATCAATTTTAAAATAAAATAATAGTTTCAATTTTATTAAATAACAAGAATAGTCAAAATATAATTTATTTTCTAATAGTATCAAAGATATTAACTTTCCTTCTATTTTTGTGGAGCAAACCTCAGCCTTAGCTAAATGCTAAGCATCTTGTGACTCTAAAAAGAAAGAGAAGACAATGACATGAGTTATTGACTTAGTAAGAATTCCTAGACACACATTCTTGCAAATAATTTGAAGATGGATGAATCAATCCGAAATATATGCAATTATCACAAAATCACATATAAACAAGCTAACAGAACTCAAATAAACTGGAAGGTGTGTATGTATCGTATATCAAAATGATCATTCTATGATATCCGTGACAAAAATAATCAATAGTATCGCATTTCCATCTCTGATAGGACAATCGACAATGCTATATTTCCAGCCTGTGACAAGATAATCGATAATAATGAGATTAGCTTAGAGTCCATACTCATCAAACATGTTCATTTGCATATATCTGATATTTTATTTTCAGCTTTAGACTACTCAAGATCATATTTCTCGCATATGACAAGGCAATGATACTACCTTGCATGTTCCCATCGAAGCTATCTATAATATCATGTTACAATATGTGATTGTCAATCAATGGCAATACGAGTAACTTAAGCCTTCACCCATACATTTATATCAAGAATACATCTAAATTATATTTAATTATATTCGACTTTGGACTATGCTATGGCCATGTTTTTTTTGCTTATTATAGGATAATCGATAGTGTTGCACTTTCCACCCATGAAGGAGAGTGATTAATAATGCCATATTTCTAGCATGTGATGGGACAATCGATAATAATATTAGTCCAAAATACCTCAGTCAATCATTCAATTATGCAAGTCTCATTTTATTAATTAAAAATATTACCATATTCAGATTATGCAATGTGAAACATTATCAATTTCTATGTATAATTTTAAATTTATTTATTTTCTATAACATACTTGTGCATACTATAATCACAAATATATAATAAAATCAACTTACAAGTAAGTAGAAAAGGAGATTCTTATCTCTACTACTGACAAAACTCAAGCACGGCATCAACTAGTCCACATATACCCCTAACATATCCAACAAATTTGATATTAATACTTAACAAAAATAGAAAAAATAATAATTTTAATCAAAATCCAACAAAACTAAATCTATTCCAAAGGCTCTTCACTAACTAATTATCTAAATTAATATAATTAAGGAGATTAGATCTTTATCCATAATTTAAGAAGTTAGGTGTAGAACCCCTCTCACTATATCGCTCCTTAATTAGATGATCACCATCCTACACAAAATCAAAACAAATGAATGAAATACAATGGTGAAAATAAAAATAAGATAGAGAGAAAACAAGGCCAATAGGATGGCAGTGCTTGATATGCTATAATTGACCGCATCTACATCCAACAAGATTACGGGCAGGGGTTCTATCTAAGTTGGGATGATATGACTAAGATCATTGATAACCTGATCTATGAGGCTAGATAAAGATCACTGATAGAGTGGTGGAGATGGCATCAGGGGAGAGGAGAGAGAGAAAGAAGAGAGAAAGAGGGGGAGATAGATCAATAATCGAGTTAACCAGAGGAGAAAGGGAGATTGGTAGGACATGATGTTGTGGTGAAGCCACCATGACAGTGCTACTAGAACTCATTGAGTCAAAATAAGAAAATCGAAATGAGGAGGAAGAAAAGGAGAATGATTCTTAAGGGGTTTTGCTTAGATCAGTTGTCTAACCGAGCTTTGTTGTCTAACAAATAAGATTTCATGACTTGGTCAAAAGACAGTTAGGAAAAGAGATGGGAACCAATGTAAAAGAGGTTCCAATCTTTCATAGATGTGGTAGGATAGATCCATGGCCGGTCATGAAATAGAGCTATAGTAAAGAGGGCTCGATTTATCTGCCTAGCAAATAGTAAGGTCTAATGATCGAGCACACTGTGGCATGAGCAGCAGCAAGGAGGTAAGTGGCCGGTCTAATCAGAGATAGATCCAAAATAAAAGAAATAGGGTATCCTATCATAAAATAGGATCTCCTACATTGGTTCAAAATTTATCACCAATGAGTGATAGGATCCACTAAGGATAGCGGCTCCATAAACAACTCACAAGGAGGAGATATGGAGTGCCAACTTGAGAAAGAGAGGTAAGTCCTTACCATCAAAATAGAAGAAGAAGACCATCTCAATCTTGATACAAGGGAGGAACAAAGGGGTTGATCACTTAGATTCTGATGAAGAGAAGGATCATCGATCACATCAAGATCTCAAGGTGCTTAGAGGGGTGGGGATCTCAAAGATTAGGATGAAAATGGAGAGGATTCAATGAAAAGATAGGAAAAAAATAAAGAAAGGCCGTAAGGGTTCTAATAGTTTTGTATGCCCTCACCGGCCATCATATACAAGGCAACCACTTACACTATAGGAGTTTCAGTCTCTCCAGCTTAGTTGAGTATTAATCTCACTCGGTTGGGCACTCGATTATCAGTTGGTGAGTTTCATCGTTAGCTTGACTTAGCCAAGTTGGGTTTCATCAAAGCTAGTTAATGCCAAGTCAATTTTAGGGATATTATAAAAGTATGCTTGATTAAGATAAGTTTTACTAGATACTTCAATTATTCTGAGTTTTAGCTTAATAGCATGAAGCATATATAGGGGTAATTTTTATACAAACATAATTACAAGCAATAGATCTCCATCCAACTTATGCCATTAGATTTTTCAATGTTTGACCTTCAAAGCTAAGGCATGAACTACACAAACCATATATTTTGATGAGCTAAACTTGCTAAGCAACTGAATAATGGAAAAGTAAGTAACAAGCTATACAAAATACTTTTTATCAAAAAAGAGGAAGCAACTATAACATATCACCAAACATGTAGACATTTGTAATATAGTCTCTTTATTATATTTTTCATGCATATTCACATTAATAATGTCATAATCCCAACCTAAAATTATGGCCAGGGATATGGAAACCATTATATATTCATAGAAACCTTTCGTGACAAGTTTGAAAAGTTTCTATCATATTGTCATAATAATGCAACCGAATAAAATTAGAGTAATAAAAAATTAAATGCCAATAATTAATAAATCCAACTACAAGAAAAGATCAAATTTTTGCTTACAAGTGTCTTACATCTATTATGCTTCAAATACTAATCAAAATAAAATACAATAGCAATACTGATTTTAAGCTATGTTGATACAATTGATCCTTGCTTTTAATCACATGCCCATAGCAATGCCATATTAATGATTAATTCTCTAAATAATGGGCTTGATAGTCCAATAAGTGATGAATATCTCTGCTACATAATTGATATAATAATTCAAAATATAATGATTAATTTACTATTTTACTCTACATTAGCACATAAATAAAATCACTTTTTTAAAATATAAATCTACCATATCTAATTTTTGCTCAAGTATTCATACCCATGTTCATAAGTCTAATTGAAAATATCAGGTCCAGCTTAGCAGCCTTTAACTATGATCATACTTGTTGAGTTGGTCAGATAACCATACTTATACTTTGCGAAGTAGGTTAGAATATTGCACATATCCTATGGCGTAGGGCCAAAATATCACATTTATACTTTATGATGAGGCCAAAATAATGAGCTCAATTAGAGTCAAAGTGCCAATATATAACCTCAAAATGGCAAGATCTAAAATGTAATGATACCAAGAGTCTAAGTCTGATACATATTAGAGCTCTTTTTATAATTTATTTGATGTCAAAAATTATATTATTTAAATAAAAAATTTGAAAAAGATGGATCATTCCTTATCTTAAGAGTACATAGATAAAACCAATTAATTCCTTAAATTTTTCTCTCAAAAACTTCGATTTAAGGACTTGTTTACACCATATCTTTACAAATCAGTGGGAGGCCATGGGTAAGTGCCATATGGACAAGGCTAGACAAATTATTCATATGACTCATGCTGGATTGGATAGTCTTTAGTTATAAAAAATCCTACTTATGAAGATACAGACTAAAGAAGTAGAATTTGGTATGATACTGGTGAACAAGCTAATAGATTTGTGATCAATCACAATGCAAGATGCATATACCTAAAGGATCAATAGAAGGAATACTCATAAAAGCTGAAAGTGCATTAGAGATTAAATAAAAAGAAGGAGCCAATGCAAGCATGATGGATGAACTGAAAGAAATACAATAAGATGGCTAAAATCCCACTTGATTCATTGAGATTTCTTTAAGTATATATTGATATATATATAACATATACAAGTGAAAAATTAAAAAAATATTTTAGCAATAATTCAAATTCAAAATTTGAATTTGAATCAAAAATAAGTAGAAAAAAAATAAAAAAATAATTATAGCAATAAATTAAATTCAAAATTTAAAAATAAAATTTTAAATAGAGAGTATTTATAGCATGCTATTATTCTCTCTCAAGTTGAGCATTTGATTAAGTGTAAAGTTTGGACTATAAAAATCAAACACGATTAGAGTGATAACCTTTATTGAAGATGTCGGTGATTTAATTTACAAAAGAGATAAATTTGATGTCTAAAAGCTTATGACCTATCAATTCTCGGATATAGTTATAGTCAACTTTGATATATTTAATTTTTTTATAGAAAATTGAACAGAAGATAAGAAAGATAATAGAAATATTGTCACACCAAATTAAAAAAATTGAATAAAGAGAAATATGCAATCATGTAATAGAGAACATGACTGTTGTAGTACAACAGCAATTTGGGCAAGATATAGATATTCCATTTCAGCATATAATCAAGTAATTATTATTTACTTTTTAGCACCTCAAGAAAAATGGTTAGGTTTGAGAAAAATACAAAAATCACTTATAGAACATCTATGAATGGAGCTACTTGCCCAATCTGTATGTGAGTATATAACAAGATTTAATGATCCTGATTATAGCTGAAACCCAAAAGTAATCATGCCTTTGAGAAATCAAAATATATATTTTACTGCTCCTATATGGGCCTCCATTAGATATTATAAAAATTGACAAATATGATTGACTAAGAAAGCTATATCTAGCCATATTAAGATTATATATTGGAGGGTTGCAATAATACTCTAATAAAATGAAGGATCGTCAAGAGAAGGGCTATCCATATGACCCAATTTTTCGATAGAGAAAGGACTTAAACTTGGTTTGCATCCAAGCATATTGGTGCATTGTAACAAGTCTAGAATATATTTAGGTTGATAAAAAAAAAATTATTACTCGATTGATCCACTTAGATGCTAAAAAATTATGATAATAAGCTCATATTTTTCATCTTAGATAAATCAGCAAGTTCAATAATAAAATTATGAAGAGCAATGTTATCATTACTAATAAGAATAATATCATGAACATAAAGATGAATATATAATGTAATACTGCCATAATGATATATAAATAATAAAGGATCAGATTATGAAATAATGAACTCCAACTCTATAAGTTTTGAGCTAAACCTTTCATATCAATCTCGAATAGCTTGTCGAAGTTCGTAAATTGATTTGTACATTTGACAGACATGAGTAGGTTTTGATGGATTAGTTTAACTAGGAGATTGTGACATAAATACTATTTCTTGAAGGTCACCATGTAAAAAAAAAATATTCTACATCAAATTGATGGAGCAGCCAATTATGAGTTAAAACTATTACGAGAATAGTTTTGATTATAGTATGCTTAACCTAAGAGCTGAATGTCTCAATAAAATCAACTTCAGATTATTGGTAAAAGTCTTTAGCAATCAAGCTAGCTTTATATTTATTGATGGATCATACAGGTTGTGTTTAATTCAAAATACCCACTTATAGTCAATAATGTTCATGTTTGGCTAAATAGAGATAAAAGTCCAAATTTACTGATTTTGAAGAGACATAAATTTGAAATCTATGGTATGTCTTTACTTTGGACTTTTTAATATTTGTGTATAAAATATTGGTTCAATAAGATAGGATATCGTAAAGGCGGCTGAGAGTGGGTGAGATGTATGGTATAATATTTTACCTTTACAGATACCAGATTGGGATCAGAGGTCATAGGTATGGGAGGGCAGTTTGATGATGGGTAGTGGTGGTGGTGGTAGAGGAGATTTTGGAGAGAGAAGCTAAGAGGTGGTCTTGTGTTGAAATGGTAGGCTAGGTTCGATTAGAATACTTATATTATCATGTAGTGTAATAGTTGAATTGGATATAGTTGCCATGGAAGAATTCTAAAATGAACATGCTATACTTGCAAAATGATATGAGAATATACAATTATTAGTAATCCAAATAGTATCGATAGGTGTAGAGAGTTGAGGTAACCATATAGAAAAGAAGTCAATAGCAAAAATGGGGTTGTGAGAACTAATTGAGGTAGTGATGTGGTTGAAAAAAAAATTGTTCATCAAAAATAACATTACATGATATATACATTTTTCTTTCACTAAATCAAGGCGTCTATATCGTTGGTGAACAATGCTATATCCTAAAAAATAACATATAGTAGATTAAAATTCTAGTTTATTGGATTTATATGATTGAAACCACAAAAAATATAAATAACCAAAAGCTCGTAAATCGAAATAGTTGGGAGATTTTTGACAAAGCTTCTATCATATGGCAAAATTTTAAGATGAGAATAATAGCCATTTGCTTTATTAAATATACTACAGTAGAAAATGCATGAACAAGAAATGTAAGCCTAGTTTCAACTATGTGATGGTAATTTTTGTCGACAATATTATTTTGTTCCAGAGTATAGGGGCAAAAAACTTAATGCATGGTGCTATGTAAAGACAAAAATGCTTAATGGTATTGCTTTTGAATTCACCACCTCTATCATAATGGAAGATTTTAATTTTAGCATTAAACAAATTTTGAATTTGTGTTTTAAAAGGGATAAAAATATCAAAGAAATCAATTTATAATACATAGGAAACAACCATGAATATATGAAAAATTATCAATAAATAATACATAGTAAGAAATATTGGAGTATGAAAGAATAGGAAAAGGTCTCCAAACATCACAATATATTATTTTTAGAGGACATTGAGCAGTTGAAATAGATAAACAAAATGGCAATTTGCTGCTTTGTCCTAATTGGTAAGATAAACATAGAGCTTGTCTTAGATTATTTGAATTGAAAGAGAGGACAAAATAGAGAATTAAATATTATGAGATGGATGGCCAAGATGACGATGCAAAGATCAATGGAGATGTGACGACTAGCACGATTGCTGGTAAATGATCTTGTGCATCTTTTGTAACAAAATGGAAAGAGTAAAGTCCATTCTTAGTCATCCTACGATATGATATTGTTTCTAATTACTTATTCTTGACAATAAAGTTGGATTCATCAAACAAGACATAGTAGTTATTATCATAAGAGATGGTTTATAGATAAGATATTTGTAGAGACTTAAGGATAATAAAGAACATTAAAAAAAAAATTATTTTTGTGACTAGTGATGAAAAATGAACCAATATGAGAGATAGACAAATCTTGTTTATTACCAACTTGGACACTATCAGAACCATCATACTCTGATGAAATAGATAACTTGTTGAGATTAACAGTGATATAGTGAGTAGCACCAATATTAAAATATCAAATATTAACATCAATGAGTGAGCGAGTGATAATCAGGTTTATCTGAAGGAGGGCAACCTTGATATGATAGTTTCACGCAATGATAGCAGCTAATGGCAATAACTTCAACCTTATTACAAAGTTGGCAACTTGGGTGAGTAGACTGTTAGGACCATAGCCCCTAACCAACATCCTGAAAAGCAAATGCCCATTGGGAGGCAAGATTTATTAGCCTTTATCCACTAGGTACAAGGGCTTCACACCTGAGTTGACCTACATCAAGCTAGATCATCCTCAATCAGCAGGCTGGGTGGTAAGATCCATTTAATCTTACCAACCAAACACCAGTCGATCCTTCTTATCGACTCCTATAATTGTTGTCAATACATCAGCCACATTCGACTATCAATCCCGGCCTGAATCTCATCGAACCTCCTCAGCTACCATTCTCTTTCTGAATCTCACCGAGTCCTCTTCGGCTACCATCCTCTCTCAGAGTCTCACCGAGTCCTCTTCAGCTACCAACTTCTCCCTAGATCTCACCAAATGTGAGCTAGAACCTTGCACAACAATTCCTCTCCCAAGTGATTTTTTTTTTTAACACTCTGGGGGCCTGTCGAGTTTCAAACCTGCAAACTCACTCTGATACCACATGTTAGGACTGTAGCCCCTAACCAACATCCCAAAAGGCAAATGCCCATTGAGAGGCAGGGTTTATTAGCCTTTATCCACTAGGCATAGGGGCTTCACACCTGACTTAACCTGCATCAAACTAGATCATCCTCAATGAGCAGGCTAGATAGTTAGATCCATTTAATCTTACCAATCAGGTACCAGTCGACCCTTCTTATCGACTCCTATAATTGTTGTCAATACATTAGCCATATTCGGCTACCAACCTCAGCCGATCGACTCCTATAATTGTTGTCAATACATTAGCCATATTCGGCTACCAACCTCAGTCTGAGTCTCACTGAACCCCCTCAGCTATCATCTTCTTCTAGAGTCTCACCGAGTCCTCTTCGACTACCTCACAGAATTTTTTCAGCTATCATCCTCTCTCAGAGTCTCACCGAGTCTTCTTCGGCTACCAACCTCTTCCTGGGTCTCACCAAATGTGAGCTAGAACCTTGCACAATAATTTTTCTCCCCAGTGATATTTTTTTTTTTAACACTTTGGGGGCCTGTCGAGTTTCGAACCTGCAACCTCACTTTGATACCATATTTTAGGACCGTAACCCCTAACCAACATCCTAAAAGGCAAATACCCATTGGGAGGCAGGGTTTATTAGCCTTTATCCACTAGACACAAAGGCTTCACACTTGAGTTGACCCGCATCAAGCTAAATCATCCTCAATCAGTAGGCTGGATGGTTAGACTCATTTAATCTTACCAACTAGACATCAGTCGACCCTTCTTGTCGACTCCTATAATTGTTGTCAATACATCAGCTACATTCGGCAACCAACCCCAGCCTGAGTCTCACTGAACCCCCTCAGCTACTATCTTCTTTCAGAATCTCACCAAGTCCTCTTTGGCTACCTCACCGAATCCCCTCAGCTACCATCCTCTCCTAGAGTCTCACCGAGTTTTCTTCGGCTACCAACCTCTCCCTGGGTCTCACCAAATATGCGCTGGAACCTTGCACAACATAGACTGTGGAGAGTGACTATATGAGAGAAAGAAATGAAAAAGCTTATTTGGAGAAAGGAGCATGCCATCACTTGAAGGATGCTTGGAGAATTGGTCATTGTTATGATACCAACTATTCCCATGGTGAGTAGAATGTAGGCCTTAAGGTGATAAATGTAGTAATATATTACATGAAGGCCTCTTCCATGAGACTTTCTCACAGATTAATAAACTATGAAGTTATCTAAGAGAAAGAGGACATATGCGAGCATGAATCCAAATTGGAGAGAATGAGTGATAAGACAGAGAAAGTCTATCTAGAATGAAGATAAGTAAATTATTATCACTTACTGGTGATCCACATGTAACTATTTTTTTGGCAAGAATTTTAGATTGCTAGAGATAATCTTGCATAGAGGATGATCTCTTTTTAATGTGATAAAGCTGTCATTTCTTAGTTATAATATGAGAAGTAATGGAGGCAAACTGATGATAGAGAGCTTCCCAAGCTTGCTTGGCTAAGATGACTCCAACTATTTAAAAAAAAAGTAAATTCCTAACAGTATAGCATTGATCTAAGAAAAGAGTATTTGACCACATTCATACCATGAAGCATAGGTTGGAGGCATTAGAGAAGTTGGTGAAAGCGAGCCATCAATAAAGGACATAAATATTTATCCCCATAGAATTGATTCAAAGAGAGACTTTTAAAGAAAATAATTTCTGCCATCAAGCTTGATTAGGATTAGATTTGAGATATTGGAGATGACAAGAAAGGTACCAATAGAGGATTTAAGTTTGGATGAAGAATGTGATATTGCTGATATTATGGAGATGAAAAATTTTTATATAAGAAGAAGAACTAGGTTTCAACAAGGAAGACAGTAATGCCAAGTTATGGCTCTAATAACATGAAATAAACATCATAAAATGACTAAAATCTCACTTGATCCATTAAGATTTTTTTAAGTATGTATTGAACATATATAGCATATATAGGTAAAAAATAAAGAAAATATTTTAGCAACAATTCAAATTCAAAATTTAAATTTGAATTTGAATAGACAAAAGTAGGAGAAAATAAAGAAAAGATTATCACAATAATTTCAATTCAATATTCAAAATTGGATTTTGAATGGAGACAATTTATAGCATGTAATTATGAACTAAAGTTGATAAAATATGATTATCAATTTAATAGTTCGTGTGGAGCAACTTTGCTAGTAAATATGCATAGTGGGAGGATGGCATATATCAATTATCAAAACCATTAAAAGTGGTCAAACATAGGTAGTAACCATTAGAGTGTTCAGATATTATATGTAGTATAAATATACTTGGTAAAGCACCCTTCGAAAATTAATCAATGTATTTTATATTATCTTAGCTTATCATTAGTGTTTTATCTTAAGAGCAATGTTAGCTTAGATCTCGACTACCATAACTAAGGATCATCCCTATATCTATATGAATCCATCTTCTTTGAATGGTGGTGTGATGGTGGCAAAAGTCCTTAAAGATCAAGATACTTGGACCTACGCCACTCTTATATTCTGTCTTCGATTACCATCTTTCCAACTGCTCTAACATCAATATCATGCTCATATACCTATCTATGAACCATTATTTGACTTATCACTATTTCTACTAGCCAACAAATTCCATGACCTACTCGAATGAAAAAGGAACTGCAAACAGGACTATAATATTACATCCCTTGATCCAACTTTAAAAAAATTATAGAGACACCTCTTAAAATTTGTTCAATTTACACTTAGACCCCAAAGGTTTAAACGTTACAATCGGATCTTAAAATTTTAAAATCATTGCAAAGTGGCTTAATCGTTTATCACTGTTAGAGAATGTTATGACATGAGGGTCAGTTGACAAGTTGATATTTCTAAAATCCTATGAGTGCCCTGCCCAGATATTCCCTTATTTTGGTGTGAATTGGAGGGGAAGGAAAGAAGAGTCATGTAGCTCTCACATGACTATCTCCTCCCATCTTGCTTTCCTTTTTCACCATTTCTCTATACCTCATCGAATACAATGAAAGGGACAACAGAGAGTGAAGAAGAGGGAGGATGATTTTCTAACGACTCGATCTAATGCTCTAGAAGGATAGAAAATAAGATAAATCAAAGGGAGAGAGAGGAACTTGGAGCATAATAGCTCCAGCTCCGAATGGCAGCCATGGCTTTGAACAATCACGACAGCCACAGCTCCATCTAATGCTACAGCCATAACTGTTAGATATGTGTCCTACAAGCCAATTATTGACTGACATATTATGTAATTTCAGAATATAACTTTGTACTTATAATATGTTTATTATTAATAAAGGATAATTTATTTTCAATCATGTTTATGTGTCCATGATTTATCTTAAAAATTAATAAAAATAATTTTATATATTCTCAAGGTGTTGAGAATTTGAGACATACATTATTAGTGATTAGTTTCTAAATGCTCCCATTCGAAGGATCATCACGGAAGATAGTGATCAATCTATTTAAGATCAGTATATGGATTACCTTCCTTCTGGATAGATGAGTCTCAAGTCTGCAGTGTGGAGATACTGGGATGAGAGTGCAGATAGATGTTAGAGAATAACTTGCATTAAGCATGATCAATATAAGAAATCACTTGGATGTCTACTCCACTTATCAGTGGTCTTTTTGATGCTACAATGGTGTGAGTAGTCTTTTGACCTATAGTACATCGACTATTCGCAATGAGGCTACTATAGTTTGACTGAACGTTCACTTGATCCTTAGTCTTCGGGTCTCTGCTGTGTATGTTGGCTATAGTGGATTCAGATTCACTGTTAGAAATAGGATGCACCTAGATGGAATCTATTGATCTTGATAAAAAAAAAAATTCTATGTAATTCATGAGACTAAGTTTAGAAAGTCTTTGGTTAAAGTAAGCATGAATACTAGAAAAAAAAATTTATAGAATTCATAAGTGAACTCGAGTCGAGCCAATCCAGTATATGACTGATGTGGGATTTGATAAGTTTTTCATGACCTCCATCAAGTCGAGACTCACAATAGAAGGATTGAATCACATGATAACTGCATCTAGAGGTTTGATACTTTCATTCTACTGAGTTGCTACTACATACTGCTGAGTATCACTGATAAATTATGGGACTCATCGAGCGTCATCTTAATGATCGATGATCCTCAAAGGATAGAGTTGAAATTGTTCCAACCCATCGAAAGGAGTTTCGATGATATTATGATATGGATCATAATATATCTCACTATCAGATAGAATGAAACCTATGGGGTCACACACAAAAAAAATTCTTATTCGATCAGATGGTTGATTAACGATTGTGAATCATTGAAGGATATAATCATCAATATGATTGATAATTAATCTTAAGCAAAATTATAATTATATAATTCACTCGATATTAGTGAATTATAAAAATTAATTAGTAATTGAATTACTAATTGGCTCAATTTGATTGAGCAATGAGATTCAGATCAAGTCTAATTGAATTGATTCACTTTGACTTGGATTGGGTTTGATTGGATCAAGCATGATTGTGAAGAAAACTAATTTTTGATTTGATCAGGACTTAGGTTCAGTTAATTCTTAATTAGATTAAGATTTGAATGAGGAGATTGGATTTCTAATTTGATTAGATTCTATTCTCTTCTTAGATCCAACCAAATATGATTTGAATTGAACCAAAAATAAGAAACCTTAGAGTCCCAACTCCTTGGGACTCTCTTCCCTTGCACGTGCCCCTATCTCCATGAGAAATATTTCCTGCTAAAATAAGTTGGTGTGAGGAATATTGGCATTAGAGAGGAGGGTGCAGAGAAGGGTGGGCGGCTACTTTTGATGACTCATCATCCTTATCCCTTCTTAATTTGAATTTGATTCAAATCAAGAGATAAGAATTAGATAGAAAAGGATCAAGGCTTTTTGGAAAGTTTGAGGTGCCAAATCTTTTCTTGTATGTGCTAAGGAAGAGGTTGGCGTGTGAAAGAATCAATCTGATTTCTTTCTCATGCACTCCTCTTTTTGGTGTTAAAATATAGGATGCCCCATATTTTTATGGCATGAAAAAGAGGTGTGGCACTCTCCAAACCCAGATCCCCTATGCCCCTTATAAATAGGGTCCAAAAGTTGGACACCCATAATAAGAAAAAATTAAGAGAAAAATTTCTCTGATGCCTAACCTCTTCCTCTTCCTTATTTCTATTCTTCTTCATCTCTACAGGGTCTGTGAGATTTGAGAAGAAGCTACTTCAGCCATCAAAGAGATCTCTGTAAGAAAGCTAGTACTTCAGAAAGATCATCCCACCTCTGATCGAAATGAGTTTTCATGTGGATACCTGTGGAGGTTGGGTATGTGTGTGGCTAAACGAACCATTCAGATCTACGATCATTGACTGTAGTGTAGTTCGACCCGTGCAAGGTATTGAAATCGATCTTATATTATTTATTTTTATTTTTAGATTATATGCATATCATAGATCCAAGCACGGATAAATATAGATCTGATCTATTGCATATGGGTTAAAGGATTTAATAGATTTATTTTCGTTGTGTTTCAAAATTATTTTAAAATACATACATGCTACTTACCCACTTTTTAACAGTGGTATCAGAGTCACAGATTTTTTTTGACATGCATGATCTGATTTTTGATTTAGATCTGAAAGTTTGAGTGGTTTAATATCGATCTTATGCTGATATAAGGTTATCCTGATATAGAGTTAATCTCCTATATTGTTAAGGTTGTCCTAGTACAAGATTGATCATTTTAAAATTATTTTTAAATATTTAAATCAATTTTTTAGATCTAAAATAGATATATATGATATATCTTTATTATATTAGATATAAAATTAAAATATTAAAAATTCACATCGGACTGGTATAAGGTTATTCTAATATAGGGTTAAGCCTCTATATTGAAAAGATTATTTTAGTTTGATGCAAACTGATTTTAAAAAATATTTTAAAATATTTTATAATTATATTTTAGATTAATTTTGCACGTATCAGATATATAATTATAATTTTAGATCTACAACTTATTATATGATACATGTTTTGTTGTTTAGATCTAAAACTTTATATATGAGATATAT
>NC_026003.2:87033396-87047619 GCF_000442705.2 Elaeis guineensis | reverse complement strand
GTTGAAAAAAATACCTCGAATTCGACCCACAGGAGTGAAAATTCAGATGCAGAGAGTCCAACTTGAAGAGAGCATTGCGAGGAGCTTGAAGGCATGGAGTAGCGAAGCATACAGCACACGGAGCAGTGGGGCCCATAGCGCGTAGGCCAGAAAATAAAAAAATGAGCCCAGGCCTGCGAGCATTGCCAAGCAGCATGCGGGCTCGACCCTGGTGCGCACAGGCGCACGGGCCAGCCAAGCACGTGCTGGTGCACTCGGCATGCGGCCCAGTACAGGCGCACGTGGGCGCATGCGGGCTGGCCCAGTGGGCGTGTGCCTGGTGGTGTATCATGGTCCACCTCAAACCATGGTCCATAGGAGGGCACGTGGACCAGCACACTGTTTCCCTTGTGCTTCTTGCGGTCCACGGTGGATCAGAGGTGTTTCGCAGGCTTTTCTCAGGGTATCTGCATGATTGGATGATCTAGATGATGACTGAGGCTTGATCGGATGCTTGGGAGGCTAGTTCAGGCATCGATCTATGCTGATGAGCATGATCTGATGGCTGAGAAGGTAAGCAGCAAAGATCAGACGACAGCAAGCTTTTGGAGTTTGATTAGGAGCTAATTTCGATGTTGTTAGGGTTTTAAGGCTTTTAAAAGGCCCTGTGTGGTGAACAGAATCGAGAACAAGTTGAGAGTAGCGGGTGTGTGCAGCCATGAGGAGTCCGACAAGCAAAGAGAGGCATCAGTCGTGAGAGACTCAGACAGCAGTTGAGAGGAGTTCGATGGGCACCAAGTGCATGCAGTGGGTAGAGCAAACACTACAAAATATCGATAAGGGATCGGGGGCAGAGCTGAGCATCAGGCAGAGCAGCTGTGGAGAGGTATGATGTAGCAGTTCGCTCCACAAAAAAATCCAAAACGTCAAGGACCCTGGTACTGCAGACCTGTGAGAGGATCTCTTTAGGATTTTGAGAAAGTTTTTGTGAGGGTAGCTACTAGTTGAGAGAGATGTGTATATGAGATTAAGAGTGGGTGTTCTCCTCTTGTATTGTTTTTTCTTTCATAGTGAAACTTGCATGCCCCTTGAAGTAGCACTTAGGCTATTTCACGTACTTAATTATATGTTCTATTTTATTTCTTCATTCTTCCTGTTACAATAGGTGGTATCAGATCCGTAATAAGTAGTATCAGAGCAAGTGATATCACAACAATTGATATCAGAGCTGGTTGGTACCAGGTGCTGTTTACAGCAATGGTGGTCAAGATCGAAGATGGAAACACAGACGCAATCAAAGTGAAGATCAACCGTGAAGGATTGACCGATACTCTCTTATGCAAGGAGGAGCCATCTACATGGAGGATGCCAGCAGCAGCCCAGTGCGAGGTGGAGCTCCAGGTGGAGATAGATCGAGCATGGGATGAGAAACTCAGGAGGATAATGCAACATCGTCAGGAGGCTACCCTGAGCAGGTCTTAAGTTAGGAGGTGCTGTAAGGTGCACAGCAATAACAGAGATGACATCGAGTGACCTGGCTTGACTCTCATGTTGCCCATCCATGAATAGCAGGCGATTGTCCCAGGATATGGAGATAAAAAATTTAAAAGCTCTCAAAGTCAGATGGAGGCCAAATATCGAGTTGAGGTAGATATTATTGGAAAAAATATCTCAATTCGATCCATAGGAGCGAAAACCCAAATGCAAAAAGTCCACCTCGAATAGCATGTTGCAAGGAGTCTAGAGGCATGAAGCAGCAAAGCATGCAACATATGGAGCAATGGTGCCCACAGTGTGCAGGCCAGAAGACAAGAAACGAGCCCAGACCCACAAGCACGGCCCAGCAGCATGCGGGCTCAAGTCAGGCATGCATGGGTGTGTGGGCTAACCCATGCACGCACTGGTGCGCTCGAGCTGACCATGGGGCATGTGGCCCAGTGCGGGCGCACGTGGATCGGCCTAGCAGGTGCATGGCCTAGTGGTGTACCATGGTCCATCATGGACCATGGTCCATAGGAGGGCGCATGGACCAACACACCATTTCCCCTGCACTTCTCATGATGCATAATGGATTGGAGGTGTTTCACAGGCGTTTACCAAGATATCTACATGATCAGACAGTCTAGATGATGACTGAGGCTTGATCAGACACTTGGGAGGCTAGTTCAGGTGTCGATCTATGCTGACATTCATGATTTGATGGATGAGAAGGCAAACAACGAAGTTCAGATGGTGACAGGGCTTGTGGAGTTCGATCAGGAGCCTGATTCTGATGTTGTTAGGGTTTTAGGGCTTTAAAAGGCCTGTGGTGAATAGAACTGAAAACATGCTAAGAGTAGTGGGTGTATGCAGCCGTGAGGAGTCTGACGAGCAGAAAGAGGCATCAATCGTGGGAGGCTCGGGCGGTAGCCAAGAAGAGTTCGACGAGCATCGAGTGCATGCAGTGGACAGAGCGAACACTGCAGAGCACCAACAAGAGATTGGAGGCAGAGCAGAGCATCAGGCAGAGCAACTGCAGAGAGACATGATGTAGCGGTTCGCTCCATAGGAAGCATCCAGTGATGTTAAGGACCTTGGTACTGGCAGGCCCGTGAGAGGGTCTCCTTGAGAGACTTTGAGAGAGCTTTTGTAACGGTAGCTAGTTGAAAAAGGTGTGTATATGAGAGTTGAGAGTGGGTGTTCTCCTCTTGTATTCTCTTTCATAGTGAAGCTTGCATACCCCGTAGAAGTAACACTTAGGCTATTCTACGTACTTGATTGTGTGTTCTATTTTATTTCTTCTTTCTTCCTATCACAACAAGTGGTATCAAATCTGCAACAAGTGGTATCAGAGCAAGTGCTGTCACAACATACATGATAGACTTGATCATATTAATTTTGATCGGATCCAATATATGACCAACTTAAATCTAATCCCTAGGATCTATTTGAATAAAAAGATCAAATGTGAAATCTATGTTCAAGCCAAAAGTACCAGAAAATCTTTCAAATCTGTCCATTGAAGTTCTAACCTTCTTAATTTAATTCATAGTGATGTATGTGATTCTACCAAAAATCCTACTCGAGAAGAAAATCGTTACTTTATAACATTCATTGATGATTTCTCCCAATATTATTATACATATCTAATCAGATCTAAAAATCAAGTTCTAGATAGGTTTAAAATCTTTAAGGCTGAAGCTAAAATCTAAACTGAGAAAACCTTAAAAGACTTAGGTCAGATCGAGGTGGAGAATATACCTCAAATGAAATGATCCTATTTTATCAAGAATATGGGATCATTCATAAGGTGACTCCTCCTTTCTCTCTCAATCAAATGGTATAGCAGAATGAAAGAACCATACCTTAATAGATATGGTTAATTCAATGTTAATTAGTTTGAGTGCATCCGAGAACTTGTGGGAGGAAGCCTTATTAGCAATCTGTTATATTCTAAATAGAATATCTTTTTGGGATGGAAGCAAGACTCCTTTTGAACTTTGGAATGATAGAACTCCTATATTAGATTACCTAAAATTATCGGGTGCTTAGCTAAGGTAGGTATACCTGAACCCAAGAAAATAAAAATTGGTCCTAAAACTATAGATACAATTTTTGTAGGATATTCCTTGATAGTAGCACTAATAGATTTGTAGTAATAAATTCTAAAATAAGTAACATCTCTAATAACACTCTAATCGAGGCTAGAGATGCTATTTATTTTGAAAATATCTTTCATTTTAGAAACCAACTTCCAAATCCAATTCAATCTGATCTATCTTTTAATCCTAGTCTTGTTGGGTCAGAGGTTTCATGTGATTCAAAAAAGAAAAAAAGGTCTATCTCCATTCATGGACATTCTAAACCAAGAAGAAGCACGGGAGCTAGAAAAGAAAAGGATCTTGATGAAGGCTTCTTTACCTTTCTAGTTGAAGGTGAACCATCCATTTTTGTAGAGGCAATATCTTCACTCGATGCTCCTTTTTGGAAGGAAGTCATTAACTCTAAATTCAATTTAATAATCTAAAATCAAATTGGATACTTACTGATCTTCCTCTAGGTAGTAAACTGTTAGTTGTAAGTGGGTATTTTGTAAGAAGCTTAGACCTGATGGATCAATAAAAAAATATAAAGCTAGATTAGTAGCTAAGTGATATAATCAGAAAAAAGATTTAGATTATTTTGATGCTTATTCTCCTGTAGCCAGAATCTCTATCCTTAGAACTCTCCTGGCCATTGCTTCTATCCATAAGTTGATCATTCATCAAATAAATGTGAAGACTGCATTCCTAAATAAAGATCTAGATGAAGAGATTTACATGAAATAGCTTAAGGAATTTATTGTTAAGGGACAAGAAATAAAGTTTGTAAACTTGTTAAGTTCCTATACGGTCTTAAACAACCACCTAAACAATAGTATGAAAAGTTTGATAGAACTATCATTTCATTTGGTTTCTCAATCAATGATCACAATAAGTATGTCTATTTCAAAATTATTAATGATGATTGTGTGATCTTTTGTTTATATGTCAATGATATTTTGATCTTTGAAACTTCTCTTAAAAGCATATCTGTAATCAAACAATTTCTTTCAAATCACTTTGACATGAAAGATTTAGGTGAAGCTGATATTATTTTAAGGATGAAGCTGATCAAATCTTCTAAAGGGATGGCTCTCTTCCTTTCTCATTCTACCAAGAAAATGATTGAAAAATTTAGATATTCTGATCAGAAACCTGTATCTACCCCTTATGATCCAAGTACCCATCTTAAAAAGAATTTAGGTGAACCAATTGATCAACTTAGATACTCTCAGATCATAGGTTCTTTTCTTTATGTGGTAAATAGAACAAGACCTGATATTATCTTTGCTATAGGAAGATTAAGTAGATATACTCAAAATCCAAATCAATCTCATTGGTCTGCTGTTAAAAGAGTATTTCGATATCTTAAGGGAATCCTTAATCTATCTCTCTTATACACTGGATATCCTGAGGTAGTTGAGGGTTACAATGATGCAAATTGGATTACTGATTCTCTTGATCTTAAATCAACCATCGATTATCTTTTTCTTCTCGACAGTGCTGCTATAGCTTGGGGATCTTCTAGGCAAACCATTATATCTCAGAGCACCATGCAGGTCGAGTTGATTGCTCTAGACACCACCTATGCTGAGGTAGAGTAAATTAAAAATCTTATCTCAGAGCTATCTTTAATACCTAAGCCAGTTTCGACCATATCAGTTCATTATGATAATAAGGTCATAATTGAACTAACTAATCAAAAGAGTACTACTAAAAAAATAAACCGACATATCCGGATTCATCATAAATTTGTAAGACAACTCAAAAAGTAATGTCATTTTCTTGAAATTTATCAGATCAGAGAAAAGCTTGATAGATCAATTAACCAAAGGTTTGTCTAAGAATGGAGTCTTAGAATCATTGAGGAGGATGGGACTTAAGCCCACTATGTGGTCGTCGACAGTGGATATCCAACCTCTGTGATTGAAGATCCCATGAATGAGGTTCAATATGATAGAAATGAAGCTGATTAAGTAATCATGTCAGAGCACATTATTGGAGTGTATCTCTCCCCATCCCTATGATGAGTGCTCTTATTAGTGATAAAGTAAATTAGAAAGGATAAGCGAAGCTCTTAATGAGTCTAAGATAGGAAATCTATAGAGTATTAGGTCACAAATATCTCTGAAGGACTTACCTATATGAGAATTATTATATAGGCCGTGACTAAGGGTTTGGGCTAACCCAAACAAAATTCTCATGAAAAATCAAGGTACTAAGCGCAAGGCCTCTAAATGGTGCTGACCACATAAAGACCCACTTGATTCATATTGTGTGTGTGATAAGTTGAAGTCTGAGTTGAAGAATCTAGTTCAAGGTCTAATTCACTATGGCTCCTTCAGATGGATACTATTAACACTAAGTGAGGTTCAAGTCTAGATGACACCTCACCTATTACACAGTATAAGATGCCCAAATATTCATCTTTATATTTTTCAAAAATTTAATTTTTTTATGGGAGATTGTTAAAGTTTATTTTAAAAAATAAACAAATAAATAAAATTTAAATTTTTTATCCCATAAATTTTAGTTATTTAAAATTATTAAAACTCTGTTTTAAACTTAACTGTTCTTTCCAAAGAGATACAACTCTTCGAAAGGAAATGTTGGTTTCTGAAGAAATATGATGTTTCTGAAACATTGTATCTCTTCTGAACTATAGTGCCTCCTCGATAATCCAGATGGAGTCTATAAATAAGCTCTGAATCTAACTGTTGAAAGATAATAAAAATTCTCAATCTTCTTTTGTGTTACAATTTCTCTCTATTTCTTTTTGAGACAAAGACTATCTTTTCTTTCTTCCACTTTTTTTTGAGAATTTGAAGAAAATCTTTTGGGTCAGCCTCTCCAACAATCGTGCTCGTGAGAGGAGGATCGAACTGAGCTAGATCATTGTACCTTGGAAATGAGATCGTCGAAGATCCACACGTAGGAGGCGAATCACGTTCTTAGGATAGTGTTTCACACACCTCGATTCAAGCAAGATCTTTTCAATTTCTTATTTCTTTTAGTATTCTATTTTTCATCTAAAAAATTATATAAACAACAATAGCAATTTTTAGATATTTTTTATTGATCTTTTTCAATAAAAAGATGGTTCTTCAGTGGAAGTGTGCAAGTGATCCTTAGACTTGAGATCACCATGGTACCTTATATATGTGGATCTATACTTTGATTCATACCCTAGTATGACTCTCTGAGATATGTGTAGGATGCTTTGGGTATGGTGAAGTATGCATGAAGGTTGTGAATGGTCAATAAGAAATCAGTCACTTTTTGTAAGAGGAGAGAACAATCTAGTGATCTCATAGGGTGATGACTCAAGAAGTCTCTGGTCAGAGCAGGATGAATATTAGAAAGAATTTCTAGTGATTCATCAATTGAGTCATCATTATCAGATCAAGATACATATAGATAGATATTTAAGCTTGACATGATTTCATGCCCATAGTCTATCAGGATGTTGTGTAATCATAGGATTGAATTACACGATAACTCACCACAGAAGAATATTTTTATCAAATTTTATATTTTTTAAATAGTCATGATATATTGCTAGATGTCAATCTTGACTTGTAGGTTCTCATAAATTGAAGAGTTTAATTCAATAATTAAATTAGAAGAGTTCTAATTAATTATAACGTATGAGCTAAATATGTCTTGGACCTAATTAGATTGGGTTGACACAAGCCTAGGCCTACTACTGGCTAAATATGGAGCCCAATGGATCACACATAAAAAAAAATTGATCTTGAACTTTTGATTAGACTTGAGAATTTCTAATTCAATAAGGATTTGGTTGAAATCCAAATGGATTTAGGTCAAGCATGCTAGCACATGATTAAACCTATGAATCTCCATCTATTTGAATTCCTAATTAGATTAAGAATTGATTGGGTCAAGTTGTTGGTACCTAACTAACTTCTTTTTATTTTGAATGCACTCTTGCTTAACATGGAAAGAAAGAATCCTTCTACAAATTCTTAATTAGATTAGGAATTGATTGGGTCAAGTTGTTGGTACCTAACTAACTTCCTTTTATTTTGAATGCACTCTTGCTTAACATGGAAAGGAAGAATCCCGCTTGTAGAAGGATTCTTCCAAACCTCCATGTGCGCCCCTCTTGCCTTCACATGTGAAAGAGTTTCACACTATATGTTGATACCAAAAGAGGGAGAAACCAAGAAAGGGCTCGAGGTTCAAGTGACAAGGACTTTGAAGAGCTTGATTGGGGCTCCAGATACCTAAGGGCACAAAGTGGAGCAAGAAATCAAGAAATGGCTGAAGATTGTAATGAAAAATAGATTTTAGGATACTGGATCGACTTAGTACCAGATTGGGTTGACCAAGTCTAAGAGAGATAGAAAATAGGTTCTCAAAAAATCTGACACAATACGTAGGTTAGCCAGCTCAATTTCAGACTGAGTCGACTAAGTATCAGGTTAGTCAACTTAGTCTGAGATTGAGCCAACTCAGCTACGCGGGCAGAGCATGGTGGGATTTTTGGTTTCATCTGGGATCGAATTTTGATTTTAGAATCTTAAGTCTTGGTTTGTTAGATATTAAGGTGGCTAACTCAAAGGTTTGGACTGGGATTAAGTTTAAGAGTGAGAGCATGTGAGACATGGGTGTACATGGGCTCAGGTGAGTGCTTTCATATAATTGGATTTAGCTAGGAGAGTTTTTCAACTGGGGTTTATTAGGACTTGTGTGTAAACCCTAGGGTATATAAATTATGTATTGTAAGATATTGTAAAAGTAGAACGAATACAAAGATTTTCTCCCTAAATCCTTCATCTCTCTCTGGTTTGCATGCCATCCTAGGTAGAGATCAAGCAAAATCCTGTTGTCGTCTTCTTTGGTGCAGGTTGCTGGTGTTCTCGAGTATCTACATCTTGAGAATCTGCACAATAATTAGTATCAGAGCTAGGTGGAGCGTGGAGAAGGAAGGAGATGATAGGATTGAAGTTCTCTGTCAAAGGTATCTTTCTCAATCAAATCTATGTTGTTTGTGATTGTGGTTTAAGATATCATGAGCAGTGGGTTGAAGATCGATTTTAAGAAATTTGACGGGAAAGAAAACTTCTCAATATGGAGGACAAAAGTGGAGGATCTGTTGGTTCAATAAGATCTAGATCTGGCTTTGGAGGAAAAGTCAGAGGATCGAGCTTGGAGTTCTCTGGAGAAAAGAGTCTGTTCGCTGATCAGGTGGTGTTTGGTGGACTCGATGTTGTACAACATGCTGGAAGAGAAGATACTTAAAGGTTTATGGTCAAGGTTGCACTTCTTGTACATGGGAAGGAATATGTGCAACAAGCTTATGCTGAAAAAATAACTCTACAGCCTTCGGATGGAAGAAAGTAGAGATGTATTGGGACATATCCAGTGGTTTGACTAGTTGAGTATGGATCTACTCAATTTGGGTGTGACTATGGAGGAGGACAAGTTCTTGATGTTGCTATGCTTGCTACCTAAAAGTTTCGATTCGATGGTGACAACTCTGTTGTATGGGAAGGAGACACTAGTGTATGAGAAAATAGTATTGGTCCTTCAGACGAACGAGCAGAGGGAGCAGATGGTGAGGGATAGTATGGAGCTTCCCCAAAATGTCATGGTGGCCGATGAAAGATCTTAGAGGGGGAAGGATAGATGCGAGGCAACGGGGAGGCAGACATTCCCAAGGAGTATCAGGGAGGTTAGGTGCTACATGTGCCGGTAGCTAGGGCACATGAAGAGAGATTGTCCTCAGAGAAAGAGAGAAAAGAGAGAAGAATCTAGATCAGAGTCATCTAGTGCGACGACTGAGAGCGATGTATCAGAGGATTTTCTAATGTTATCGACTGGACACAGGGAGAGGTAGATTAGTGGACACTGGACTCTACTAGCTCTTATCACTGTACACCTCACCGGACATGGTTTGCTTCTTACACGCAGGTGAGTGAGGGGCAGTAGGTGATACTAAGAGATGGGAGCTCTTGTGGTATAGCAGGAGTAGATTCCATCAGACTAAGGAATTTAAAGGGAGGGTGCAGACCTTGACAGATGCGCATCATGTCCTGGATCTTAGGAGGAGCATAGTATCACTTGGATACTTGGAGAAGGATTTCATTTTCAGAAGCAATTCAAAGGTGCTGAATGTCTCCAAGGGCAGCAAGATTGTGATGAGAGGGAGGAGGTTGAGGAGTCGATTATACCAGATAGAGGGATCTGTTGTGTCTGAAAAGGTCAAGATGATTGCTTCAGTCATGGAGGATGAGTCAAAGGTCCAGTCGATGCAGATTGGACAGTTGATGGTGTATTTATCAGAGTTGCCTATTGTGGGGTCACCAGATCATAGGAAGGTCGAGCATTGAGGATAAGTGCATCCACACGTGGAGGAGGAGCATCGGAGAGAGGTTCCTTCACGGGTGATGATGAAGTCCATGGCCATGGCACGAACTCTAGACATAGAGGTGCAGAGGAAGGTGGAGTTTTTCAAATGCTCAAGCAGTGGTAAGCGGGCACTAGGAGAGGGCCTAGAGGCATATGCATCGAGGATAGGTGCTACGACGGCGATAGGATGCATAGAGGATCCAGAGACCTATAAGGAGACTTCCACCAACACGAACCATAGATGGGTCAGAGCCAGGGGAGTGGAGCTGCGATCACTTCAAGATTTTTCGATACTGCGATGGACAGAGTCGCAGGAGCAGTGACGGTCAGAGCCAATGGGCTAGTGGTGACTAAAGCCACTAGAGCAGCAATGAGCAGAGTCACTGAAGCTATGACAGTTGGGAGTCATAGGTGGAGTAGCTGATGCCGCGACAAGAGGAGTCATAGAGGCAATAGCGGGAGCAACTACTGAATCAGCAATGGGTATAGCTGTTGATGACAGGACCTACAAGAGAGGTGCCTGGATGCAAGACAAGATCTTCAGCCATAAGAGAGATGGTGGCGGTCTCTCCGATAGCTCCAGGGCTGAGATATACTGTGGTGGGGAGGATGTTTGCACAGTTGGCTTTGCTCCTCATTGACCAGATCATGCAGAGGATCAGAGCTCGATGAAGAGTGGAGATTGCCAAGGCTTTGAGCGCACCAAGATAAAGATTGTAGGTTTTTATGGTACCCCATAGTCTTGGAGGTGACCACAGGTGGAACTGATTGATAGGCTTCCAATTTACTATGATGGGAGCGGTCATAGGCTAGGACGGGAGCGATCCTAGGGTGGAAGCAGTGCATAGCATCCACGAGCTTGAGGTTCAGATGATGAGAACTTTGAAGAACTTGGTTGGGGCTCCGGATACCTAGGGGCACAAGGTAGAGCGAGAAACCAAAAAAGAGCTGAAGACTGTGGTGGAAAGCAAATTTCAGGGCATTGGATCAACTCAGTGCCAAACTGGATCGACCAAGTCTAAGAGAGACAGAAAACAGACTATCAAAAAATCTAGCACGGTATGCAGGTTAGCCGGCTTAGTTCCAAACTGACTCGACTAAGTGCCATGTTACTCAACTCAGTCTGAGATTGAGCCAACTCAGCTGTGCGTGCAGAGCACAGTGAAATTTTTAGTTTCATCTGGAATCGAATTTTGATTTTCTAGGATCTTAAAGCCTGATATGTTAGGTCTTAAAGTGGCTAACTCAAGGGTTTGGACCGGGATTAAGTCAAAGGGTGAGAGCATGTGAGATATGGGTATACATGTAATTGAATTTAGTCGGAAGAGTTTTTCAGCTGAAGTTTATTAGGGTTTGGTGTAAACCCCAGGGTTTATAAACCATGTATTGTAACATATTGTAAAAGTGGAACCAATACAAAGCTTTTCTCCCTAAATCCTTCATTTCTCTCTGGTTTGCACGTCGCCCAAGCAAAATCCTATTGTCACCTTCTTTGGTGTAGGTTGCTGGTGTTCTCGAGTATCCACGTCCTAAAAATCTATACAACAAATAACAGACTGTACAGAGAAAGTTGCAGAAACGTCTAAAAGTTCTTATAACATCTAGATTCCATCCCCAACATCCCAAACTAACTAGTTTTCAAATTGAAATTATCTTAAATGGTTAGAGGACTATTTGAAATGGAAGAACCTAATTGAATATTAAGAATAGCATATTCAAAGAAAAGAAGCTTATTTTCAGTATAGAGTGCATTCAAGAGTGTTTTCCACCTTCGTACCTGAAAGTTCTTGATCATTGAGAGGCAAATCATTAAGAGAAGAGTGAGCAATCTCATGCAAAGTATCCAAGCCATCCTCAAGCAACCTTTAAAGTATTTTATCAGCTTATTAAGGAGCTTTTGGTATTGTAAATTTTTGTTTTGCTGAAATCTACTGTAAGAAGCTTCAAGGGTTTGAAACTTGAGGGAAAAGATTTAATCCAAATCTGTGAATTAGAATGTGAGCCTAGAAAGAAAAAGGCTTGTAAAGGTTTGATTTAGTGAGCTCAAAAAATTAACCAAATTTATTTATAATCTCAAGCAAAATAAAAGTATTTGAATCAGTAGATTATAGCGAAAAATTTTCAAGTAGAGCTTGGAGAGTAGATGTTGGTGCTTAAAGTACACCAAACTACTATAAAATCTTTTGTATTTATGTGTTTTGCTTGTCTCTACTTACTTTATATTCTTATTTAGCATTCATTCAGTTAATTTCAGAGCTATATATTGTATTTGCTGCACATTCACTGTCTAACTTAGTTTGTTTCAAAAACTTCATATGCTTGTTTAACTTTTGAAAACCCAATTCAATTCCCTCCCCTTCTTGGGTTATCTAGCTAGGCAAGAAGTGGTATCAGAGCTTGGTTCTCAGTTAGATTTGATTTAAAGATCAATGACAACTCATTTGGGAGTTCCACTTGCTGAGGTGCAATCTACTATTTTCAATAGGTCATGACAATCAATGACCCTCACGCACCCATAGTCATTGTTAATAGCATTGCTTTTTTCAAGCTGAAGAGTGATTGAGATGAAGTGGATAAAAGATTAGTTCAATTGAATACCAAGACAATGAATGTCTTATATTGTATATTGGATGTGAATGAATTTAACCACATCTCTACTTGCAACTCGGCGAAAGAGATACAGGATAGACTTGCAATAATATATGAAGGCACAAACCATGTCAAAGAATCTAATATCAATATTCTTGTGCACAAATATGAGTTATTTAGAATAGAATCTAATGAAACTATTGCTGATATATTTATATATTTTACTGATATTATTAATAGCCTCAAAAATATTGAAAAATCATATCCTAATAATGATCTTGTAAGAAAAATTATTAGATCTTTACCTAGGTCATGGGAAGCCAAGATGACCTCCATCCAAAAAATAAAAAATCTCAATATTCTACCACTTGAAGAGCTACTTGGATCATTGATAACTCATGAGCTTGTAATGAAGCAACACAATAATAAAGAAGTTAAAAGGAAGAGAAAAATTGCCCTCAAATCTATGGTAGAAAAAGAGGAGGATGAGGACTCATCAAAAGAAGAAGATGGTGATGAGGATATGGCATTAATTATCAAAAAATTCAAAAAATTTTTGAGAAGAAAAAAATAAGATTTCAAGAATAGACCAATGGCCAAAGGAGAGTCAAACAAGGATAAGGACAAAGAGAGAGCGCAATAGCCCCTTTGTTATGAATGCAAGAAAGTTGGATATTTCAAAATCAATTGTCCAAATCTAAAAAAACTTACAAGAAGACAAAGAAAAAAATCATGGTTGCAATATGAAGTGATAGTAAAGATTCAAGCCCTAATGATGAAAACTAGAATATTGTAAACTTGTGTCTCATGGCACCAGAGGATGAGGTACAATCTGAACATATTTTAAATTTTATATTTGATAAGCTTCAAGATGCATTTCATAAATTGCTTGATAAATTTAAAAAATTAATTTAAAAATAGAGATTTAAAACTAAAAAATCAATTATTGTTAAAAGAGAAGCATATAATTCACAAAACAATAAGGTTTTATTAGAAGAAAATGACGGCTAAAGAAGGAATTAGAAAACATTAAACCTTTGATTTAGAAGTTTACTTACAAGTTTGAAAAACTTCATATAATTTTGAGCAATGAAAGAGCAAATTTTGATAAATCCAGTCTTGATTTTAATCCTAGCAATAAATAAATTTTTTTTTAAAAAAAATTATAAGTTCTTCTTCAAATGTTGCTTCAAAGATTCCTTGTTTCTGTTGTGGCAAAATAGGATATAAAGCTTATTCCTGTAAATTCAAAAATTTGAATGGTAAATTTATTAAAAAAGTTTGAATTCCAAAGAGAATCTTGGTCACTAACTCAAAAAGATTCAAAAAAATTTGGATACCTAAATCTACTATTTGACTATTTTATAGGACGGTCTTGCAGCCCTTAGATCAAAAAGAAGATGATATCTCGAAATGACTATTCAAGACATATGATAAATGATAAAGATCAATTTATCACTCTTGAAAGAAAAAGAATATAATTTTTGACAATAATAAAAAATAAAAAAATATTGAAATTGATAAAATATATATTACTCCCTCTATATTTATTGGTAATATTTTATTAGTTGATAGTTTGAAACATAATTTACTTAGTGCAAGTCAATTGTGTGACAAAGGATTTAAAATTACTTTTGAATCTTCTATATGTATTATTTCTAGTCCTTTTGATGAAGGTGCAAAATTTATTGGACATAGACATGACAACATCTATATAATT
>NC_026003.2:86815544-87033296 GCF_000442705.2 Elaeis guineensis | reverse complement strand
AAGAAAAAGAGATGAAAAAACTTAACTTGAGATATAGGCCAAATCAAGGTGAAGGAGATGAAACCAAAGATGATGAATGAGAGAAGAATCTGGAAGAAAATGTCAATAAAATGCATGATGACTTGTCCATGGAACCGAAGTTCGTATGCAATCATTTGAAGGATCTCATTATAGATGAACCTTCATAAGCGGTAAGAATAAGAGTCATTTTTAAAAATATTCATAATTATCTTAACTTTGTTTCTCAAATTGAACTCAAATACATAGAGGAAGCTGAAAATGATGCAAATTGGAAGCTTGCTATACAAAAGGAGCTAAATCAATTTGAGAAGAATAAAATTTGGATCTTAGTTAATAGGCCAATTGAACCATCCAATAATAAGAAAAAATGGGTATTTAGAAATAAATTAGATAAAAATAATACTATAATTAGAAATAAAGCTAGATTAGTTACAAAAAGATATAATCAAGAATAAAGAATAAATTTTGATGAAATATATGTACCTGTAGCTGGATTAAAAATAATCAGATTATTACTTGCATTTGCTTACTATATGAATTTCAAATTATATCAAATAGATGTAAAAATATTTTCTTAAATGATTATATTGCTGAAAAAAATTTTATAGAACAACTGCTAGTTTTGAAAGTCATGCTTTTTCAAACCATCTTTTCAAACTCAATAAAGTTTATACAGTTTAAAATAAGTACCAAGAGTATGGTATGATAGATTAAGTAAATTTCTACTCAACAATAATTTTACCAGAGATAATATAGACACCACTCTATTCTTAAAAAAAAAAAAACTAATTTATTAATTATTCAAATATATATAGATGATATTATTTTTAGTATTACTAATAAAACTCTTTATCAAAAATTTGATAAACTAATGCAAGAAGAATTTGAAATGAGCATGATGGGAGAGCTGAATTTCTTCCTCGATCTCCAAATCAAACAAATAAAGGAGAAAATCTTCATCAATCAAGCCAAGTATATCAAGGAGATACTCAAAAAATTTTAGATGGAGAGTATGAAAGTAATTGGAACACCTATGAGCCTCTCATTCAAATTTGACAAAGATAAAAATGAGAAAAATATTAATCAAAAATTTTGTAGAGGTATAATTAGATCTTTACTTTATCTTATCACAAGTAGATCAATATAATGTTTAGTAGATGCATCTGTATTAGATTTCAATCTTATCTTAAAAAGTCTCATATGCTTGTTGTTAAAAGAATTCTCAAATATTTGATGAGAACCCAAAATTTAGGCTTATGGTATTCTTAACATACTTCAATTGATTTGATTAGACATTCTAATACTGATTATGGTGGATATAAAATTATAGAAAGAGCACAAGTAGAATATGTTAATTTTTTTGAATGAACTTAATCTTATAGTTTAGTAAAAAAATAAAATTTGATAACATTGTCTGTGATCAAAGCCGAGTACATTGCAGTTAGAAATTACTGTACTCAAATTCTTTAGATTAAACAACAACTTAAAAATTATGATATTGAATAAAATAAAATTTTCATAAGATGTGATAATACAAGTGATATAAATTTAACTAAAAATCTAATTCAATACTGAAGAACTAACATATTGATATAAGACATCATTTTATTAGAGATCACATATAAAATAATAATATTATGCTTGACTTTGTACATACTGATAATCAATTAGCAGATATTTTTGCCAAATCTTTAAATGAAGACAGATTTTGTATGATTAGAGAAAATTAGGAGTTTATGATCCTTTTTAAATCTTATGGTATCATTTACATGCTTACTTATAACTATCTCTATTATATTTGTAATGCAATAATTTTATGGCAACACTCATATTATCTTCATTCATATTTTGTGGTATCTTTGTTTAACTCTTTTTGTTAATAACAAAAAGGGAGAGATTAAAGTGAGCGTTCATGCATGATATCATATTAACAATCATATAAAATGTCATATGTTAAGTGGTATCAGACTAACATTCATATCAAGAAAAATTGAGATTGAGAAGAAAAATTAAGCAATGAATTGAGGGGGAGTAACTAGAAAAACTAGAAGTTTTCAACATTATATTAAAAAGAAAATTGAAATATAGATTGAAATATTCTTCCAACTTCTTATAAAACAAAAAAGAGAAAGAAAATTGTTAAAGATATGTTAACAGAGAGAAAATTTTAGTTAAATATTTGAACAATTATAAAATATCTTATCCCTAAATTTCAAATGACTGAATTTCTTATCTTTGTGATACTATTGTGATATGCTGAAATTTAAAATGATATATTATATTTTTTTAAGCTTTTACTTATTTATTTTTATATTTAATATTTTGTTATCATCAAAAAAGATGAGATTATTAATCCAAAGAATGATTGTGATGATTATACAATATTAAAGTATAAAAAAAATCTAATATCTTTGAAGCATGGTTAAAAATATTTTTGTAGCAAGCTAACTTTTGTAATAAGCTTTTAAGCCATTTGGAAATACTTAGAAAACTTTCGAGCCAAGAAAAATCAAGTTTGGATGTAAATTAAATGAAAAAGACTAAACGAAGGAGTTCAAGTCAACTCCAGTAAAATTTGAATCAACTCTAGCACATTGTGGCACTATTTCAAATTTTGACACAGGCTTCGAGTCGACTTTTATAGAATTCGAGTCGACTCTGACATGCAGAATGGCACTAGCACGGCACTCGAGTTGACTCGAGTAGTTTGAGCTGATATTCTTAGAAAAAGATAGAAAATTTATTTTTTGGATGCAGTCTTCGAGTCGACTCCTGCAGGCTTCTAGTCGATTCCTACAAATCTCGAGTTGATGCTAGTTCTACTCGAGTTGACTCCTGAGTTTCTGATAGCAATAATAAACTGTGCAGAAAAAATTACAGAAACTTTCAAAAATTATTATAACGTCTAGATTCTATCCCCAAAATCTCAAAATGGCTTGTTTTCAAATTCAAAATATCTTAAATGGTCAAAGGACTATTTGAAATGAAGGAGGAACCTAATTGAATACTAAGAATAGCATATTCAAAGAAAAAAATCTATTTTCAGTCTAGAATACATTCAAGAGTATTTTTACCTCCACACCTAAAAGTTCTTGATCTTTGAGAGATAAATCATCAAGAGAAGAGTGAGCAATCTCATGCAAAGTATCCAAGCCATCCTCAAGCAACCTTCAAAGTGTTTTATCAACTCATTAAGGAGCTTTTTGTATTGTAAATTTTTATTTTACTGAAATCTACTGTAACAAGTTTTAAGGGTTTCAAAACTTGGGAAAAAAGGTTTTATCCAAATCTAGAAATTAGATTATGAGCCTAAAGAAAGGCTTATAAAGATTTTGGTTGATGAGTCTGAAAAGCAATTGAGAAACAAACATACTATAATCAGTAGATTATAGTAGAAAATTTTAAGTGGAGTTCGGAGAGTGGATGTAGGTCTTGGAGTGCACTGAACCACTATAAAATCTTTTATGTTTATGTAACTTATTTATCTCTACTTGCTTTATATTCTTATTTAGCATTCATTCATTTAATTTTGTTGCTATACATTGCATCTACTGCACATTTACTGCATCTAACTTAGTTTGTTTCACAAACTACACAAACTTATTTAAATTTTTGAAAACTCAATTCACCCTCACCCCCCCTCTTGGGTTATCTAAGTGGGCAATAATATCTATCGAAGACTATATGGTATATATGAAACTTTCATTCAAAATTTATGTATATAAGTTGATTAAAAAAATTTTTGCCATCATGATTGAGGTTGTTAATGAAATTATTGATTGCTATATTTGATCAAGATAAAAGATCTTATTTATATCGATTTGAGATTTTGAGACACGTATAAAATTACAATAAACTTATTGTTAATTAAACAAATTGATTTTATTTAAGATTATAGAATATTCATTTTGGTAGAATCTTCTTTTGTTATTTTGGGATCAAGATAAAAGATTTTAGCTATATCTATTGGAGATTATGAGATGTATGTGAAATTTTAATTTAAAAATTTTGGAATTATGAAGTCATTTATAGTTCTTTTCCCATTGTTTTTGAGGTCCCTAGTAAATCTAATATTGAATGAAGAATTTGATTTTAAGTGGCTTGCATTATTATTTTAAAAGATATTTGACAGATGCTAAAGAATTTTCATGAAACAAATTTTAAAAGAGATGAGTGAGTCAATTTTATTTATGTATTTGAATTAAGACCTTAGAATTGGATGGAGCATTAAGAAATTTCACTTAATTGCTTTTACTCATGATAGTTTGATTTGGAATCACCTAGACGAATTGATAAAAGAATCAAGATCTAATTTATGTTTAAATTACAATAACTGGCTTATATAAGGGTTTTGAATGTGTTGATTGACTTAAAGGTTAATTTGGATGGATTTATTCGATGCATATTAAGGATAAGAATTAAAAGTTTCTCTTGAGTTTTTGAAATTTAAATTTTAGATATTTTTACTATAAAGTAGTATTTTGACTGAAAGTCATTAGTACATTCGAGAATTTGATGGTTTAAATCAGAGTATATAGCAAAAATATGGTGGTTTGAATTATTTATAAATTAAATTATTATCCTTTAATTTGAAAAATTTTATGATAAAAGACTTGATTTGATTTTCCTCTTATGGGTTGACCTTATTGTCAAGAAAAAGAAAATGAGTTTAATGGTTGACTAAGTTGGACGTCATTGTATGATTTTCACTAGTATGTCCCCTTATTATATGTTGAGCTATGTCATAGCATCTTGTGTCTAAAGTTAATAGACCAACAGTTCTTGATTTTGAATCTAGGATATTTTGATGTAGACCTTTTTCCTCTTAAATCTAAAGCTTGTACTCCTTTAATCAATATCGTTTCTCTATCTGATTGAAAAGTTTGAGGTTATCTATTGATATTGAAGATTATTCTACCGGGGGTGGATTAGAATCATTTGCAATCTAATTTTGTGATGGATTGATTAATTGATATTTTGGTAGAGAAACTTGATATTCTTATTTAGAATTGAGAAGTTGACTAGTTTTCATTTACAAGAGATGGGTTTGATTTAGATCATCTACAATAAAATTCAAATCAAGAGGTATTGAACCTTATTCTTATAATAAGATTTAATAATGAAAACAAATATATAAGTAGAATACATTGAAACTCAAAAATAATATCAAGATATGAAATCCTAAAGTTCGAAAACCTTTGATAGGAAATTTGGGGGATGAAATTATTTTTACAATTGAGGAATGTAATAACCCAGCCCATAGAGACCCAATCCCATGGAAAAAGGGCACAACAAAATCTCTACATAGATATTGAAGCACCACAAAAAAAATTGGCTAGCACATGCCTTGCACATGCTGGGTGGGAGGAATTGGACTGCCTCTTCCTCGCGATCTCTCAATAGAAATCAAAGCTGGGAAGGACTCGGTCCCCTCCCCCCAGCCCTATTTAAAAAGGACCCAAGCCTCCCTACAGACCCCACCAACTAAGGTCACCATTCATCATCAGAAAAAAGCCCAACTTCCTGTTTGTCTTCTTCTAGATTTTTTGTTGAGTTTGCCAGAATTGCAAGCCAAGCATTGCTAGAAAACCAGGTACGAGGTTGGCCCTTGTTGATTAACCCTCCTCCCTTTCTTTTATGGCCTTTGGTGCAATGGTTCCTGATGGCAAATTATCAGATTTAGTTGGAAAGTAGGTGCCCTATTTTTCTTGTCTATGTTCCCTTGATTTTCGGCACCATCCATCACTGTTGAGCATCAGACTAGGGACCATCGGTTGCACCACCATGCACCGCATCTGCGGCCACCATCTTTCCAATGCAAGGACCCCCTATTTTGGGGAAAGAGGGATTCCAATGAATCCCCTATTTCACCCCCAATACGTGAGGAAGAAGAAGGAAAGAAAAAAAAGAAAGAAAGAAAACAAAAGAAAAGAAAACAAAAGAAAATAAAAAAAGAAAAGAAAAGGAAAGGAAAAGAAAGAGAATAAAGCCCTCTCTCCTCTTCCTTTTCTCCTCTCCCTTCTCTCTACTTTCTCTCTTGACTTTCTCTCTCTAGTCTCCCTTTCCACTTTCTCTCTTGATTGTCTCTCTCTCTTAGGGTTTTCTGAAAATTTGAGAAGATTGACGATGAGTTTGAATAATTCTATTGAAAAGATCCTGACCATGATCACCGACCAACATGCCGACATCCACTTTGATCACATCGGGTAGTACTAAAGTTGATCATCTATGATTTTTTATGGAATCATCTATATACTAGTTTAATCATAATTTGATGAAATAATCTTAATCAGACTGATCAGGATACCAAACACTGTCGCTTGATTAGCCCTATTCCATTTTATTAATTTCTTTCTCTTTTAGCATTCTCTCTCCACTTGATTTATGAACTCAATGAAGGATTTCTGGTCCTATCACTTTGAATCCAATTTGACCCAGATAGCCAGACTCTGAACCCAGTGGAGGGTCTCTAACCCTATTGCTTTGAATATGAGTTGATCCGATAGACAGACTTGGAACTATCTTGTCGGTCGGATACTATATTTGCACCATCCGAGCCTTTTGTCGAGTTTCACAAGATCTGATCTTTATTAATCTCTATCAAATCCTTATATCTTGATTGATTTTAATTAGATAAAGTTATTTGATTGAATTGACCCCTGCAAGTCGAACAGCATATTGACCTCTACTTTGATTCTTATTGAACATTATTGATTTGATCACTCTCAGTCTTTGTTAAACTACCTTTCTTCTAGCCTAAACTTGATCGATGAAGTAAGATGACTAAATCAATCCAGATAATTGGATGTGACTACTATCAATTTATCTTTCTATAATTATTCATACTCTTTCTAATATTCGACTTGAGCTTGTATGGGAATGTAGATATTCGGTAAAGGGATACTACGACATAATTTATGAACCAAATATTTTGAAAAAAAAATTATGAAATTTGTTGGGATTTATTGGAATATGTATGAGATAAGTAATATTTTATTTTTTCTAGATTATTGATAATTATAAGATTGTTATGTCAATAATTTTTAAATCATATTGTTCATGATGCATGAATTTGATAAATGATATTTTTTTATTGAATATATCATATTTTGAAATATTATGATAAAGAATGATGGAAAGTATTGATCTTGTTATGTATTATACTTGATTGATTTCGATCCCACATGATTATGTATATTCTTATCAAACTGGAATATGAAATATGATTTATGAAAAAAAAATTTGATTCAAGATAACTTGAACTCTCAGTCTAACTATTTGGAGGACCCCACCAATGGAGACTAATACATTGATAATTTATTAGTTGAAAATTTATGTCGCAAATAAATATGCAAAATATCATTAGCAGATTCAAGCAAACCACCAATAGATTCGTAGTTTTCAAAGATTTTGCTACAAAATAATATGCAACTCACTGCAAGATGATATGCAATGTTATCACCCTACCATAGAGATAATATGGTCATAGTTCATGATTGATGAGAATATGATATTTAAAAAAAATTGAATTATTAAATAAAACTCAAATTTTGAAAAGGGATATGAATTTGGCATGAATAATATTTTATAATGCTACATAGTAGAAATTGATTTCGAAGTGATGAGCTTATATACTTACTTTTTTTAAATAATTATTTACTTTATTATCTAATTTAATTTAGTTAAAGTGATCACTGCTTACTAGTCTATCTAGCTTATTATCCCATATTTTACTATTCTTACAGATCTTGAGAACCAAGAGAATATGAGAATATGTGCAAGATAGTAACCAGAAATAGAACTTCGATGCTTTTATTTTAAATTGGAAATTTTTTTGAAGTTGATCAAGATCTTTTAAATATTATTGAATTTTATGAGATATTAAAATTAAATTTTTATTAATTAAATTTTAGATTTAATTTATTGACTAATTATTCTACTATTGCTTTAACATAGCATGATGTGATGTCTTGCATGCTTATGGGGAAAGTTTCCTATGAGTGTGCAATAGTTGCTATAACTCTTGGCTCGCTATCTTGGATCGAAGGCATAACAATTATCCTAATCAAGTTAGTTCTTTCCATGATCTCTGTTTATTTAATATCCCCATTGTATAATTCCCAAATATGTTCTACTGAAGCTGGAGGATATAATCAAGGAATTTCTATGGGTTTCATCACTTTCTTTATGAAGGGCATATTTGATTTCTTTTTATTGTGTATGCTAGCCTATTTGAAAAGATGATTGGGAATGATCTCCTTAAGTTTTTAGAGTGATGCTTTGATAGGCGAACATGCTGTGAGGTTTATATTAGCCTAGAAGGGATTGTGGGTGCTTCCTTGTGGGAAAAGTATGGTGAGTGATCATTTATATCTTTTTCAGTATGTTCAAATAAGGGCTCACCTATCTGGAAGAAGTTGTGTTCTTGTGCTCCATTGATTCCAACTAATCTTAGATAGGATTGTAGGCAATAAGACATTTATTGATGCGACAGGAGACCCTTAGATATCTTATACTTCCATTAGATAGTGGCCTGTATCGGTTGATTATATCTCTTTGCAAAGTCTTAAGTTGAATGATTGTTTGCTCGACCCTGATATGAATGGTTGGAATGTCTCAATAATACATTAGCATTTTTTTGAGTCACTGGCTGAGAAAATTATTTCTATACCTATTCTGGATGGAGATAATACTGATATTCTCAATTAGAGCTGCCAATCTTTATAAATATTTCAAACCTAAAGCTCCATTAATTAAAAATGTGAGTTGGATTTGGAGGCTTAGTGTTCATCCAGGATTGCTTTGCTTATATGGAAGTTAGCATGGAATCGACCTCCACATGGGGTTATTTTATGTCAGTATGGTTTACACATTCTTAATCATTATTATCTCTATCATGATTTGGAAGAATCCACTGCTCATATTGTTTTATATAGTAAATTGGCTACTCATATTTGGAGAATGGCCCCAATTTCTAATACTTGGACTATCTCTGCAATTTTTTTGGATGATTTTCTTCATATAGTCAGAGAAAGATCGATTAAAGATAGTCCACAATCAAATGATGTTTTAATAGATTATATAGTGTATCAAATTTGGGAGACTCAAAATGATCGTATCTTTCACAATATTATTTGGAATCCCAGGATAATTCTAATGAGAGGGTTGACCTAGGCACATGAATATATTAATGTGACTACCTTAAAGGACACCTTGATAGTTGGGAAAAATTGTGGCCCTTTATTTACAGGATTTTTATATCCTTAGAGGATTATTTTACTTGAGAGCTACCACCCCTAGTTTTCTTAAGGTTAATTTTGATGGTAGTGTTCTGAATAGAGGTTATCACAGGTTATCAAGGTGGAACTAGTTTTGATATAATAAGAACTAATAGAGCTTTGGTCATAGAAGATGAAACTAGATTAGTTGATACTTCATCCCTATGGCAGAGTTTTGTGCTACATGGAAAGGTGTGTTATATGCCACGAGAATTCTGAAGGCAACTCAAATTATTCTTGAAAGTGATTCATTGACAGTTGTTAGATTGTTATATGGGTTTGTTCTTTTTGAGATTAGTTTTCATCCACTTTAATAGGATTGTTGGAAAATGAGAGTAGTTCTACAATCTTTTCAAGTCACACATATTTATAGAACTAAATATACTATAAATTGGATGGCAATATGTATCACTAATCATACTTGATCTACATTATAGATAACATTATCAGATGTTCCTTTTGAATTCGATAATATTTTAATTGCTGATTCCTATGGATGATCTATTTTTAGTATAGATTGGTTTAATAAATCTGACTTTTACCCAAAAAAGTATAATAAATGATAGCTTCATATTAGAATCTAATATTATCACGATGGTTGAGTAGTGGGCAGCAATCTAAGAGATCTTAGATTCAACTCCTATTAGATGTATGTATAAGAATTTTTTCCACAATTAAAATTGCAAGCATATATCTAAATCCAATTGAATATCTGATTTTGGTATACTATAGTGACTCCATCTATTGCCATAGTTTACCAAGTATTGGTAAAAGTTTTACCAATGATTTGTTACATTTATTGCTATGGTTTTGACTACTAAAGATATCTTTTTGGTTGTGGTTTGTGAGTAATTGATTTCTCTATTATTTGAAAAATAGCTACCAATCATTTCTTTTCACGATGTATTTATGCATGCATTTTGTAATATAGAATATATATCCTTTTCTAACATATGATATCGAGCAACCTCTATTCTATGTTGTTTAGTTTGTTTGATTATTGAAAAAATATTGTGCATAAATTTATCTAGCTTTTATTTTTTAGATGATTAGACATATGCTTCATGGCCTTGTCATGTTATTGGAGTTTTTCTTATGTTGATCCTAAGATTGATTTTGATGATTCTAAAATATTGAGTATAGATGATACTAATTATATATTTCAAGAATAATTGTAGGAGTTTTCAGGTGCTTAAATTGAAGAATTCATCTATGAAAAAGATCTCCTTAAGTTGTCAAGCCAAAGCCTTCAAGGAACAAGGTTCATAAGTTTGGATGGCTCAATATAAAGAAAAATAATATTGAAAAATTTTGAGTTGATTTTGAAAGATTTTGAGTTGATTCAAGCATGTTGGCATGCTTGGCATGTAAACTGGATCGACCCAGTAGAAGACTGAGCCGATCCAATCTGAGTGGATAAAAAAAATAAAAAATTAAAATTTCAGAACCTCAGATATAGCTGATCCAATGAAAAATTGAGCTGGTACAGTACTTAGTCAATCTAGTGAAAAATTTAGTCGGCTCAGTGACCTGTAATGGCTAGTTTTCTATTTTACAGCTTTTTATCCCCATTCTCTCACAACAGCTACTTCAGCCCTTCCAACAACTAGAACATTTCTTCTAGTCTCTGTCAAGCCTATTTAAAGGTGGAGAATCAAAGAAAAAAAAGATAAGTGGATTGAAAGAAAAAATCATTCAAGTTTGAGAGCTTCATTGAATATCCAAGAAAAAGAAAGAAGAAAAAGATTCAAGCACAGATTTCAGAGAATATTCAAGAGCCATCTTCAACACCATCTTCAATATTCTCTCAACTTCAAAGAAAGAGAAAGCCAAGCATCAAAGAGCAATCTTTCAGCCTCTTCATCATGCTCAAAAAGAGTTTTTCTTTTTAGTTTTATTTTGTACTAAATCATATTTTTTATTTCTTTACAAGTTTCTTTTGGGGAAAAGAAACTTAGGGTTGATTGTTAGTCTAAAAAAATAATCGTTGTATGATTATGATTGGTGAGCCAAGAAAAAAATCAATTGGGTTGATAATACATCTGAAAAATTATTAGTAAAGGTTGATAGTGAGTCCGAAAAATTATTGATGTAGGATTGTGGTTGGTGAATCCAAAAAAATCAACTGAATTTATTTGTGAGTCTGAGAAAACAAACACACTATAGTCAAGGGATTATAGTAGAATTTTTCAGGAAAGCTTAGAGAGTGGACGTAGGAGCGGATTGCTTCGAACTACTATAAATTTTATGTATTTGTGTTGTGCTTTCTTGTGTTTGATTTGTATATTTTTAATACTTGCTTAGATTAGTTTTTACTTCTGCTGTTATATATTATTTCCATCACACAATCATTCAAGTAAGAAGCACATATATGTTTAGAGTTTTAATTTGGTTAAAATTTTTTAAAATATCCAATTCACTCCTTCTCTTGGGTAGCCATATCTGGACAACAAGTGGTTTCAAAGTAGATGCCCTAATATTAGTTGTTGATCTAGCGGTGAAGAGTTAAAGATCTCATAGCTGATCCATTTGGTTCTTTGTTAGGTGAAGGACACTCAATGAGATCTCTTTTTTTCAATGGCACTAATTATATTTATTAAAAATTTAAGATGAAAATTTTTATTCAAGCATAGGACTATGACATGTGGAGTGTCATACTTAATGATCCTCACATATCCACAATGATTGTCAATAATGTGAGTGTACCTAAAATTGAAAAAGATTGGAATGCAAACAACAAAAGGATGGCTTAATTAAATGCTAAAGCCATTAATATTTTTTATTATTCTTAGATGTGCATGCATTTAATAGAATATCAACTTGCACATCGGCTAAAGAGATTTGGGATAACTTAAAAATAACTCATAAGGGAATAAGCCAAGTTAAGAAATCTAAAATTAATTTGCTTGTTCACAAATATGAAATATTCAAAATAAAATCACATAAGTTTATTTTTGATATATTTTTTAAATTTACTGAAATTATTAATGCTTTAAATGATCTTGGCAAAACCTATACTAATCATGAACTTGTTTGTAAGGTTTTGAGGTCTTTGCCAAAGAAATGAGAAGCAAAAGTGACGGCAATTTAGGAAGCTAAAGATCTCATCATGCTATCCCTAGAAAAGCTTATTGGTTCACTCATAACACATGAGTTGAGCATAACACAAAAGGAATAAGAAAATGAGCCTAAAAGGAAAATCATTGCTCTTAAGTCATCGATCATTAAAGAAAATTCAAGCGATTCTATCGAGGATTTGGAAGATGACAAAGAAATGACGGTGATTATAAAAAAGTTCATGAGATTCATGAGAAAGAAGAAAAATTTTAAACCAAGAAGAGAAAAAGAAAAAAAAAAGTCAACATAAAAAATATAGAAAGGACTACCCCCTACTGAAAAAGAGTTTAAAGAGATTAAGAAGGAAAGTTATATTGGCTAATTGGAGTAGTAGTGAGAGCTTAAATTCAGAAGAAGAGTCATCCTCAAATGAAGAAGAGACAAACATATGTTTGATGGCTCACAATGAAGAAGTAAACTCAATTCAAGCTAATGATTTTATATTTAATGAATTATTTCATACATTCAATGATTTAATGATTGAGTTTAAAAAATTAAGACTGAAAAATAAAGAACTTAAAAGATTCAATCTTCTTTTAGATAATGAAAAGAGTAAATTATCAAGAGAAAAAGAAGATATCTTAAATGAAAAGAATACTTTAGCTAAAGAAAAAGATATATTTTTTGAATCTGAAAATTTTTTAGTTGAAGAAAACAAAAAGTTGAAAGAAGAATCTGAAAAATTAGTAAAAAAAAAATCTCTTTTGAAAGAAAATGCTAAACTAAAAAAAGAGATTGAAATATTGAAGTCCATTACTGAAAAATTTATATTTAGTTTTCAATCAATAATGAAAAGTCAAAAATCTATTTTCTACAAAGCTAAATTAGTTTAAACTCTTTGAGAAAATAGAAAATGATCAAAAATATATTTTCAAGAGCTTCATTTGAAAATCATTCTATTAAATACTTCAAATGTAACCAAAGTGGTCACAAAATTTCAGAATGCAATATTAATAGAATTGGCCATACATTAGTAAAACAAATTTGGATTCAAAAAGAAACTATATGCTCTAAACTCCATGGATCCAAAATATTTTGGGTACCAAAAGTTGAAAAATAATTTTGCAAGTTAACCAAGCATCCAATTAAGTAAAAGGAGCTAATTCTTATGGATGGATGGCTTGGATTTGAGATAATGGGTGATGATGTTTGATGAAAGCTAAATCTTCTTTACATCATATCATCATTAATCATTATTTGATTTCGATGATTTATCAATATGTGTAATGATCTTATTATACGAGTTAAATATTTTGAATATATTGCATATTTGCATACTATCTTAATATTTTATATCATGTCCTTTTGATTGTTAATTATTTGAGAAATCTAAGATAAGCTTGATTGTATAAGGATTTTTTTGATTGCAAAAATTTATAAAGTTTATCCCCATATAAGATGCTTAACTATTGAACTTATATTTTTTTTTAATAGCTTTGTTTAAAGAAAAGGGGAGCAAAATTTGATAATTAAAGAAAATAAATTTGACACCAAAATCTTATCATAATGTGATATATTTCATAGTGTGATATCAATTTGGATATGAGACGCAAAATTCAACAAGGATAAGAATTAGTAGTGGTAATAAGAGTAAGCAAGGAATAAAACTAATAATTTTGACATATAGTAAGGGGAGCAAATTTTGAATGAAAATTGATAATTAATTATGATATTAAGGGGGAGCTTAATGTTTTTGGATTGTTAAAATTTACTTTATTGAGTTCATTGATTATTTCATTTATGTTATTCTTTTTGATGATGTCAAAAAAAGAGAGAAAGATGGTGAGTATATACTTAAAGGATTAATGCTTAAGATGCTTCTTAACTTGATGATTAAAACCTTAATAGTCATTGATTTGAATTGATACATTCTTTAATATGAGTATATGTAAAATGTGTAATGAATTAAATATTAATTAAGAATATATATGAAGTAAGAATTCACAAGTATTTATTCTATCACTTCATGATTCAATTTGATTGAAATACATTATTTATTTTTATTATGCATATACTCAAAATTTTATCATCATAAAAAAGAGGAGATTGTTGATCCTAGGATTCATTTTGATGATTTCAAAATATTGAGTATAGATAATACTATTCACGTATTTCAAGGATGATTGTAGGAGTTTTTAGATGCTTAAATTGAAGAATTCATCCATGAAAAAGATCTCCTTAAGTTGGCAAACTGAAGCCTTCAAAAAAATAAAATTTTATAAGTTTGGATGGCTCAATATGAAGAAAAATAATATTGAAATATTTTGAATCGATTTTGAAAGATTTTGAATCGATTCTGGAAGGTTTTGAGTTGATTCTGGTATGTTGGCATGCTTGGCTGTAAACTAAGTCGATCTAGTAGAAAACTGAGCCGATCCAGTCTGAATAGATATAGAAAATAGAAAGATAAATTTTTTGAACCTCAGACTTCGCTAATCTAGTAAAAAACTGAGCTGGCTCAGTACTTAGTCGATCCAATGAAAAACTTAATCGGTTCAGTGACCTGTAATGGCTAGTTTTCTATTTTATAGTATTTTATTCCCATTCTCTCACAATGGCTACTTCAGCCCTTCCAATGGCTAGAATACTTTCTCCAACCTCTTTCAAGCCTATTTAAAGGTAGAGAATCAAAGAAAAAAGAAGAGAAGTAGATTGAAAGAAGAGATCATTCAAGTTTGAAAGCTTCATTAAATATCCAAGAAAAAGAGAGAGATTCAAGCACAGATTTTAGAGGACATTCAAGAGCTATCTTCAGCACCATCTTCAATATTCTCTCAACTTCAAAGGAAGAGAAAGCCAAGCATCAAATAGTAATCTTTCGGCCTCTTCATCATGCTCAAAAAGAGTTTTTCCTTTTAGTTTTATTTTGTGCTGAATTATATTTTTCGTTTTGCAAGTTTTCTTTGGGAAAAAGAAACTAAGGGTTGATTGTTAGCCTAAAAAAATAATCGTTGTATGGTTGTGGTTGGTAAGTCAAGAAAAAAATTAATTGAATTGATAGTGAGCCCAAAAAATAATTGATGTAGGATTGATAGTGAGCCCAAAAAAACTATCGGTGTAAGATTATGGTTGATGAGCCTGAAAAAATCAACTGGATTTGTTTGTAAGCTCAAAAAAACAAACACACTATAGTTAAGAGATTATAATGAAATTCTCAAGGAGAGCTTAGGGAGTAGACGTAGGGGCAGGTTGCTCCAAACCACTATTAGTTTTATGTGTTTATGTTGTGCTTTCTTATGTTTGATTTGCATATTTTCAATACTTAGATTAGTTTTTACTTCCACTGTTGCATATTATTTCCATCACATAATTATTTAAGTAAGAAGCACATATCTATTTAGAGTTTTAATTTGGTTAAAAATTTTTAAAATATCCAATTCACCTCCTATCTTGGATAGCCATACTTGGGCAACATCTTATATGTTAGATTTTGAAGCATACCCTTAGATAACTCCAAAATTAGTTGTAACATTGAGATAATATTCTTGATTTATGATTTTAAATTATTATTTATGAAAATGATGGAAATCTAAGTAGCTATATATATTGAGATATTTCTAAATAATTTAGAAATCTGTTGATTCTTTGATATGTTTGTCTCATGTTATGTGGAGGCATTCTTGAGAAATTCAGTGCAGGGGTAAAATGATAATTTTAAAATTTTTTTAAAATTACTATTTTATAGTAAAAATTATTAATTAATCTAATTAATTAATAAAAATTTACCCTATACTAGGATCTAAATATGATATATAGCATGCATGCATTTAAATTTGAAATTCAAATTTGAACAGTAAACACTTTACTATAATGTGTTCAGAACACAATACCTTTGTACGGATAGTAAATCACCACAATCTGATCACCGTCAGGAGAGTCTGATCATCACGATGCAGCCACACAGTATGTCTGGCCTTTGCAGATCATCCACACGAAGCTCCCGATCTGATCGACTCCTCATGAGTGCTAGCTCGTTGTAGAGTCCTTTCGATGGTCGATGCTAATCGAACTCCTTCGATCGATGTCTGCCAATCCTTTGGATGTTCTGGATCATCAGTAGATATGTTTGAGAGGGTGTTGAAGATCTTTCTAAAATTTGGTGGGCTCACGACACTCGTAGCTCACCTTCTCACTTCCCGAACTCCAAGCTGAAACCCTGAAGAACTCACTGTAACTCTGCGCACACTTTTTCTTTCTTTTCTTTCTTTTTGTCTCGGAAGGATATAGACCTTCACCTTGCACACAAGGATTCCTCACGCCCAGATTTTCTCTTCAAAATTTTTCTTACACACACCCCACTCTTCTCCTCCTTTTAAAATAATATCAAACGTCTTATCCATGTGAGAGGATAAAGATGAGTAATTGCATATTTGAATTCAAATCAAATTTTGAATTCAAATGGAAATCAATTTATTCCTATCCACTAAGGGCATGAGAAGAGGAGGGCATGGCTTAATTTGTGTGTGAGTGATTTCATGAGAAATATTTTTTCGTGTAATAAATGGGGTGTTAAAAGAGGATAAGGTCAAGGCGCTAAGATTGGTTGCTCATTCAAATTCAAACTTTGTTTTGAATTTGAATGGCCAACCAATCATCCTAATCCACTCATTTGGCACATTAAAGTAGGGCATGAGGAGGGCTTTGCGTGAGAAAAAATTCATGAGAACTTCCTTCTCGTGAATTCAAATGGACGCAGTGGAAGTGAGGTGGCGCAGGGAGAATGGGTCAAGGTGGTTTCATTATTTAAACCAACCTAATTGAACCAAATAAGTTAGGCCCAATTAGACTAATTTAAACCCAACTAAATTAGGCTTAATTAGGTTTAATAAAATCCTAATCAAATCAGGAATTGATTAAGCCCAACCTCTGATCAAATCAGGGATCAAACCATCTCGACGATTAGGTCAACTCTTAACCTAATCGGGTCAAACCCAACTGAATCCAATTCAATTGGACTTGATTCAAAAATAATTACTCAATTAAATTGAGTTAATTAGTGATTAAATCATTAATTAAACCTTTTATAAATATTGAATCCAAATCTGATGGGTAATCGGGCATCAGAATTCATCGATATGTAACCCTGATCGAAGAGTCCCAAACCAGTGGGACTCTTGACCCCGATACCCAAAATGTGTGGGACTCATGATCAGAGAATCCTGATTCTCGATCACAGAGTCTCAAACACGTAGGAATCATAGTCCACGAGTATTAGGACTCTTCATCAGCCATCAGATCAGATAGGAACCTCTAATGTGTGTGACCCCGCAGGTTCGAACCTAAGCCGGTAGCACAGAAACCAATTCCTGTACTAATCGAAGTGACCATCTAGCAATGGTACCCGATGATCGGATAGATCGAATGATCGCAATCGCAACACTCAGAACCTACGTGAATATGGTTACTGTATAATTCATCCTTTTGACCTCTGTGTTTAGGACGACTGAGGGTTAAACTGTCAACCCTGATTAGATCATCCGAATCGTGCTCAACTCAAACAGTCCTGTGACTCCTTACAAAGACTACCCTAGCCAAGATTTTGCTAAATTGAAATATGACTGTACATAGCTCCTAAACTGGAGTGGTCAATCCCATCTTGACACACGCACCGACAAGTCAAGTACTTGACTACACCCAGCAGCCTTCCGTCACTGAATTAGAAATTCAGGTAGTCCAGTGCCTAAGTGCAGTGAGTTGCTTGCAAGTCACCGTGGCGGTCTCAGGTCGGAGGGATATTTATACCCATATTCCATCGGAGCAAATCTTGACAGCAGAAATAGCTCCGGAGTCGGTCACGTTCAGTGCAGATGTACCCTTACATCTCACCTGCATGCCATACCAGTATCTCCACACTCATTGGTTAAGAGGACAACTAACCTATATGGCACATAATGACCTATGCTTGATAAATATTGTCGTCCTTGGTAACAACGTATCATTTGGTCACGAACAGATTTAAGGACTAAACGACAAATCCTCCTTTATCGAGTCTAAATAGTCCTAAGGACTTCACCACAACATAGGAGTTCATTAGAAGATAAAATATTTTGTGATGAAAAATGCCAAAATAATTTTTATTAATTCATAATTTATGTACATATATAAAAATGAGCACAACCGTCAACAGACTGACGATTGACTTTGGGACACTATTCCCAACAGGCATGATGCTATATATTTAACTTATTTGGATCTTTGCATATTAGACTGTCAAACAAGTTCTCAACATGTAGCATATTAAAATTTCAATATTTTAGATTCTGTTGAAATCAAGACATGTTATAGAATAACTTTATTTTACTATATGTGTTATCTAAAGTGCCAATAGATGGAGAAACTATTTATACAATTTGTGTACATTAAAACAATCATGGAAGATGCATATTTAGTTCTAACTAAGCAATATTCAAATATTAAGGATTCCATGAATTTGGTTGCTGCATCATCATGTTATTATTTCTAATTTTAGTTTTGAAAATATTTTTCTGACCAGCACTATTCTATTTATGATCTCTAGATAAAGTGGCCTTTTCAAATAATATTCAACTTTGGTATCTGTTGATGATTAATTTTGAGACCATTATGCGAAAATGTATTCATTTGAAGGCTTTTTGTAGAAGTTTCTACTTAACTAAGGATTTAATTGTAGAATTTTTTTGGAAATATTGGTTTGCATATCAACAAAAAGATCAGTTGACGTTATATGATGACATTTCAAAGTAGTGTATCAAGATGACTTCAAAGTAGCCTTAGCATCTAAAGGCATGATGGTAATCACATAAAGCATAAATATAATAAGACTTCATAAAGTATAATGGTAATATAAAATTATAATTATGTCATAAAGATAATGACTGCCTAATAGGAAGGTTGCTTTTTTTGTTATTTAAGTAGAATAAGATGATAGAATAGATATTAAGAATATTTTTTGTTAGGACCTTTGGTATGAAAATTTTTGCTCTTAATGCTTTATAACTAGGTCGTTAAGTAAATTCAATGCATAATGCAACCTCTACCTATAAGAAGATTTGAATTTACCTCTTCTAAATTGACTTTGGTTGATTTAGAATTAAAGTTTATGCTTTATACCATTGATATATTTTTTTATCTTGATGATTATAGCCATTTGCATTGCATTTGTAAGGCTAAGTGGTGATAACTTTAGTGATTGGAAAGAAAAGGTTCTCATTACTTTGAGTGCATGGATCTTGATTTGGCATTCCATATAGCTGAGCCACCTATTCCCATGGAATTGTAGGAACCAGATCTAGGGTTTCAAGGTTAGATCTTGAAACTTTTTCAAGATCATACAGCGAAAGACTAAAATAAATCAAAATTTATTTTCTAAAATTAGAAAATCCCTAGATCTAAGATTCTATTACATGATTATTACATAGCATTAAATCAAAAATTAAAATATATATATACAGCATGAACTACATGTTGATCATATCAACATGTTTCTATAATACATCTAATGTATGTATTAAACAATAGATCAGATCTATTACCTTGCAAGTTAGACATTCTAACCTCGCTGAACCGGGCTTAAGGATGATGTTACAAGCCACACACACGTCCGGCCTCTAGGAGTCATCCACACGAGCCCACAAATCTCGATCAGAAGTCCTGCTTCAGGAAATCAGCACAGTATGCCAGTACTGCGCTGATCCTTCTTTGATGGTTGATCAGGTGCCTCCTTCTTCTTAATTTGGACTCTTCCAAAGATAAAAAGTAGGAGGAGGAGTTTCAGATCTGAGACGCTCTCAGAAAACTCAAGATGGAGGAAAGAAAGAGATGAAAACAAACAAGCCTAGAAGAAGACCCTCTTCTTCTTCTCGTTTCTCTCTCTAGACACCCTATCTTGTGTCTATTATATCTCCACAACCCAAAGGTCTTTCTCTCTGATTTTTGAATGGCCAAAAGGTATCTCAAATCTCTATCTTCTTCAAAAATTTTATGAAGAAACTCATTTTATACAGAGAGATATGATAGAGTCCTTGTCTAGGTCAAATACCTAGTCAAGGCTTATCCAAACATGGCAAGATAAGGGGCGCCCAACTCTTGAGCACCTCCTCCTTATTTTTATACATGGATCACTAGCAAAGGGTACACAATGTGTACCCTAAAAGTCATAAAAATTTTAAAAAAAATTTAGATAAATTCGGTGCAAAATTGAAAGAGTTTTGAATTTCTAAAACTCTATCTCATAGAATTCGAAATCCAAACTTATTCTTCTTTGATTTGATCCAAACCACCTTCCATGTAAGAAAGAAGAGAGAAAACCTTTTGTGAATGTGGAAGAGGGCTTTTGTCACAGAAAATAAGAGGAGATTGGCGTTGAATGAGAGAGAGGGCGTGGGGAAGGCTTATGTGGCGCAAGGTGGAATCCTAGTCTTACTAGGATTCTATCTTATGACTTGTTTTAATTTGATTTCTCAAATCAAATCAAACCAAAATTAGATCAATCTAATTAAAATAAGTCTTAACCTAATTAAAAATTTAATTTAATCAGATTAAATTAAATTTAAATCTGATTTAATTTTCTAATCAAATTAGAAATTAGATTGACCCAAGTCCTAGTTGAACTAGGACTAGTTTTTCCTTGCACTTGGCTTATCCAATAAACCAATTAGACTTGATCCAATCAAGTCCAAACCAAATCTAATTAAATTATATTTAATTAGACTTAATCTCAGTCCATTGGCTTAATCAAATTAAGCCAATTAGCAATCGAATTGCTAATCGATCCTCCTGCAACCCTTGCACTGGGTTAAAGAATGATTCTTAATCGTTGATCAACCATCCGATCGGATCATGAACTCTAATGTGTGTGACCTCATAGGTCCGAACCTAAGCTAGTAGTATAAGAATAAATTTTTATACCAATCGAAGTAACCATCTAGCAATGGTACCCGACGACCGGATAGGTCGAATGTGTAGAACAACATCCTTAGAACCCATGCGGATATAGTTTTCATATAATTCATCCCCTTGACCAAAATGATCATAGGACACCCCAGAGTTCAACTGTCAACTCTGATCAGGTTGTCCACATTGTATTTCAAAATATCAAATCCATCTGATGGATTATCCTGGCCAAGGTTTTGCTAAATTGAAATACAGCGACTCATTCTTCTCCAACTCTTGGAGTGGTCAATCCCATCTCGATCACATTCTGACTTCGCAAGTACTTGACTGTGCCCAGAAGCCTTCCATCCCTGAATTAAAAATTCAGTTAGTCCAGTACCAAAGCACAGTGAGTTGCTTGCAAGTCACTGAGGCGATCTCAGGTCTAAGGGACACTTATACCTATATCCCATCAGAGATATTCTTGATAGCAGAATACTCCGGAGTTGGTCACGTTCAATGATGATGTACCAGTACATCTCACCTGTATGCCATACCAGTATCTCCACACTCTTTGGTTAAGAGGACAACCAACCCATATGGCCTACAGTGACCTATGCTCGATAGAAGCTGTCGTCCTTATTAACAGCCTATCATTTGGTCGTGAACAGTTTTAAGGACTAATCGATAAATCCTCTCTTTATCGAATCTAAATAGTCCTAAGGACTTCATCATAACAACGGAGTTCATTAGAAGATGAAAGCTTATGATAAAAATGTCAAATATATTTTATTTATTAACAAATCAATTACAATACTTGGTTGCTCAACCGTCAACAGCTTGACGATTGATTTTTTGAGACACATTTTCCAATAACTCCTACTTGTCCTAAAGCCACTCGACACAGTATCTAATACCCATCTTCGACTTGTGATTGTCGAACTCCTTTATCGCCAGGGCTTTAGTGAAGGGGTCGGCCAGGTTCTCTTTTCCATCGATCTTCTGAAGGTCGACGTCACCTCGATCCATGATCTCTCGGACCAGATGGAAGCGATGCAAATGTGCTTCATCCGCTGGTGTGCTTTGGGTTCCTTCACCTGAGCATGGCACCAGTGCTGTCACAGTAGAGCAGGACTGGACCATCGAGGGAGGGTGCTACTCTGAGCTCATTGATGAATTTTCTCAGCCACACAGCTTCCTTCGCGGCATCCGATGCTGCGATGTACTCCGCTTCACAAATAGAGTCTGCCACAGTATGCTGCTTGAAACTCTTCCAGCAGATGGCTCCACCATTCAGAGTAAAGATATAACCCGACACGCTCCTACTGTCATCATGATCAAATTGAAAGTTGGAGTCTGTGAACCCCACAAGTTTCAGATCTGACTCGCCATAAACCAACCATTGGTCCTTAGTATTTCTCAAATACTTAAGGATAGCTTTAACCACTTTTCAGTGATTTTCTCCGGGATCAAATTGGTATCTACTCACTACTCCTAGTGAGTATGCCACATCTGGTCTTGTACATGTCATGGCGTACATGATAGATCCCACGGCTGAAGCATATGGGACTCTACTCATACGCTCTCTCTCTTCAGGAGTTGTCAGAAATCCTTCTTAGAGAGAGAAATTCCATGGCCTATCGGTAGATAGCCCTTCTTAAAATTCTCCATGCTGAACCTCTTCAGCACAGTGTCTATGTACATGGACTGGGATAACCCAAGCATCCTTTTAGATCTATCCCTATAGATCTTCATCCTTAGGATGTAGGATGCTTCACCCAAGTCCTTCATGGAGAACTGTGATGACAACCAAACTTTTATTCCCTGTAGTGCGGGGATGTCATTCCCGATTAAGAGAATGTCATCCACATACAAGACAAGGAATATCATAACTGGACCATTTGCCCATTTATAGATGCAGGGCTCTTCTCCATTCTTAATGAAGCCATACATTTTGATCACCTTATCAAAATGCATGTTCCAACTCTGAGAAGCTTGCTTTAATCCATAAATGGATCTCTAAAGCTTGTACACCTTAGACTCATCTATGGATGTAAATCCCTCAGGTTGTATCATATACACCTCTTCGGTCAGCTCTCCATTCAGGAAAGCTATCTTTACATCCATCTGCCAGATCTCATAATCCAGATGGACAGCTATTGCAAGCATTATCCGAATGGATTTGAGCATGCCACAGGGGAAAACGTCTCGTCATAGTCAATACCATAACGTTGATGATACCCTTTGACGACCAGACGGGCTTTATAGGTCTCCACCTTTCCGTCTGCATCCCTCTTCCTTTTGAAGACCCATTTACACCCAATGGATTTAACCCCTTCAGGTGGGTCAATCAATGTCCATACATCGTTGACCTTCATGGACTCCATTTCGAATTTCATGGCTTTAAGCCATTTCTCGAAATCAGGTCTCTGCATTGCATCCATATAGGTGATCGGATCCTCATTATTCTCATCAAGTTCGATGGGATCACCGACCCGAACCAAGAAATCATAGTATCTATCCGACTGACGCGGTACTCTATCGGATCGTCTTAATGGTGCAGGTACATTGGGCTCCAAATCTGATCTAATCATATCCGACTCAGGTTCAGCTATTGGTGTCGGTTCTTCTACCTGTTGAACTTCATCAAGTTCAACCTTAGAGGCAACGGTTCCTTCACCAAGGAACTCTTTTTCTAAAAAGATTGCCTTAAGACTGACGAACACCTTTTGTTCATCAGCATGATAGAAAAAATATCTTTTTGTCTCTTTAGGGTACCCTATGAATGAGCATTTGTCAGACCTAGGTCCAAGTTTGTCTGTGACTTCGGGCACCCCCAGACTCTAAGGTGTGAAAGTGCTGGCTTACGTCCTGTCCATATCTCATATGGAGTCTTAATTATAGACTTACTTGGAACCCTATTTAACAGATAACAGGCCGATTCGAGTGCATATCCCCAGAAGGATATCGGCAAGCTAGCAAAATCCATCATGGATCGGACCATGTCTAACAGAGTCCGATTCCTCCTTTCAGACACACCATTATGCTGTGGTGTTCCTAGAGGAGTCCATTGGGAGAGAATCTCATTCTCTCCTAGATATGTGAGAAACTCACTAGAAAGGTATTCTCCTCCTCGATCAGATCGAAAAGTTTTAATACTCTTCCCAGTTTATTTTTCTACTTCACTTCGGAATCGTTTAAACATTTCAAATGAATCCGACTTATGTTTCATCAGATAGACATATCCATATCGGGATAGGTCATCCGTGAAAGTTATGAAGTAGAAATATCCACCTCTAGCACTGGTGCTCATGGGCCCGCATACATCAGTATGTACTAGGCCCAAGAGCTCAGTAGCTCTCTCACCTTTTTCAGTAAAAGGTGACTTGGTCATTTTACTAAGAAGACAGGACTCACAGGTTGGAAGTGATTCACAATCACTGACTTCGAGGATTCTTTCTTGAGTCAACCTGTTTATTCTGTTCTTGTTTATATGACCTAGCCTACAGTGCCATAAGTAGATATCTGACACACTATATAATCTAGGGTGCTTGCCAGTAGAATAAACTCTTATCAGGCTTGATCTTTTTGGTCTGGCTCTGCACTGATGTCCCAGCCTGAACTTGCACCTTCTTCACTTTCTTCTTCTTGTTCTTCTTCTCTTTCTTAAAAGATCGAGAACTAGAAGACGAACCTCCCACTAAGTTTACCAACTTCTTGTGAAGTTGGTGATCCTTCTCAAAGTTCTGAAGCAACCCCAGTAACCCATGGTAGTTCTCTTCAGGCTTTGTCATTCTATAATGAGTGAGGAATGGGAGATAAGACTTGGGCAGCGAGTTCAGTATTGCATCTTTCCCAAGCTGCTCATGCAAGGGAAAGCCGAGCTTGCTCAATCGTTCTATCAGCTCGATCATGTACAATACATGATCAGTGACAGAGACACCATCCCGCATTTTGGCATTGAAGATGGCACAACTAGTCTTGTGCCTCTCCACGTCATCGGGTGTGCCAAAGGCATCCTCCAACACTTGAAGCATGTCCTTTGGCTGAGCCATCTCGAATCTGCGACTGAACTCGTCGCTTATGGCAGCCAGCATGATACAGCGCACCGTGGTCCGATCACTGAGCCACTTTTGGTAAGTATCTCTGACTGTTCCACGTGCATTGACAGCTGGCTTCTCAGGTGCAGGATCCATTATCACATATAGGATCCGTTCATGCTCCAGGACCATCTTCAACTTTCGGTACCGGCTACCGAAGTTGGGTCCCACCAACTTATCATTGTCCAACAATGATCGGAGCGATAGGAAAGTGGCCATATTTGCACAAAGGAGAACCATAACCTAATTAGTAATTGATTCATTAAACCTAAAGATTTGGACTTTAATCAAAAGGTTTTTCTCACTATTTTATTCGAATTGGTAGCCTCTACCTCCAATTCGAGGAATTACCCTAATTCCTTAGTGGGTACTAGAATCTACTTAGACTGCACACAAGCCCAACTTTGGTTGGCCAACCCATGTACATCTAAGGGTAGGTTCATAACCAATTATTTCTCTAAACAATTTTTAGTAATTTTAATTTTGCCCCAGAAATCTAATCAGTAGGCTTTGGCCTCCACTGTAAGGATCCGGTTAGGTCCAACCATTAACATGATCATATTTGGTGTATCTAACCAACGAATGATTAAGTCCAACTTTGGTTGGCTCACCTAACCACCATTAGAGAGACACTTCCAAGTCGTCATATGATGAGTGATAATTCCATTAGTAAACAAGCACCAGGCCTTTGGGTCTGCAATGATTATTGAGTTAATGGACTCATTATCAAACACCTTAATGGGAGGCTATGACTCAGTTATCTCCATAACTTTGTCATTTTAAGGACCTAATAATTTTAGAGGATTTAAATGATTTAGAGGATAAGGTCAGATGAACCAGCTTATCATGATCCTCTCACTGGCTTCACCAAGTCAGCTTAAGGGAGACTATTAAAAGGGCTGGTCTAGGAGCACCAAAATCAGTCACACTGATTTACCTAGCTGACATGGGTCAGCTCGAATAGTCAAGTGATCCAATCAAAACATAATTTCACCAAGAAGTCAGATAAGTTCGATCAGTGGGAGGGTCGGCCAAAGCTTGCCTTAGACACCATCAGAAATGACCAGGTAAGCGGGCTCCCAATTAAAAACCACCGATCTGGTTTACCTTAGACACCAACTGATTTAATTAGTTTCGATTAGATCAACCTAACAGTTCGTGCTAGACCGCTTAGCCAAGAATCAAGTCCATTTGGTTCTCATTAAAGACATGGACTTGACCAACTACAACTATTGTAATTGATCTAGAGAATCCTTGACCTAATCTAAGACAACAATTGATTAGATTTAGTCAATTCTCTAATTAAGTCCATCTTTAATCTAACCATAGGTCTAACCCAATTAATGGACCTAATTCCCACTAACCCATTAACCCAATGTGTTATGGTTTGTGTCTTAGGTTCTTCAATTCACAATCCTAGAACCTAATCAAATAACTTCTTAATTCTTAATTAAGTTTTGGGCTGAGGGTTGGGTTCGGCTTTTCAAAAAATAATTTTCATATTTATAAAATAATTTTACAATATGATTCTACCAACCATATTGCATGTTTGATTCATAATCAAGATACAAGTGAAATAAATATGAAACTACTTTAGATCTAATCTAAACAGGTTCATGTAATTGAAATAATTTTAACTTTAAATAATTTCTTTGCACAAAAATTATTAACAAAGAGATTTTATTTCAGATTTAAATATTTTTTAAATCTAATAAATCATAAATTTAATCTAGATCATATCTAACAAATTTATGATTAAAGATAAATCTACACATATTAGGACAACCTTTGCACTATAAGGGGTAAACCTTACAGCAGGACAACCTTGCAGTTCGTGACTGATCTAAAATTTTAATTTCAGATTTAATAATCAGATTATAAATTAGATCTAATCTAAAAAATAATCTAAGCATGTATAAATAATCATGTAATAAAGAACCTAGACTCTGATACCAATTGTAGGAACCAGATCTAGGATTTCAGGGTTAGATCTTGAAACTTTTTCAAGATCATACAGCGGAAGACTAAAATAAATTAAAATTTATTTTCTAAAATTAGAGAATTTTTAGATCTAAGATTCTATTACATGATTATTACATAGCATTAAATCAGAAATTAAAATATATATATATACAGCATGAACTACATGTTGATCATATCAACATGTTTCTATACTACATCTAATGTATGTATTAAACAATAGATCAGATCTATTACCTTACAAGTTAGACGTTCTAACCTCGCTGATCTGGGCTTGAGGATGATGTTGCAAGCCGCACACACGTCCGGCCTCTAGGAGTCGTCCACACGAGCCTACGAATCTCGATCAGAAGTCCTGCTTCAGGAAATCAGCACAGTATGCTAGTACTGTGTTGATCCTTCTTTGATGGTTGATCAGGTGCCTCCTTCTTCTTGATTTGGACTCTTTCAAAGATGGAAAGTAGGAGGAGGAGTTTCAGATCTGAGACGCTCTTAGAAAACTCAAGATGGAGGAAGGAAAGAGATGAAAACAAACAACCCTAGAAGAAGACTCTCTTCTTCTTCTCGTTTCTCTCTCTAGATACCCTATCTTGTGTTTATTATATCTCCACGATCCAAAGGTCTTTCTCTCTGATTTTTGGATGGCCAAAAGGTCTCTCAAATCTCTATCTTTTTCAAAAATTTTATAAAGAAAATCATTTTATACAGAGAGATATGATAGAGTCCTTGTCTAGGTCAAATATCTAGTCAAGGTTTATCCAAACATGACAAGATAAGGGGCGTGCAACTCTTGAGCACCTCCTTCTTATTTTCATGCATGGATTACCAGCAAAGGGTGCACAATGTGTACCCTAAAAGCCACAAAAATTTCAAAAAAAAATTAGATAAATTCGGTGCAAAATTGAAAGAGTTTTGGATTTCTAAAACTCTATCTCATAGAATTTGAAATCCAAACTTATTCCTCTTTGATTTGATCCAAACCACCTTCCATATAAGAAAGAAGAGAGGAAACCTTTTGTGAACGTGGGAGAGACTTGGGAGAGGGCTTTTTTCATACAAAATAAGAGGAGATTGGCGTTGAATGAGAGAGAGGGCGTGGGGAAGGCTTATGTAGCACAAGGTGGAATCCTAGTCTTACTAGGATTCTATCTTATGACTTGTTTTAATTTGGTTTCTCAAATCAAATCAAACCAAAATTAGATCAACCTAATTAAAATAGGTCTTAACCCAATTAAGAACCTAATTTAATCAGATTAAATTAGATTTAAATCTAATTTAATTTTCTAATCAAATTAGAAATTAGATTGACCCAAGTCCTAGTTGAACTAGGACTATTTTTTTCTTGCACTTGGCTTATCCAATAAACCAATTGGATTTGATCCAATCAAGCCTAAACTAAATCTAATTAAATCATAATTAATTAGACTTAATCTCAGCCCATTGGCTTAATTAAATTAAGCCAATTAGCAATCGAATTGCTAATCGATCCTCCTGCAACACTTGCACTGGGTTAAATGTCAATCGTATTGATCATTTAACCCTAGAATGATTCTTAATCATTGATCAACCATCCGATCGGATCATGAACTCTAATATGTGTGACCTCATAGGTCCGAACCTAAGTCGGTAGCACAGAAATAAATTTTTGTACCAATCGAAGTGACCATCTAGCAATGGTATCCGACGACCGGATAGGTCGAATGTGTAGAACAACATCCTTAGAACCCATGCGGATATAGTTTTCATATAATTCATCCCCTTGACCAAAATGATCATAGGACACCCCAGAGTTCAACTGTCAACTCTGATCAGGTTGTCCACATTGTATTTCAAAATATCAAATCCATATGATGGATTACCCTGGCCAAGGTTTTGCTAAATTGAAATACAGCGACTCATTCTTCTCCAACTCTTGGAGTTGTCAATCCCATCTCGATCACATTCTGACTTTGCAAGTGCTTGACTGTGCCTAGAAGCCTTCCATCTCTGAATTAGAAATTCAGTTAGTCCAGTACCAAAGCACAGTGAGTTGCTTGCAAATCACTGAGGCGATCTCAGGTCTAAGGGACATTTATACCTATATCCCATCAGAGACATTCTTGATAGCAGAATACTCTGGAGTTGGTCACGTTCAATGATGATGTACCAGTACATCTCACCTGTATATCATATCAGTGTCTCCACACTCTTTGGTTAAGAGGACAACCAACCCATATGGCCTACGACGACCTATGCTCGATAGAAGCTGTCATCCTTATTAACAGCCTATCATTTGGTCGTGAACAGTTTTAAGGACTAATCGATAAATCCTCTCTTTATCGAATCTAAATAGTCCTAAGGATTTCATCATAACAACGGAGTTCATTAGAAGATGAAAGCTTATGATGAAAATGCCAAATATATTTTATTTATTAACAAATCAATTACAATACTTGGTTGCTCAACCATCAACAGCTTGACGATTGACTTTTTGGGACACATTTCCCAACAGGAATCAAGTACATTATATGAAAAAAAAATGAATATGAGTGGTGGAAATGAAGTAATTGGTTAAGTTTAATGCTCATTATATCTCATATCAACTAGAGCATTAGAGGTTCTATTTTTGATTGCTCCAAGGCAAAAGATCGTATGAAGGCCAAGGAAGAACAATTTGTCACCTCTCATGAGGCCTTAGCTAGCACCCTCATGAAGAGACTTTCAAGCAAAACTTTTAAACATTCTAAAAGTATGTGTTGCACAGGACCTAGAGGCGATCACTGGCAAGGGAGAGAATGACCTTGGTGATGGAGACCATCTCAGGACTATCGTTATTGCTCCTTAGAGAAAATTTCACTATAACTAACCAACAAAAACTAGAGAAAGTCTATAAAGAAGTAGATTCCATCAAGATGGGAGAGATGATCGAGGAGGAAGTAGATCTAGTAAAGGGTTGAGCAGGCAAAGCCTAAGAATGTAGAGGAATCGAGGTCCATGTATCAAGGTCAAACACCAAGAAAAGGTCCTATAATCTCCACCAGCCTATTCGTGGCCAAAGTTGGCCATGCTCTAGAGAGAACGGAGTAGAACAAAGGCAAAGAGAAGGCAGAGACATCGAAACACCGATAGATACTTTGGAGATTTTAAAAAAAAGTACATTGATAGAAATGGCTATGCTTTAAAAACAAAGATAAAAAATGGTTAAAGTTTTGAAAAGGAGATTTATTTTTTCAAAAGAAAATAATTTTTCATAGAAAACGATAATGGTTAAAGAACAGATGACTGGCGAAAGAGCCTCTTTTAGCTTTTCTTATATTTCAAAATTTTAAATCATAAAATAATTAATTAAAAAGAATCCAATCTATTTCAAACTTGAAACAAAAATTAGAATTGAAAGGTTTTCAATGAAATTTTTCTCTATTTTTTAAGCTAAGAAAAGTCCAATCAATTTTGAACTTAGAACAAAAATAAAACTAACAGAATTTTGCTATAATTTTTCTAGGGGTAGTTGTTAGCAGAATTTTTTCTATGATTTTTCTAAGAGTTCTTAATAGGATTTTTTATGAATTTCTAGCATTAATTGTTTTTTCTAAATTTTGGATAGGTTTAGAGCTTTCTCTCTCCCACCCATTTAATAGATATAATAAGGATATTAAGGAATAGTACAATAATTAGCAATAGTGTTCACCCATTATAAAGTGCAATGATGTCAAAATGATTCTAGCTCTGATTAACTAAAATGTTTAAAGTATAGATCTTAGTCACTTGAAGAGTCATCCAGAACAAGATGAACTGAGATAGACCAATATGAAAGATAAATACGGAAGGGATTCAAGCATTTTTTGATATATCAACTTATATTTTGTGATCAAGATATTGAAATCTCAATCAATATGATAAATCCAATATTAGCAAGTACACTAAATATTGATCTTCAAACTATTAGTTAAAAAATATATGTTCAAGGAAATAATTGAGGTGGGGAAACTATCTATCAATATGTTATGGATAGATATCAGGGCTGATATTTTCCAAATATTGTAGTAGGGCAGGTGCTTGATACCAAGACAAATCAAAAACTTGATCAGATGAAATCTTGTTGGCAAATATTGTCTACTCAACCTTTATTTAGCCAACCTAGATTTCAATTTCATCCTATCTTGTAGTGAGGATAGAGCTTGAGTGATTGAGTTTTTACGACATCCTCGTATTTAGGGAAAGACAAAACGAAACTTGTAATGTTGGAGTCTTTATTGAAAGAAAGGGAGGAGTTGTAGGCTTTTGACGAAGAAGATATCTAAAGAATTAAATGACAAAGAAAAATAGTGGTCAGAACTGCCTAGTGCATGGTCACATTTGAGGAGTTGTCATATAATGGAAAAAATGTCATTTTTTTTCCTAATTTTGGCTTTGGTGGGGTAAAAGGTCCATTGAACCTCATATAGGATCTCCTTGTCGTTAACTTTAATTCTTAGGACTGACCTAAACCCATAAATTCTCAATCCAAAATCCAAGCTGAAGCCAATTTTGCCTAACGGGCCTAAAGCTGGCCTAGCCCATTTAAAACGCTAAGATTATGGACGTATATATTCTTAATCTTCATATTCTTTGATAAACTCTAACATTTTAGGTCTATCCCTAGCCTCATGAGGTGTAATTTCCATCCTCTTCTATCACTTGTCACATTAATGAATGCAATTCACTTAGATTGCTTCTTTATTCAAAATTAAGAAAAAGTAGAATTTTGCATCCTAGAATTGGGAGGGAAAAAAATCTAATTTGATTAAGGGATCGCACTCTATATTATCTCTCATGTGCAAATCCTATTAGAACTAGAGGGGATAAACTTATTATTTAAATTGGAACCAATATGGATGATCCAATAGTGATTTACATACACAAAATAAATATAGATAAACAGATATTAGTATGAAAGGATTTTTTAATGCTAGTATATCAATTTCTTTGGTCGTCAAAATTTATTATGGATTTCATCTCCTAGTGAGAGATAAACTAGAATTATAAGTCAGCTAAAATATGGAGGAAAATAGATCAAATTATCAAACTTGCAATCTTCTTATTTTGAGATATCGTATCTCGTCTTGCATATATAATTTATTCAAGTATATCTTAATTGTCAATCAAAGAAATAGACTTGGATATTGATTTATTTGAGGAAAAAAAAAAGTACTTTTTAATTAGTTGAGTATCCAACTTATGAGATAGGTTGTTAAGGTACAACCAAAATCCTTGATTTTCTTTTTTTTCTTTTTTTTTTTTTTGAAGGGATGTACATATTGATTGGAGTATGGTATGTCTTGATTTATAAAAATTTTGTATTCCTTCATAGGCTGTGTCCAAAATGAAATGGTGCTAGATATATAATTGTAAATGAATCATTAATATTTCTGCATTTGGATGGAAACAGAATGCTCAATATGGTGGAATAGCAAATTTACAATTTGATAAAATAGAATTGCTATGATAGTAAGTATAGGTATTTCAAGAAATTTTCAAATTAAGAAGGCTGTACAAGGTAAGATACGCATGCTGAATGGGTTTCAATTGGTATCAGCATAGCATTGTGCGCTTGCAATACACATGTTTGAGTAGAGAAAGCAAGAAATTGGGAAAAGGATATAATCTCTCTCTCAAAAAAAAAAACAGAGAGATATAGAAAAGGAAGTCCTTGAGGGTAAGAAAATAGTGAAGTGATGGCAGGATTGAGACCCATAGTAGTATTTTTACATACTCCTAGAAACTTTCTTATATATAATAATTACAATTTTAAGGGAATCTGCTAAAGAGATCAAAATCTTCTCATCGCTGAAAAGTACTATACATCTTTATTGTTTCATACACAATAATTAAAATAAGAGACCAATTGATAACATATAAGTTACGTGAAGATAAATACATCAAATCAAACGTATATTATACAAAGCTACTTGTATTTAGCACTTAATTGCAGAATAAATTTTAAAAGAATAAATAGTTATCCAGATACTACAGAGGGTATAGGATTTATTTTGTAGGATAAGGAATTTATCATATTTGCTTGGAAGATTAGATAGGAGAGGATATCCTGTCATGACATTGTTTGGTTGGTGCAATTTGGAGGATATGTGAAATTTTATATGGTTTGGACAAAATTCGTTGTCCAACCATGAAGCAATTTTTTTTTTTTTTTTTTTTTGTTCATACATAATTGTCAAGATAAGATTTTTCTGACATCAAACGTAAATTGTTTTGATTCCCACCTTTCACACAAGTTTGCCTTCCCTTCCTTGGCCCCCATACGCTGGCAGTCCTAGGCTATATGTATTTTTCTTTCAAAGCTCCAAAATTGCTCTCCTCCTGTTTATCAAAAACTATTTAGATGTGGAGGCATGCTGCTATCTTGTGTGGTCCCACTTGCTCAAATTAATTTTTCCTCAGTACATATAATGGCATGATCATTACCATAGGCATATGAATATGATCTAATGCCAACATCATATAAACTAGACAAATTATAGTTCACAATACTAGTAGCATAAAGCATCAATTAACATATAAGAGAAAGCTGTTTACCAAAAAAACATACAAAAAAGAAAACAAACAAAAGTGAACACACCCTAGAATCGATAGTGCAAATCCAGCTGACATGATACATCGTACTAACAGCATATGAGGTAAATCCAGAAGTCAGTACCAGATAAATGTCTAGTACTACACAAACCAAAATATCACATAAGAACCTAGAAGAAAAGAAGAACCATGCCAAGCAGGAGAATATAGGTTGAGGGATACCAAGGCGATAGGCAACTGGAGGGATAGCTGGCAAGAAATGGTGATTTATAGGGAGTGATTTGTTTGGAGTCTCTTTTGTAGTAGCCGTTGCACTGCCCATGAATGCATGATAAGCTTGGGTGGCCTCAAAATCAAGTACTTCTTGTATAAGGCATGTGAGTAGTTGATAACCACCTCCAACACTCAAGCCACATTTCATATATATATATCTAGAAATGACCAACACAGTATCCTCCAAACCCTTGGTAGCGCGCTGGCTCGGACCTAGCATAAACAATGCAACTAATTATGCAATCATTAAAAAAAAAAAAAAAAAAAGGTGGTGGAAAAATATCTCGCAGACTATCTTGAACTGGTGCTTCAAGATACGAAACTACTTGTCTCCAATATTTTGAGGCCACGCATGCCAATGGTTGAACTGGTCATCCGGATTCCTATTTTTCAGATTCCCAACTCCTTGATACTTGCTGATGATGCTGTACCAAACATTGTAATACGGAACTAGCAACCTGCCTGTATTTGGGTAACCAACAGGAGACCAAAAATATTACAAATGAATAAAATATCTTTAAAGAAGGCTTCAAATATATATCATTGTGATGGATTTATAATCCAAAAGCTTTAGCTCTTGAAGAGAGGACCGCGAAGAACATGGCCTACAAGAAGCTTATGAACAAACTTGAACTAATGATCATCCATCATCCTATGCCCCTCAAATTGCTTGGGTCAATGACTAGACATCTTAATTGACCATAAGTGCCCTGCCTCCTTCAGGTGAAACAAGGAACAACATGAAGTATGGTGTGATGTCATCCACACGAAGGTAAGCCATCTATCTCTACAATCATGATGTCATCTATTACAATTGAGACAGCACCTATATCTTCACTCTAAACATGAGAAGGATCATACTCATGCTTAGACTTGATGTGAAATTGGGGAAGAAGGTAGATCCAGAAACCAAAGAGGCAGGTTGAATCTTGAGTTCTCTTTGTCTGACAATTTGAAGAGGGGAAAAGAGCAGGTTTTGTCTCTCCCTCGATTACTTGCGAAGAAGCTAAAGCACCCTAAGACACTCAACAGGAAACTAGAGATTGGACAACTATTATCACACTTCAAGGATATTCCTCGAGTACGTGCTAGATGGACTCTTACCCATGTGGGATTTATAGCACTTGATCGACCTGGTCTTGAAAGCCCTATTGCCCGATATTTCACTCTGCAGAACAAACCCCAGCAAGCATGAAGAACTGAAGCAGCATGTTGAAGGATGGTTCAGAAAGGTTTGATTAGGGAAAGCCTCAACGTGTTGAATCCTTTCGTTGTTTAATCTTAAGAAGGATGTGCCTTGGAGGGTCCGTATCAATGGCTACTAGCAAATCAATAAAGGGCCGAGTGATGGTATATTCTAGATGAGAGAATAATCAACTAGAATCTTAGTCCAATTGACCTGAAGATAGATGATATATTCTGGATGAGTTATCAGGATAAGTAAACTCTGATTGCTACTCACTAATGACCTACCCTTCAGGACAGCTCTAGTAACATATAATCAACACTAGCATGGGATATGTAATCGATATTGCATCACCAAATAACTTAGGAATACGATGAAACCTATTGGGGGTGATTTCGTACTAGCCAAAGATGTGAGGTATATAAGGACATAAAGGTACCTCAGGCTCAGCCAGCCACTCCTAAGTCGTTTATTTTGGCAACTCCAACCCTTGCTTGGCTACCGATCTGATCCTCGACCGATCCTTGGTCCCCCTCGCCGTACCCAATATGATCTGAAAATCTCGCACCTCTTTCAAAATTCAAATGACCATGACATAATAGTCAATGATAGACAGATAAAGAAGAAGATATCAACCATATCTTTCCAGATAGTCCAGGCTAACCGCCTGATCCTCTTTTTCTCTAACAGCTCTTCAGCTTTTATCTATAAATAAAGTCTCACAGGAGATCCCCAAAGTATGAAATCTCCACTCTCCCAACACACTCGCTCCTTCCCTCGGTTGTCCAGAATTCTGACTTGAGCGTCGGAGGGTCCCTACTGGAGCCACCTTCGATCGAAAACTTTCTTGCAGGTCTTGCCATCGCCGACCTGCTGTCACTATCCAGCTCCAGTTGATCCGACCTCGAGACAAAATTCTACCACAATAGAATAGCACTAGAGGAAGGGCCCAGACCCATTTATAGAAAGGAGCAAATATTCAATGGGAGAAGTTTCATCGTACTGCTTCAATACCGACAAGATCTAGGATCCAAATGAGGAAAGAGATCGTAGTAGCCAAACAAGAAAGGAGATCACAACATCCAGATAAAAAAGGTTGCAGAAATTTCTCGATTTTCATCCCCCAAAATCATGACAAATCCATGCTCCCTTACCCTATTTTAAATTCGAATTCTTGTGAGGATCAAGACAAGAGAGGAGATGGCAATTAGGAAGGAGATTATGGAAATTTCTTGACTTCAGCCTTCAAATCATGGACCAAGGAGACTCCAAGAAAATGAGCTCTAAGAGAAAAAAGAACTCCCACAAAATCCTTACAGTAAAAGACTCCCAGACCCCATCCATTATTTTATTTGCTTTCTTTCTTGTAGGTCCACAAGTCTATAAGCATCCAAGGCCGAGGCAAAAAAAAAAGGAAGAGAAACAAAATAAGAGGGAGGGAACAAGTGATGACCCCATCCTCCGCTCATCTTCTCACAGGACTCGCCCGCTCAGTGCATGTCTCCAGCTTCCGAAGATGCTGAAGTCGGCCGTGAGCATCCTCCATCATTGTAAAGGCCGCTAGCGACAACCCTGAAGTCTCCGCATGTGCCTCACTCCTTCGATGTCGAACTCCGCCAAATCTGCGATGGCCTCGAAGTCTCCACGCGTGCCTCCCTCCTTCGGTGCCGAACTCCACCAGATCTGCGATGGCCCCGAAGTCTTCATGCATGCCTCCCTCCTTCGATGCCGAACTCCGTCGAATCTATAATAGTCCCGAAGTCTCCACACGTGCCTCCCTCCTTCGGCACCGAACTCCACCAGATCTGCAACAGTCCTAAAGTCCCCGCATGCCTGTGGCTTTCAAAGTCCCCCTCCACATGTGCCTCTAGCTTTTGACAGTGCTAAAGTCTTCCATGAAGCGACCGGACCCCATGCGTGTGTCTTGCCTTCATCGATGCCGATGCCGCCTATGGAGAGGTTCCGAAGTTCGTCCTCCTATGGCCGCCACAAGTCCATCGCATCCTCCTTGTCGACACCAAATTCACCTACAAGCAGCTCCAAACTTGCCCCCTCTTGTGGCTGCCGACAACGCCATCACCACCCTTCAAACCCCTCCATCTTCGATGGCAAGCGATCTACGACCAATACAGTTAGGAGGGGCTCAAGGGGTTGATCCCAATGCTCGACTGAGATGAAGAGAGCGATGATGATATTGACATAGAAGAATTTGAGCAGCATACATGGAGGGACTGGATATGACTTAAAGAGTAACGACAAAATAAGAACAAGGAGCAAGGGGCCAACTTGCCGAAGCAGCGGCGGTCCTAGGAGCAGGCACGGCGTGCCTAAGATGGGATCTTGAAATATATGCCACAACAGAAGACTCCCACATGTGGAGCATGAGGAGGAGCAAGGCCAACTTCTTCTGATCCTATCGCTACTCTCGAGTCTTTCAAAGTCAAAACAAGGCCAAGCCGAAGCTAGATCCAAGCCAATCTAAAGTCAAATCCAGGCTTGATCTGAAGCCAGATGAGAGACAATATGAAGCTAGATCCAAGCCAATATAAAGCCAGATCCAAACCAATCTGAAGCCAAATTCAGGCCTAATTTGAAACCAGATTAGAGCCAATGTGAAGCCAGATTTGGACCAATATGAAGCCAGATCCAGCCCAATCCGAAGCTAGATTCAAGCCTAATCCGAAATCCAGATCCAGACCAATCCGAAGCCAAATCTAGACCCAATCCGAAGTCAAATTAGAGTTAATCTAAAGCCAAATCCAGGCCAATATGAAGCCATATCTGGGTCAATTCAAAGTCAAATCCAGATTCGATCTGAAGCCAGATCAGAGCCAATCTACAGTCAGATCCGGGCCAATATGAAGTCAGATCCAAGCCAATCCAAAGCCAAATCCAGACCAATCCAAAGCTAGATCAAGATCTGTTCGAAGTCAAAATCAAGCTAATTTGAAGATAAAATTAGGCCAATTTGAAATCAAAATCAGATTAGTCCGAAGCATGGAATCAAGACAAAATCGAAGTCAAAGTCCAGCCGATCTAAAGTCGAAATCAAAGGTCGATCCGATGTTAGAATCAAGGCCAAACTAAGGCATAGATCAAGGTAAAACCAAAGCAAAAATAAGGTCAAACTGAGGCAAAACTCAAGTCCAAGCTGAGGCAAATAATAAGGAAGAGCCATGCAAAACAAGTTCTTAAACAACTAACAACTCTTGTGGTATGAAGCTCTCAAGGCCCCATCCACCATTCTATTTCCTCTTGTAGGACAACAGATCCTTGAGCACATAAGCCGAAGCAAAAATTAAATAAGGTCATGATGAAAATCAAACCCAAAGATGAGTCGAAGACTAAGCTGAGTTAAAGACAGCCTAAGGCCTAGGTTACCAAAAAGCCAGCCTCAAAAAGTCAACATCACCAAAAGATTGAAGTCATCAGAAGACAAATTTGAACAAACCAAGGTTGGGCTATTAAGCAAAAGACCAATAACTGAAGGACCAAAGTTGAAGTGAAGCTCAATGCCAAGGTGAAGCTCAAGGCCGATCCTAGAAAGCTAAGCTCCCAAAAATCGAAGTGAAGTGATTTAAGAATGTCAAGAAATGAAGGCTGATAAGAGGCAAACCAACTAAAATGGGATAATACAAACCAAATTATCTGTCACTTTCTTTACTCCAAAGCTCGATTTAACTGAAAAATCAAAAGGTCCAGCCAAAGATGGTCCGATGAGTTCTCTCATCTCTATGTATAGATCTGTAACTCAAGATCTCGACGACTAAGAAGCAGGGCTAACGTATAAGGACCCCTAAAGGTCATACTCGCTCTTCAACGAGTCAACATCCATGAAAATCTTAGTCATGCGGAAGTAGTGGCTAACCTATAAGGACCCTGAAGGCCATGCTCATTTTTCAATGAAGCCAACACCCATGAAGACCCTGATTGTTTGAGAAGTGGAGACTAACTTAAAAGGACCTCCGAAGGACTAACTTATAAGGACCCTCAGCCCACCGACTTCGACAACAAATGAGAGATAATCTATAGGACCCCCAAAGGTCCCTCACTTTTCAGCAAATGGAGCCGATGAAGATCTCAACGACTAAGAAGTTGCAAACATTAGGGTGATGTGATCTTTTGCCTCATCGAGAGCTACAAACATTTTACGTCTTCAGTAAAGCTGAAGTACTCCCTTCATCCGATCCAATTCTGAACCGGACTCGTGAGTAAGGGGCTTATGTTGGGGGTGATTTTGTACTAGTTGAAGACTTAAGGTATACTAGGACACAAAGGTACCCCAGGCTCGGCTAGTCACTCTTAAGTTGCTTACTTTAGCAACTCCGATCCTCGCTTGACTATCGATCCGATCCTCGATCGATCCTTGATCCCCCTTGCTGGACCCAATCTGATCTAGAAATCCCATGCCTCTTTCAAATTCAAACGACCACGATATAATAGCCAACGATAGATAGATAAGGAAGAAGATAAAAACCATATCTCTCCAGGTAAGTTGAGACTAATCACCTAATCCTCCTTTCTTCTAATAGCTTTTCAACCTCTGCTTATAAATAAAGACCCACAGGGGATCCCCAAAGTATAAAATCTTCTCTCTCCCAATACGCTCACTCCTTCCTCAATTGTCTAGAATTCTGACTTAAGCGTCAGAGGGTTCCCATCAGAACCACCTCCGGTCAGAAATTCTTCTTGCAGGTCCTATCGTTGCCGACCTGCTGTCACCGACCAGCCCCAATCGATCCGACTTTGAGATGAAATTCTGCCGCAACAAAATCAGTTGGTCTCTTGTACCTATATGAGCTTTATATTGTAATTTAGTCCCCTATCATTCTAATGTTCTTATATGATCAATGAATACAACACAATCAAACCTTAATCATACAATGTTATGGCCCATCAAAATCTTGGATCATGCTGCACACCTTTTTGTAAAAATTGTTCAACAAAACCTTTCATAGGAATTAATTATTACTAAGTATGATAACTTTGTCAAAACAACTGTCTATAAAACTTTAAGAAACCATTTGGCCCTAGGTCTGTGTGTTTGACCATGTTTCTATTTTAATGTGGATGCCATGTTATAATGGTTTCAATGCAGGATAGCTAAATCCACACTCACATTTAATCCAGTAAATCATTGTTCTCCCTATCAGAATAAAGTTTAGGGTATTGTTATTGAAACATGAGTTTGGGCCACACATTTACTGTCATTCATAATACAATAAAGTATCATGTCTTTTAAGGCTAGGGATCATTAGTAAGCTATGCATTTGGTTCAAACCTCAACCCCTTACAATTCTTTATGTGATGAGTAGCCAATATGATAGTTCAACATAATAGCATGCTTGAGTGTTAGTGTGAGGTCACACCTTGGTGAGAGGAAAGTCCCTAAATATTGTTGATGGAGGACCATCTAATAAGAAATCAAGATGTGCTTCTATTAGATGGAAATATAAAAATTAAACAATAATTATTTAAAAATTCAAAAATTTTATTTTTTATGTGGACTCCGAGATTAGAATTTTGTGGATTCTAGAATTAGAACTTTATGAGAAGTCCAATATTTATTTTTATGTATCCTTTTCTAGGCGTAAGACTGAGATGTAAAGCTATCAAGACGGCAGGCCTGCTCCAACCCACCCCAACCCGCCTTTAAACGGGTCGGGGCGGCTGGCCCGTTTAACTGACGGGTTGGAAAAACCCCAATCCGACCCGACTCATCATGGCCACGGATTAGACGGACCAACCGGTCAAAATTAAAAAAAAAAAAAAAACTGTAAACAGTAATATAAACTGAATTTCATATTCAATTTAAACTCAAATCAATCTATCAAAGTCTCACATCTCAATCTTAGAGTCATAAATGAAATTGTCAAACTTAAACTAAATACTTAATACAACCTAAACTTAAAAGACTTTAAGTTTCAATTTTCAAACTATTTAGAGGCAAATCAAATTCCAAAAAATTATCTCCATATCATTATGGTGGTCTCATCATTCAATTCTTCATCTTCTTCCTCTTTTTCATCAATTATCTTTTCAATAACATTAGAACCCTCTTTTAAATATATATATATATTATATATATATAATATATATATATATAATATATATATATATATATATGTATGTATAAATAAAAAAGACGGGTCAGCCCACCCCAACCCACCGACCCAATGAGGTGGGTCATTTGATCCGCTTTTAAACGGATTGCTAAAATATAAACCTAATCCGTCCCATTTATATGGCGGGACGGGCTAACTCGACGGGCCCAACCCAAATTGACAACTCTACTAAGATGTAACACACACGTATATAGTTTATGTGATCATAAAAGAGGAAAATCTATGTATTATTCCATATAATATTTATAGTTATTGAAAAATGGCGTTTAGGGCATATTAGCAAACAAATAAAATTAAACAAATCATGTAGACAAGAAATGCAAGGCATCTCCATAAAAATAGCAATGACAAATAGGGTAGCATGTCAGTGTATTGTTATCACAACGCTTGGATAAATAACATTGAAGTTTTGTCAGGCCTTCATAGTATAATGAAAAGAACATTAAAGAGTGTATTACATTTAAGAACTTAAGCATATCTTTGTTATTATATATTATGTGGACAAGCTCGTATAGCTAATGTAAATTGGGAATAAAAGGTTATTGATCATCTTCTTAACTTATTTGGATGAATAGGGGCCCAACAAAGTGATCAAATACAGAATTAAGGATAATCTGGCTAGATACTATTTTGGAATTATGAGCTAGTATTTATTGATCTATACATCAAGCACTAGACAATAGAGGTTGATGTGTCAAGTAAAAAATATACAAACTTGATATGCAATGCTTCAAATTACTGCTAAGAAAAAAAATTGGATATAATCGAATACTATCTCAAACAAAATAATGTTTTCAAATAATTTGAATTTAGTGTGCACCTTCCCTATGATGTGGTCTAGTCTTCCCTGCAAGAGCAACAGCTACAAAGAAGATGGCTTTGGAAAATGAGAAAATAGCATCCTCAAGAAGTAATATTCAAACAAAAGGACCTACAGAAAAGCAAATATTAATATTTCTGGTTTGCTTGCACTGCTTCTGTCAAACTAGGATCATAATGAGACTTTAGTGAAAGCTAAAGCATTGATCAAGACACTTGGAACAACAATATAAAAGTGGTCAATAGAAGAAATATGCAAGCAGGTGATTTAAAATGTTCAGAAACAATCATTTAAAGAATAAAGTGTTAAATAAAAAAAATTTTGATCATGCAAAATGTAGTTATCCTATCAAATCTTCCATTCTGACTATTGCATTCAACATCCCAAAGCAGCGTATACTCCTAGCTATGGAAAATATATTTAAATGTTTCATACCACCATGCCTTCATACACAATTATGTAAGTCAAAACAAACTTTGTAAACTATATGAGGTAAACAAAAATGCTAAACAGTATTAGGGTTATGCATAATTTATATTATGTGTGCATGTAATAAGCTATATATTTGGGCAAAAGATTTATATGTTATCAGAAGTTTTTGTGTAAGCAGGTGTTTGGGACAAACATTGTCATGCCCCAAACCTGCCATTCAGGTTAGCACATGATATGGCCACACATTCCACGGTTTAAACCTATGAATATGCAAGGTCGATTGAATAGAAAATTCACAATAAATCCATCAATTTTAAAATAAAATAATAGTTTCAATTTTATTAAATAACAAGAATAGTCAAATATAATTTATTTTCTAATAGTATCAAAGATATTAACTTTCCTTCTATTTTTGTGGAGCAAACCTCAGCCTTAGCTAAATGCTAAGCATCTTGTGACTCTAAAAAGAAAGAGAAGACAATGACATGAGTTATTGACTTAGTAAGAATTCCTAGACACACATTCTTGCAAATAATTTGAAGATGGATGAATCAATCCGAATATATGCAATTATCACAAATCACATATAAACAAGCTAACAGAACTCAAATAACTGGAAGGTGTGTATGTATCGTATATCAAAATGATCATTCTATGATATCCGTGACAAAATAATCAATAGTATCGCATTCCATCTCTGATAGGACAATCGACAATGCTATATTTCCAGCCTGTGACAAGATAATCGATAATAATGAGATTAGCTTAGAGTCCATACTCATCAAACATGTTCATTTGCATATATCTGATATTTTATTTTCAGCTTTAGACTACTCAAGATCATATTTCTCGCATATGACAAGGCAATGATACTACCTTGCATGTTCCCATCGAAGCTATCTATAATATCATGTTACAATATGTGATTGTCAATCAATGGCAATACGAGTAACTTAAGCCTTCACCCATACATTTATATCAAGAATACATCTAAATTATATTTAATTATATTCGACTTTGGACTATGCTATGGCCATGTTTTTTTTGCTTATTATAGGATAATCGATAGTGTTGCACTTTCCACCCATGAAGGAGAGTGATTAATAATGCCATATTTCTAGCATGTGATGGGACAATCGATAATAATATTAGTCCAAAATACCTCAGTCAATCATTCAATTATGCAAGTCTCATTTTATTAATTAAAAATATTACCATATTCAGATTATGCAATGTGAAACATTATCAATTTCTATGTATAATTTTAAATTTATTTATTTTCTATAACATACTTGTGCATACTATAATCACAAATATATAATAAATCAACTTACAAGTAAGTAGAAAAGGAGATTCTTATCTCTACTACTGACAAAACTCAAGCACGGCATCAACTAGTCCACATATACCCTAACATATCCAACAAATTTGATATTAATACTTAACAAAATAGAAAAATAATAATTTTAATCAAAATCCAACAAAACTAAATCTATTCCAAAGGCTCTTCACTAACTAATTATCTAAATTAATATAATTAAGGAGATTAGATCTTTATCCATAATTTAAGAAGTTAGGTGTAGAACCCCTCTCACTATATCGCTCCTTAATTAGATGATCACCATCCTACACAAAATCAAAACAAATGAATGAAATACAATGGTGAAAATAAAAATAAGATAGAGAGAAAACAAGGCCAATAGGATGGCAGTGCTTGATATGCTATAATTGACCGCATCTACATCCAACAAGATTACGGGCAGGGGTTCTATCTAAGTTGGGATGATATGACTAAGATCATTGATAACCTGATCTATGAGGCTAGATAAAGATCACTGATAGAGTGGTGGAGATGGCATCAGGGGAGAGGAGAGAGAGAAAGAAGAGAGAAAGAGGGGGAGATAGATCAATAATCGAGTTAACCAGAGGAGAAAGGGAGATTGGTAGGACATGATGTTGTGGTGAAGCCACCATGACAGTGCTACTAGAACTCATTGAGTCAAAATAAGAAAATCGAAATGAGGAGGAAGAAAAGGAGAATGATTCTTAAGGGGTTTTGCTTAGATCAGTTGTCTAACCGAGCTTTGTTGTCTAACAAATAAGATTTCATGACTTGGTCAAAAGACAGTTAGGAAAAGAGATGGGAACCAATGTAAAAGAGGTTCCAATCTTTCATAGATGTGGTAGGATAGATCCATGGCCGGTCATGAAATAGAGCTATAGTAAAGAGGGCTCGATTTATCTGCCTAGCAAATAGTAAGGTCTAATGATCGAGCACACTGTGGCATGAGCAGCAGCAAGGAGGTAAGTGGCCGGTCTAATCAGAGATAGATCCAAAATAAAAGAAATAGGGTATCCTATCATAAAATAGGATCTCCTACATTGGTTCAAAATTTATCACCAATGAGTGATAGGATCCACTAAGGATAGCGGCTCCATAAACAACTCACAAGGAGGAGATATGGAGTGCCAACTTGAGAAAGAGAGGTAAGTCCTTACCATCAAATAGAAGAAGAAGACCATCTCAATCTTGATACAAGGGAGGAACAAAGGGGTTGATCACTTAGATTCTGATGAAGAGAAGGATCATCGATCACATCAAGATCTCAAGGTGCTTAGAGGGGTGGGGATCTCAAAGATTAGGATGAAAATGGAGAGGATTCAATGAAAGATAGGAAAAAATAAAGAAAGGCCGTAAGGGTTCTAATAGTTTTGTATGCCCTCACCGGCCATCATATACAAGGCAACCACTTACACTATAGGAGTTTCAGTCTCTCCAGCTTAGTTGAGTATTAATCTCACTCGGTTGGGCACTCGATTATCAGTTGGTGAGTTTCATCGTTAGCTTGACTTAGCCAAGTTGGGTTTCATCAAAGCTAGTTAATGCCAAGTCAATTTTAGGGATATTATAAAAGTATGCTTGATTAAGATAAGTTTTACTAGATACTTCAATTATTCTGAGTTTTAGCTTAATAGCATGAAGCATATATAGGGGTAATTTTTATACAAACATAATTACAAGCAATAGATCTCCATCCAACTTATGCCATTAGATTTTTCAATGTTTGACCTTCAAAGCTAAGGCATGAACTACACAAACCATATATTTTGATGAGCTAAACTTGCTAAGCAACTGAATAATGGAAAAGTAAGTAACAAGCTATACAAAATACTTTTTATCAAAAAGAGGAAGCAACTATAACATATCACCAAACATGTAGACATTTGTAATATAGTCTCTTTATTATATTTTTCATGCATATTCACATTAATAATGTCATAATCCCAACCTAAAATTATGGCCAGGGATATGGAAACCATTATATATTCATAGAAACCTTTCGTGACAAGTTTGAAAAGTTTCTATCATATTGTCATAATAATGCAACCGAATAAAATTAGAGTAATAAAAAATTAAATGCCAATAATTAATAAATCCAACTACAAGAAAAGATCAAATTTTTGCTTACAAGTGTCTTACATCTATTATGCTTCAAATACTAATCAAAATAAAATACAATAGCAATACTGATTTTAAGCTATGTTGATACAATTGATCCTTGCTTTTAATCACATGCCATAGCAATGCCATATTAATGATTAATTCTCTAAATAATGGGCTTGATAGTCCAATAAGTGATGAATATCTCTGCTACATAATTGATATAATAATTCAAAATATAATGATTAATTTACTATTTTACTCTACATTAGCACATAAATAAAATCACTTTTTTAAAATATAAATCTACCATATCTAATTTTTGCTCAAGTATTCATACCCATGTTCATAAGTCTAATTGAAAATATCAGGTCCAGCTTAGCAGCCTTTAACTATGATCATACTTGTTGAGTTGGTCAGATAACCATACTTATACTTTGCGAAGTAGGTTAGAATATTGCACATATCCTATGGCGTAGGGCCAAAATATCACATTTATACTTTATGATGAGGCCAAAATAATGAGCTCAATTAGAGTCAAAGTGCCAATATATAACCTCAAAATGGCAAGATCTAAAATGTAATGATACCAAGAGTCTAAGTCTGATACATATTAGAGCTCTTTTTATAATTTATTTGATGTCAAAAATTATATTATTTAAATAAAAAATTTGAAAAAGATGGATCATTCCTTATCTTAAGAGTACATAGATAAAACCAATTAATTCCTTAAATTTTTCTCTCAAAAACTTCGATTTAAGGACTTGTTTACACCATATCTTTACAAATCAGTGGGAGGCCATGGGTAAGTGCCATATGGACAAGGCTAGACAAATTATTCATATGACTCATGCTGGATTGGATAGTCTTTAGTTATAAAAAATCCTACTTATGAAGATACAGACTAAAGAAGTAGAATTTGGTATGATACTGGTGAACAAGCTAATAGATTTGTGATCAATCACAATGCAAGATGCATATACCTAAAGGATCAATAGAAGGAATACTCATAAAAGCTGAAAGTGCATTAGAGATTAAATAAAAAGAAGGAGCCAATGCAAGCATGATGGATGAACTGAAAGAAATACAATAAGATGGCTAAAATCCCACTTGATTCATTGAGATTTCTTTAAGTATATATTGATATATATATAACATATACAAGTGAAAAATTAAAAAAATATTTTAGCAATAATTCAAATTCAAAATTTGAATTTGAATCAAAAATAAGTAGAAAAAAATAAAAAAATAATTATAGCAATAAATTAAATTCAAAATTTAAAAATAAAATTTTAAATAGAGAGTATTTATAGCATGCTATTATTCTCTCTCAAGTTGAGCATTTGATTAAGTGTAAAGTTTGGACTATAAAAATCAAACACGATTAGAGTGATAACCTTTATTGAAGATGTCGGTGATTTAATTTACAAAAGAGATAAATTTGATGTCTAAAAGCTTATGACCTATCAATTCTCGGATATAGTTATAGTCAACTTTGATATATTTAATTTTTTATAGAAAATTGAACAGAAGATAAGAAAGATAATAGAAATATTGTCACACCAAATTAAAAAAATTGAATAAAGAGAAATATGCAATCATGTAATAGAGAACATGACTGTTGTAGTACAACAGCAATTTGGGCAAGATATAGATATTCCATTTCAGCATATAATCAAGTAATTATTATTTACTTTTTAGCACCTCAAGAAAAATGGTTAGGTTTGAGAAAAATACAAAAATCACTTATAGAACATCTATGAATGGAGCTACTTGCCCAATCTGTATGTGAGTATATAACAAGATTTAATGATCCTGATTATAGCTGAAACCCAAAAGTAATCATGCCTTTGAGAAATCAAAATATATATTTTACTGCTCCTATATGGGCCTCCATTAGATATTATAAAAATTGACAAATATGATTGACTAAGAAAGCTATATCTAGCCATATTAAGATTATATATTGGAGGGTTGCAATAATACTCTAATAAAATGAAGGATCGTCAAGAGAAGGGCTATCCATATGACCCAATTTTTCGATAGAGAAAGGACTTAAACTTGGTTTGCATCCAAGCATATTGGTGCATTGTAACAAGTCTAGAATATATTTAGGTTGATAAAAAAAAAATTATTACTCGATTGATCCACTTAGATGCTAAAAAATTATGATAATAAGCTCATATTTTTCATCTTAGATAAATCAGCAAGTTCAATAATAAAATTATGAAGAGCAATGTTATCATTACTAATAAGAATAATATCATGAACATAAAGATGAATATATAATGTAATACTGCCATAATGATATATAAATAATAAAGGATCAGATTATGAAATAATGAACTCCAACTCTATAAGTTTTGAGCTAAACCTTTCATATCAATCTCGAATAGCTTGTCGAAGTTCGTAAATTGATTTGTACATTTGACAGACATGAGTAGGTTTTGATGGATTAGTTTAACTAGGAGATTGTGACATAAATACTATTTCTTGAAGGTCACCATGTAAAAAAAAATATTCTACATCAAATTGATGGAGCAGCCAATTATGAGTTAAAACTATTACGAGAATAGTTTTGATTATAGTATGCTTAACCTAAGAGCTGAATGTCTCAATAAAATCAACTTCAGATTATTGGTAAAAGTCTTTAGCAATCAAGCTAGCTTTATATTTATTGATGGATCATACAGGTTGTGTTTAATTCAAAATACCCACTTATAGTCAATAATGTTCATGTTTGGCTAAATAGAGATAAAAGTCCAAATTTACTGATTTTGAAGAGACATAAATTTGAAATCTATGGTATGTCTTTACTTTGGACTTTTTAATATTTGTGTATAAAATATTGGTTCAATAAGATAGGATATCGTAAAGGCGGCTGAGAGTGGGTGAGATGTATGGTATAATATTTTACCTTTACAGATACCAGATTGGGATCAGAGGTCATAGGTATGGGAGGGCAGTTTGATGATGGGTAGTGGTGGTGGTGGTAGAGGAGATTTTGGAGAGAGAAGCTAAGAGGTGGTCTTGTGTTGAAATGGTAGGCTAGGTTCGATTAGAATACTTATATTATCATGTAGTGTAATAGTTGAATTGGATATAGTTGCCATGGAAGAATTCTAAAATGAACATGCTATACTTGCAAAATGATATGAGAATATACAATTATTAGTAATCCAAATAGTATCGATAGGTGTAGAGAGTTGAGGTAACCATATAGAAAAGAAGTCAATAGCAAAAATGGGGTTGTGAGAACTAATTGAGGTAGTGATGTGGTTGAAAAAAAAATATGTTCATCAAAAATAACATTACATGATATATACATTTTTCTTTCACTAAATCAAGGCGTCTATATCGTTGGTGAACAATGCTATATCCTAAAAAATAACATATAGTAGATTAAAATTCTAGTTTATTGGATTTATATGATTGAAACCACAAAAAATATAAATAACCAAAAGCTCGTAAATCGAAATAGTTGGGAGATTTTTGACAAAGCTTCTATCATATGGCAAAATTTTAAGATGAGAATAATAGCCATTTGCTTTATTAAATATACTACAGTAGAAAATGCATGAACAAGAAATGTAAGCCTAGTTTCAACTATGTGATGGTAATTTTTGTCGACAATATTATTTTGTTCCAGAGTATAGGGGCAAAAAACTTAATGCATGGTGCTATGTAAAGACAAAAATGCTTAATGGTATTGCTTTTGAATTCACCACCTCTATCATAATGGAAGATTTTAATTTTAGCATTAAACAAATTTTGAATTTGTGTTTTAAAAGGGATAAAAATATCAAAGAAATCAATTTATAATACATAGGAAACAACCATGAATATATGAAAAATTATCAATAAATAATACATAGTAAGAAATATTGGAGTATGAAAGAATAGGAAAAGGTCTCCAAACATCACAATATATTATTTTTAGAGGACATTGAGCAGTTGAAATAGATAAACAAAATGGCAATTTGCTGCTTTGTCCTAATTGGTAAGATAAACATAGAGCTTGTCTTAGATTATTTGAATTGAAAGAGAGGACAAAATAGAGAATTAAATATTATGAGATGGATGGCCAAGATGACGATGCAAAGATCAATGGAGATGTGACGACTAGCACGATTGCTGGTAAATGATCTTGTGCATCTTTTGTAACAAAATGGAAAGAGTAAAGTCCATTCTTAGTCATCCTACGATATGATATTGTTTCTAATTACTTATTCTTGACAATAAAGTTGGATTCATCAAACAAGACATAGTAGTTATTATCATAAGAGATGGTTTATAGATAAGATATTTGTAGAGACTTAAGGATAATAAAGAACATTAAAAAAAAAATTATTTTTGTGACTAGTGATGAAAAATGAACCAATATGAGAGATAGACAAATCTTGTTTATTACCAACTTGGACACTATCAGAACCATCATACTCTGATGAAATAGATAACTTGTTGAGATTAACAGTGATATAGTGAGTAGCACCAATATTAAAATATCAAATATTAACATCAATGAGTGAGCGAGTGATAATCAGGTTTATCTGAAGGAGGGCAACCTTGATATGATAGTTTCACGCAATGATAGCAGCTAATGGCAATAACTTCAACCTTATTACAAAGTTGGCAACTTGGGTGAGTAGACTGTTAGGACCATAGCCCCTAACCAACATCCTGAAAAGCAAATGCCCATTGGGAGGCAAGATTTATTAGCCTTTATCCACTAGGTACAAGGGCTTCACACCTGAGTTGACCTACATCAAGCTAGATCATCCTCAATCAGCAGGCTGGGTGGTAAGATCCATTTAATCTTACCAACCAAACACCAGTCGATCCTTCTTATCGACTCCTATAATTGTTGTCAATACATCAGCCACATTCGACTATCAATCCCGGCCTGAATCTCATCGAACCTCCTCAGCTACCATTCTCTTTCTGAATCTCACCGAGTCCTCTTCGGCTACCATCCTCTCTCAGAGTCTCACCGAGTCCTCTTCAGCTACCAACTTCTCCCTAGATCTCACCAAATGTGAGCTAGAACCTTGCACAACAATTCCTCTCCCAAGTGATTTTTTTTTTTAACACTCTGGGGGCCTGTCGAGTTTCAAACCTGCAAACTCACTCTGATACCACATGTTAGGACTGTAGCCCCTAACCAACATCCCAAAAGGCAAATGCCCATTGAGAGGCAGGGTTTATTAGCCTTTATCCACTAGGCATAGGGGCTTCACACCTGACTTAACCTGCATCAAACTAGATCATCCTCAATGAGCAGGCTAGATAGTTAGATCCATTTAATCTTACCAATCAGGTACCAGTCGACCCTTCTTATCGACTCCTATAATTGTTGTCAATACATTAGCCATATTCGGCTACCAACCTCAGCCGATCGACTCCTATAATTGTTGTCAATACATTAGCCATATTCGGCTACCAACCTCAGTCTGAGTCTCACTGAACCCCCTCAGCTATCATCTTCTTCTAGAGTCTCACCGAGTCCTCTTCGACTACCTCACAGAATTTTTTCAGCTATCATCCTCTCTCAGAGTCTCACCGAGTCTTCTTCGGCTACCAACCTCTTCCTGGGTCTCACCAAATGTGAGCTAGAACCTTGCACAATAATTTTTCTCCCCAGTGATATTTTTTTTTTTAACACTTTGGGGGCCTGTCGAGTTTCGAACCTGCAACCTCACTTTGATACCATATTTTAGGACCGTAACCCCTAACCAACATCCTAAAAGGCAAATACCCATTGGGAGGCAGGGTTTATTAGCCTTTATCCACTAGACACAAAGGCTTCACACTTGAGTTGACCCGCATCAAGCTAAATCATCCTCAATCAGTAGGCTGGATGGTTAGACTCATTTAATCTTACCAACTAGACATCAGTCGACCCTTCTTGTCGACTCCTATAATTGTTGTCAATACATCAGCTACATTCGGCAACCAACCCCAGCCTGAGTCTCACTGAACCCCCTCAGCTACTATCTTCTTTCAGAATCTCACCAAGTCCTCTTTGGCTACCTCACCGAATCCCTCAGCTACCATCCTCTCCTAGAGTCTCACCGAGTTTTCTTCGGCTACCAACCTCTCCCTGGGTCTCACCAAATATGCGCTGGAACCTTGCACAACATAGACTGTGGAGAGTGACTATATGAGAGAAAGAAATGAAAAAGCTTATTTGGAGAAAGGAGCATGCCATCACTTGAAGGATGCTTGGAGAATTGGTCATTGTTATGATACCAACTATTCCCATGGTGAGTAGAATGTAGGCCTTAAGGTGATAAATGTAGTAATATATTACATGAAGGCCTCTTCCATGAGACTTTCTCACAGATTAATAAACTATGAAGTTATCTAAGAGAAAGAGGACATATGCGAGCATGAATCCAAATTGGAGAGAATGAGTGATAAGACAGAGAAAGTCTATCTAGAATGAAGATAAGTAAATTATTATCACTTACTGGTGATCCACATGTAACTATTTTTTTGGCAAGAATTTTAGATTGCTAGAGATAATCTTGCATAGAGGATGATCTCTTTTTAATGTGATAAAGCTGTCATTTCTTAGTTATAATATGAGAAGTAATGGAGGCAAACTGATGATAGAGAGCTTCCCAAGCTTGCTTGGCTAAGATGACTCCAACTATTTAAAAAAAAAGTAAATTCCTAACAGTATAGCATTGATCTAAGAAAAGAGTATTTGACCACATTCATACCATGAAGCATAGGTTGGAGGCATTAGAGAAGTTGGTGAAAGCGAGCCATCAATAAAGGACATAAATATTTATCCCCATAGAATTGATTCAAAGAGAGACTTTTAAAGAAAATAATTTCTGCCATCAAGCTTGATTAGGATTAGATTTGAGATATTGGAGATGACAAGAAAGGTACCAATAGAGGATTTAAGTTTGGATGAAGAATGTGATATTGCTGATATTATGGAGATGAAAAATTTTTATATAAGAAGAAGAACTAGGTTTCAACAAGGAAGACAGTAATGCCAAGTTATGGCTCTAATAACATGAAATAAACATCATAAAATGACTAAAATCTCACTTGATCCATTAAGATTTTTTTAAGTATGTATTGAACATATATAGCATATATAGGTAAAAAATAAAGAAAATATTTTAGCAACAATTCAAATTCAAAATTTAAATTTGAATTTGAATAGACAAAAGTAGGAGAAAATAAAGAAAAGATTATCACAATAATTTCAATTCAATATTCAAAATTGGATTTTGAATGGAGACAATTTATAGCATGTAATTATGAACTAAAGTTGATAAAATATGATTATCAATTTAATAGTTCGTGTGGAGCAACTTTGCTAGTAAATATGCATAGTGGGAGGATGGCATATATCAATTATCAAAACCATTAAAAGTGGTCAAACATAGGTAGTAACCATTAGAGTGTTCAGATATTATATGTAGTATAAATATACTTGGTAAAGCACCCTTCGAAAATTAATCAATGTATTTTATATTATCTTAGCTTATCATTAGTGTTTTATCTTAAGAGCAATGTTAGCTTAGATCTCGACTACCATAACTAAGGATCATCCCTATATCTATATGAATCCATCTTCTTTGAATGGTGGTGTGATGGTGGCAAAAGTCCTTAAAGATCAAGATACTTGGACCTACGCCACTCTTATATTCTGTCTTCGATTACCATCTTTCCAACTGCTCTAACATCAATATCATGCTCATATACCTATCTATGAACCATTATTTGACTTATCACTATTTCTACTAGCCAACAAATTCCATGACCTACTCGAATGAAAAAGGAACTGCAAACAGGACTATAATATTACATCCCTTGATCCAACTTTAAAAAAATTATAGAGACACCTCTTAAAATTTGTTCAATTTACACTTAGACCCCAAAGGTTTAAACGTTACAATCGGATCTTAAAATTTTAAAATCATTGCAAAGTGGCTTAATCGTTTATCACTGTTAGAGAATGTTATGACATGAGGGTCAGTTGACAAGTTGATATTTCTAAAATCCTATGAGTGCCCTGCCCAGATATTCCCTTATTTTGGTGTGAATTGGAGGGGAAGGAAAGAAGAGTCATGTAGCTCTCACATGACTATCTCCTCCCATCTTGCTTTCCTTTTTCACCATTTCTCTATACCTCATCGAATACAATGAAAGGGACAACAGAGAGTGAAGAAGAGGGAGGATGATTTTCTAACGACTCGATCTAATGCTCTAGAAGGATAGAAAATAAGATAAATCAAAGGGAGAGAGAGGAACTTGGAGCATAATAGCTCCAGCTCCGAATGGCAGCCATGGCTTTGAACAATCACGACAGCCACAGCTCCATCTAATGCTACAGCCATAACTGTTAGATATGTGTCCTACAAGCCAATTATTGACTGACATATTATGTAATTTCAGAATATAACTTTGTACTTATAATATGTTTATTATTAATAAAGGATAATTTTATTTTCAATCATGTTTATGTGTCCATGATTTATCTTAAAAATTAATAAAAATAATTTTATATATTCTCAAGGTGTTGAGAATTTGAGACATACATTATTAGTGATTAGTTTCTAAATGCTCCCATTCGAAGGATCATCACGGAAGATAGTGATCAATCTATTTAAGATCAGTATATGGATTACCTTCCTTCTGGATAGATGAGTCTCAAGTCTGCAGTGTGGAGATACTGGGATGAGAGTGCAGATAGATGTTAGAGAATAACTTGCATTAAGCATGATCAATATAAGAAATCACTTGGATGTCTACTCACTTATCAGTGGTCTTTTTGATGCTACAATGGTGTGAGTAGTCTTTTGACCTATAGTACATCGACTATTCGCAATGAGGCTACTATAGTTTGACTGAACGTTCACTTGATCCTTAGTCATTCGGGTCTCTGCTGTGTATGTTGGCTATAGTGGATTCAGATTCACTGTTAGAAATAGGATGCACCTAGATGGAATCTATTGATCTTGATAAAAAAAAAAATTCTATGTAATTCATGAGACTAAGTTTAGAAAGTCTTTGGTTAAAGTAAGCATGAATACTAGAAAAAAAAATTTATAGAATTCATAAGTGAACTCGAGTCGAGCCAATCAGTATATGACTGATGTTGGGATTTGATAAGTTTTTCATGACCTCCATCAAGTCGAGACTCACAATAGAAGGATTGAATCACATGATAACTGCATCTAGAGGTTTGATACTTTCATTCTACTGAGTTGCTACTACATACTGCTGAGTATCACTGATAAATTATGGGACTCATCGAGCGTCATCTTAATGATCGATGATCCTCAAAGGATAGAGTTGAAATTGTTCCAACCCATCGAAAGGAGTTTCGATGATATTATGATATGGATCATAATATATCTCACTATCAGATAGAATGAAACCTATGGGGTCACACACAAAAAAAATTCTTATTCGATCAGATGGTTGATTAACGATTGTGAATCATTGAAGGATATAATCATCAATATGATTGATAATTAATCTTAAGCAAAAATTATAATTATATAATTCACTCGATATTAGTGAATTATAAAAAATTAATTAGTAATTGAATTACTAATTGGCTCAATTTGATTGAGCAATGAGATTCAGATCAAGTCTAATTGAATTGATTCACTTTGACTTGGATTGGGTTTGATTGGATCAAGCATGATTGTGAAGAAAACTAATTTTTGATTTGATCAGGACTTAGGTTCAGTTAATTCTTAATTAGATTAAGATTTGAATGAGGAGATTGGATTTCTAATTTGATTAGATTCTATTCTCTTCTTAGATCCAACCAAATATGATTTGAATTGAACCAAAAATAAGAAACCTTAGAGTCCCAACTCCTTGGGACTCTCTTCCCTTGCACGTGCCCCTATCTCCATGAGAAATATTTCCTGCTAAAATAAGTTGGTGTGAGGAATATTGGCATTAGAGAGGAGGGTGCAGAGAAGGGTGGGCGGCTACTTTTGATGACTCATCATCCTTATCCCTTCTTAATTTGAATTTGATTCAAATCAAGAGATAAGAATTAGATAGAAAAGGATCAAGGCTTTATTGGAAAGTCTTGAGGTGCCAAATCTTTTCTTGTATGTGCTAAGGAAGAGGTTGGCGTGTGAAAGAATCAATCTGATTTCTTTCTCATGCACTCCTCTTTTTGGTGTTAAAAATATAGGATGCCCCATATTTTTATGGCATGAAAAAGAGGTGTGGCACCTCCAAACCCAGATCCCCTATGCCCCTTATAAATAGGGTCCAAAAGTTGGACACCCATAATATGAGAAAAAATTAAGAGAAAAATTTCTCTGATGCCTAACCTCTTCCTCTTCCTTATTTCTCCTATTCTTCTTCATCTCTACAGGGTCTGTGAGATTTGAGAAGAAGCTACTTCAGCCATCAAAGAGATCTCTGTAAGAAAGCTAGTACTTCAGAAAGATCATCCCACCTCTGATCGAAATGAGTTTTCATGTGGATACCTGTGGAGGTTGGGTATGTGTGTGGCTAAACGAACCATTCAGATCTACGATCATTGACTGTAGTGTAGTTCGACCCGTGCAAGGTATTGAAATCGATCTTAATTATTTATTTTTATTTTTAGATTATATGCATATCATAGATCCAAGCACGGATAAATATAGATCTGATCTATTGCATATGGGGTTAAAGGATTTAATCTAGATTTATTTTCGTTGTGTTTCAAAATTATTTTAAAATACATACATGCTACTTACCCACTTTTCTAACAGTGGTATCAGAGTCACAGATTTTTTTTGACATGCATGATCTGATTTTTGATTTAGATCTGAAAGTTTGAGTGGTTTAATATCGATCTTATGCTGATATAAGGTTATCCTGATATAGAGTTAATCTCCTATATTGTTAAGGTTGTCCTAGTACAAGATTGATCATTTTAAAAATTATTTTTAAAATATTTAAATCAATTTTTTAGATCTAAAAATAGATATATATGATATATCTTTATTTATATTAGATATAAAATTAAAATAATTAAAAATTCACATCGGACTGGTATAAGGTTATTCTAATATAGGGTTAAGCCTCTATATTGAAAAGATTATTTTAGTTTGATGCAAACTGATTTTTAAAAAATATTTTTAAAATATTTTAATTATTATTTTAGATCTAATTTTGCACGTATCAGATATATGTAATTATAATTTTAGATCTACAACTTATATATATGATACATGTTTTGTTGTTTAGATCTAAAACTTTATATATGAGATATATGACTTTAAGTTTAGATCAGAAAGAATTTCATGATCATAGGCCATTAATGCATGTAATGAAATATAATCTAAAAAAATATTTTTAAAATCTAAATTTTATGTTATTGCATGTGGGTATGGGTTAAATAAATTAGATCTTGTGATCAAACTATAATTAAGATCAATTGATTAGATCAGATTAGAATCTTTTCTGATTTTGAGTAGTTGATCAAATTTAATCAATATTGATTAGGAGTAGATCAAAGTGGTTCAAAATTGAGTTTAGTTATAGTTGATCGCATCGATTCATATTTTGATATGAATTGATTGACTCAAGATCGAATTTGGCTCAGTAGTTCGAGCCCGAGTCACTAGGCTAGCATGTTCGATTCTAATTCATCAATTAGTATCTAAGGTAAGTTGGCAGTTCGATCGGTGGTTTTTAATTGAGAGCATGCTTATCTAGCCATTTCGATGGTGTCTAAGGAAAGTATCAGCATACCCTCCCATCGATCTCACTTATCTGGCCAATTTGGTCGATTATGGATTGAATTAGATTGCTTGGTGATTCACGTTCACTCATGCCCACTAGGTTGTCAAACATGAGATTGTGCTAACCTGAATCTGGTCAGTCAGACATCAAATATGCTTACTTAGATGAGATCTAAATCTAAATCTTCTCACTAAATATTAAGTCTAGCGATTTTCTATCGTTGTAGAGACACGGATATCTTCCTAGCATTGATCATTCTCGACTAGTTATAATAGTTCGGTTGCATCAAAAAAGTACATCACTATATTGACATTAGATGCCCCAAGGAAAAAATGGGATTAGGCCTAATAACTATTAGGTGAGGGACCCAATGACTGCTATGCATCCGCTGGTGAACAATGGGTCTAACTTAACTAAGAAATGTGTCAATAACTGTTAGGTGAGACCATAGAACTTATAGATCGAACCCATTGCATCTTGCTTAGTAAAGCAATGGATAAGGAGTTATCCACTCATTGATCTATGCTCATCAATAACTGTTAGATGAGGTGTGTATGGATCAGTGAAACTACAATATTCATTAAAAATCGATCACGTATAGATTTTTATTTCTCCACCCGAGGAGTGTGGAAGATTTGAGAAAATAGTGGGAGCCTTGCTTGTTTTTGAAGTCTCTAAAATAAATATTTAACAAGTATAAATATTTAATTAGAAACTGTTCTTTCTACAAATAAACATATCGAGTTTCAACCCAATAGCCCGAATCGTTGATACCAATAGGTTGAGTGGGACAAACTATAAAGACTGAATTGAGAAATTGAGAATCGTTCTCAGTTTCAAAAAGTTGATCCATATCCTAGACCAGGATGAACCTATGTTGCTAGCTCATCCATCCCCTGATCAATGGGCCGCACTTGAAAAGTGGATGGATGAAGACAATAGGATAAAGTGCTACATTCTTGCATCCATGTCAAATGATCTTCAGCATCAGTATGAAGATATATAAATTACCAGGGACATGCTGACTCACCTACAAGAGTTGTATGGTGAGCAGAGTTGTATGGCTCATTTTGAAGTTTTTTGTAGACTCTTCAGAGTGAAGATACGTGATGGATAGTCAGTCAATGATCATTGTTTGATAATGATCAAGGACATCAAGAGCTTTAGAAGCTCGGGATAATGATGGATAAGGAATTGCAGACGGATTTGATCCTCCAGTCTCTTTCTGATTCATATGGACAGTTCTCATGAACTACTATATAAATAAGATTGATAGCATCCTGTTTGAGTTGTTGAATATATTAGTCACAGCTAAGGGCACTTGGAAAAGTTCAAAGGGCTCAGTTCTTACTGTAGAGCGGGCTTCCTCCAAAAGAAAGTCTACTTGAAAGAAGAAGAAGAAGCCTGTGAAGAAGTAAAAGAAGGAGGTTCCCAAGAAGACTGTCGACAAGAAAAAATATTTTTATTGTAATATTAAAGGCCATTAGAGAAGGAACTATCCGACCTATCTGGCGAGCGTGAAGAACAGGAAGAAGGATGGGCCTTCTGAGGGTACGTCTGATTTGTTCATAATTGAAACTAATCTAACTATTTCTTCTTCTTCTAGTTGGATTCTAGATTCTGATTTAAGTGCATACTTGTACACTTTTATGTAGGGTCTAAAAGAAGTTAGAGGGCTAAGGAAAGGTGAGATCACTCTCCAAGTCGGCAATGAAGCAAGAGTTGCTACTGTGGCCATCGGAACCTACCTTTTGCGACTATCGTTAGAAATTAGTTTAATTTTAAAATATTATTATTTTATATCTATAGTCAGTAGAAATCAGATTTTCGTATCTGTGCTAGCACAGAATAATTATAATTTTTATTTCAATAAAGATATGTATACAATTTATTTTTGAAACAAAGTTATTGCACGTACTTTCTTGATTGATGGTCTTTATTATTTATATATGGATGTGAATGTTAATATTAATGAGCAAATTATGAATGCCATAGGGTCTAAAAGACTTAGAGATAAGATTAGCTAAAAATATCTGTAGCACCTTAGGCGAGGCCATATAAGAGAAGATAGACTTAACAAACCGGAGAAAGATGGCCTTTTTGTGCCATTGACTTTCAAGTCTTATCCGATTTGTGAGTCTTGTCTTCAAGAAAAGATGGCCAAGCTATCTTTTGTAGGATATGGGGAAAGAACCACTGAGATATTGCCCTGATGCATACTGACGTGTGCGGTCTATTCGATGTATAGATTAGGAAAGCTATATCTACTTCATAGTCTTTACCAATGCATACTCATGGTATGGGTTTGTGCATTTGATGCATCTTAAGTTTGATGCCTTTAAAAAGTTCTAAGAGTTCAGACATGAAGTAGAGAAATGGATCGAAAATCCATAAAGGTTCTTTGATCAGATCGAAGAAGAAAATATCTTAGTAAAAAATTTTAGATCTATCTCAAAGATAATGGCACGATCTCATAGTGGACACCTCAGCTCAACAGGATATCCAAAAGGAGAAATCGGATCCTATTAGATATGGTCCAGTCCATAATGAGCTTCATGGATCTTTCTGTCTTTCTTTGGGGACATGCACTATTTTCTGCAATTCATCTTTTGAATCAGATTTTCTCTAAATTCGTTCCTTCCACACCATACGAGTTATGGCATGGTAAGAAGCCAACTCTTGGTTTGAAAGATAGGTATCTTAAAGCCAATCAAATTTGTATTTCGATGGTACTTATCTTTGTAAAACCCCAACTCATGTATTGACATTTATATATTAATAAAGGTATTCTTTGATTCATCATTTACAGTTGTATTTTTCTATATTTAAAAGATAATGATGAACCTCATGGATTAGGACAATGATTTTGGGGTCATAAAGTGGTCATGCCTGTAAGACCCAAAACCCTAAAACCCTAATCTAAAATCATTCCTAGACATAGGAGCATTGAGTCGGAGATCAATGTTCTGGATAGACTGATATATTCTATGTATGCTCAATAGAGAGGGTGGTTGATCTTACAAGCCATTTGTGTGAGACACTAATACAAAGATGTGAGTGTACATTAGGTAATGAGTTCACTGAATTGACCCACTAAAAGAGAACTTCTTATGGAAGTCTTACATATATGTCAAAAAAAGGTTTCCTAAGTGGGAGTTGTACAACTGGTCTTTAGACCTGAGATTACCATGAGATCTTATTCACATGAATTCATATTTTAGTTCATATTCACTCATGACTAAGTCATGAATGAGGTGTTCTGGCTATGGTGGATTGTGTATGAAAATCATAAGTTCGATCAACAAAAAGTCGATCACTCCTGATAAGAGGAGTTGTTATCCTAAGCTATCTCATCAAATAATGACTCAGGAAGTCTTTGACCAAAGTAAAAAAAATTAAAAATAATTTTTAATACTTCTTTAATTGAGTCTTCATTAGCAGGATGAGATCCACATAAATAAATGTTAGGGTTTGACTTAATTCCATATCCATCGCTTAATCGAGATGAAGATTGATCGAAGGATTGAATTACACGGTAACTTATCACTGAAGGATATTTTCAAAATTTTTATCAAATTTTACATCTTCTAAGTAGGAATGATATGTTGCTAGACGTCAATCTTATCTTGTAGGTTTTCATGAATTAAAGAGTTTAATTCATGAGTCAATTAGAAAGAATTCTAGTTGGACAACTTGGGTCGGCATGCGATTTGACCTAAATTGATTAGACCAACTCTAATCTAACTTGATCAACATACATCTAGACCTACTGCCAGCTAGATATAGAACTCAATAGGTCACACACATCAAGAAATTAATCAAAGAATCAATTGGATTCATTTATGGATCAATTGAACCTAATTGGGTGGCTAATTAACAAGCTAGCACTTGTTAGCTAACTCAAGCTCCAAGCCAAATTAGACTTAGCTTAAACCTTATTTAATTGGGCTTATCTATTTATGTAGGATCTAGATTAGATCGAGCCTAAAGGGGGTAGCCAAGTTTGGGCATCCCCAAGCCTTATCCACGCCTATATCAAAGAGTTCAAAAGGGTTAGGACTCTGGGCACGCTAAGTTTGTGCGACAGATAAAAGTAGTGTGCAAAAGGACCAAGAGTCCTTCTACACGTTAATTACTTTTTTTTATTTGGTTTTCAGATAGATAAGAAAAACTTCCCATGCCCCTTTGAATTCTGATAAGATCGGGATTTTATTTCAAATGGCGTGGAGTTTTGAATGGATGCCAAACAAAGATAGGATGCCACAAAAATAATATGCTGTATTATTTGGTTCGGTTAAGAGGTTTTGAAAAATTCTTTTAATCTGAAACTAAGACTCATGTGAAGTCCCCTCAACTTTCTATATGAATGGTATAAACTTTAAAATTTGCCATGGTCAGATGGGGCATCAAATGCCCCTAAAATCTTGGCGCATGGGGATGAAGCAATATGAGGAGTCGCAACTTCATGCTAGAATTTCTTCTTGTTGGGATATAGTCATATCTCAAAATTTATGCCAACAGAAGCCTCATTCAAAAGGATTTTTATATGGTGAAATCAAATTTTTTTGATTTAAGGAAGGGCATTGATCCCATCTCCGATTGCAGGCGGATGCAGGCAAAACCTGAATCAACGTATCTGAAAATTAAAAGTCCTTCTCAAATAAGTCTCTTAATTTTCTGATACACTGATTTGAGGGACACATGAAGAGGCATATTTGAACCCTTTCCTACACCCCTTCTCCTCCAATAAATAGGACTTGTATCGAGAGTCCAAGGCACTCAATTCTCAAACAAATCAATCCTTTTCTCTTCCTTGTCTTGTTAGGATATAGCTCTTCTATTAAAACAAGTCTGCTGATTTTAAGACAAGACTTAGGAAGAGAGTAGGAGGTGATTTAAAGAGTAAAGAGAGTAAGAAAGAAAGGTTAAGGGTTCATCTGAGAGGGGTCTTGGTCTAAGTTAGGCTAAGAGGCTCAATTGATGAAGTAGTTCATAGACAAAGTTCTGCTGGAGCAATTCTTTGATCAACTTTCTGTGTGGATCAATATTGAAGGACTCACACTTGAGGATCTTGTGGAATTGATTACTAGCTTCTTCCCTTTCTTCATCGACTTAATAGGTATGAGTTCTGTATCTATTAGTTACTTTGACTATATGGTTAAGGGGGTCCTAGAGTTTTGGATTTCTGAAAGACATAAGTTTTGTTGGGTATAAAATACCCCCCCAGCCGAAGTTCGTACCAGGAGTGACCCTCTCGGGACTCTGCCGACGTCCAACCTTGGGTGACATCTTTCCAAACCTCTCCGACGGTCGAGCTTCCGCAATATTTTCAAGTTCTGCCGACGGATAAACTCCCATAGCTTTTTCCACGAGTGTCGACCGGGTTTCCCCGACGAACGAACTCCTGCCGCATCTCCCAGACTTCTCCAGTGATAAGCTTCTTCGGTTGTCCATCAGGCTGCTCCAAGTGCTCTCTGGATTCTACCATCGATCGATCTCCTACAAGGGTCAACCGTTCTCCGGACCCCTTCCAGATCTTTTCCGACAGGATTCGATCGACTCCAATCCGAATTTCTTCCAGAACTACGTCAGTTCGTTAGTGGCCGAACTTTTCCAACAGCAGATCTCCACGACGGACGGGCTCCATCCAAGTTTCTACGATGGTCGACCGCCTTCTGGGTTTCATTCGGGCTCCTACGAGAGCCGGACTTCTTCCCCAAACTCCTACTGCAGGTAGACTTCATCCGAGCTCCTACGGGAGTCGGACTTCAGCCCTGAGCTTCCATTGCAGGTAGACCTCATCCGAATTCTTACAAGGGTCGGACTCCGAGCCTCCACCACAAGCGATCTACACCGAGCTTCTGCTACAAGCGATCAACTCCGAGCTTCTGCTACAAGCGATCTACTCCGAGCTACTACTACAAGCGGTCTACTTCAAATTTCTACTACGAGCGATCCGCGTCGGATTTCTACTGTAAGCCTCCACCCGAGCTTTCCTTGTGAATGAATTCCTTCCGGACTTCTATTGCAGGCAGGCTTCGGTCGAGCTTCCTCAATAAATGATCCCCATCCGGACTTCTACAGGAACCAGACTCCAACCGAACTTCTGTAGCGGACAGATTCCGGACGAACTCCTACGACGCACGGGCTCCAGCAGTCGAACCCCTCCAGTGGGTGAACCTCTCCAGCACCATCCGACATCCACTATCGATCGACCTTCTATCAGATTCTGCATGAAACTGAACTTCATCCACAGAAAGCCCCTGACCAAGCTTCTACAGCAGATGATCTTCGCCTGCAGTACTAGCACCCAAGGCACCCAACGGTAGAAAGCTCGCCAGCAACATCCGAGCTCCTCTCAGACGGAGAGCTATCCCTCTCCACCAGACACCCCAACCGAGCTTCGACCGACAGGCCTGGACTCTCTGACAGGCCACAGTAATGGCCGCGACTCTGCTCCACTTCCTATAACGGATCCCACACGGCTCCATCATGCTCTGGCAAGTCACGACAACGGATATCACTCCACTCTCCACAACAGGCTCTACGTGGCAGGCCACGGCGATGGCCACGACTCCACTCCACTACTCTCCGTAACAAACTCCTCATGGCCACGAACGGCCCACCACCAGGTGGTTACAGACGTCGCTGTCAATCTGTTACGCCCTCCACCTATAAAAAGGAGACCCCCAGATATGTTATTCTCTAAGCTCTAATCTCTATCTAAAAACTCTGCTAAAATTTTTATTCGAGCACTCCATTCTTGTTGAGGCAGAGAATTGACTTAAGCATCGGAGGGTCTTGCCGGAGCACCCCCAACTCTAGTTTAGACTTTCTTTGCAGGTCCCGACGGCGATCGCGACTCCCTCGACTCCAGCTTCTCCGACGCCGGCAGATTTTTGCGTCAACAGGATAAGTTTCAAAAAAAAATTTGAAATCCATCTTCCGTTGCACTCCATGAAATTCAATAATGGTATCAAAGCCTTTCTTAATCAGTGCGATCAAAGAATTTTTTTTTAATATATATATATATATATATATATATATATATATATATATATATATATATATATATATATATATATATGTTTTTGATGTCACTGATTAGGTGTTTTGATTTTAACTAAGCATCAAAATCCTAATTAATATTAGAAATATATTTAGAACTAGTTATCCATCATTCTATAAAGGTTGCCCTAGCATAGTGGTGAACGTCTACTATGTGGTAAATGATTGTCCTAGAATGATGAACTATCCCCTTGCACAGCATGTGATAATGTTATTACTTTGATTGTAGCATGTTCAATTATTTTTTATAGTATAAAGATGTGCATGAAACCATAAAAAACCCTCATAATAAAGTTATATTAAGTTGTAGTGATAAGCAACTATAAGCTAACCAATTCTTGAATCGATTAAATCAATTGGTGTCTAGGAGTGTATCAAGTGTAGTGGTTACTTAATTAATTTCATTCGCTGGCCTGGCCAACTTTTTGGTATCTAGAAAAGCAATGGGGGGACTCCCACCAATCTTTTTTTAACACTTTTCTAATCAATTTGATTAGTTCGAATCTTGAAATAGTATTGCTTGATATTGAAAAATTACTACTAGAGGCCTTCCTTCATGCTAGGTCTATGTTATGACTAGAACTATAGTAGGTTTATTATGTTACCACAAGACCTGCTATGAAAACAGTTGTAATATAGTTCTGGTACATATTAGATGCTTATGGTATTTTAAGTGTGCTGCTTTGTTGTGTAACCATAAGGGCAGCATTATTCAAATCTGACTGTATGAAAATGAAAGATCTAACTTAACTAAAACTTTATAGTTTGTTGTGTAACCACAAGGCTATAAGAGTTTTAGAGGTCAGAATATAGTTGAAAGTTGCATGAGATACAATTGGAAAGGGTCTCCTACCTTTGAACTCAAAGAGATTTGTTATGTAACAATAAGACTGATATAAGAAATCAGGATCTCAACCCTACTTCAGAAACTAGGATAGGATTTCTTGTTTACCATAGGAGAGAGTTATGGTATCCGATAAAATAGTGGGATACAACTAAATAGAAGACCTTATCTTGTTGTGAATGTCATTATGAGTGATCTGATTGTATGTTGTTCTTGTTATATAAATAATTTCATTATGACTTCTTCACTCTCATTGCGAAGTATCCTAGATAAAAATAAGTTGATCGGTCTGAACTTTATGGACTGGATGAGGAACTTGCGCATTGTTTTTGTGCAAGAAAAGATCTCCTACATTTTGGATACTCTCAGCCTTGATTCTATTGGAGAAGATACTACCGAGGAGGAGAGAGCCACATATAAAATATGGCAAAATGGCAGTACTACTGTCAAGTGTATCATGTTAGCCTTCATGAGCAACAAGCTGCAGAGGCAACATAAGAAAATGGATCCTCAATCTATTCTCCTAAATCTTAAGGAGTTATATGGAGAACAAAGCCGGACTGCAAGATATGAAATATCCAAGCAGCTTTTTCGAGCTAGGATGATTGAGAGCATACCGGTTCAAGCCCATGTGCTTAAACTCATTGACTTGATCACTAAATTAAATCAATTAGATTTTCACATAGACAGTGAACTCAGTCAGGATTTGATATTGCAATCTCTCCCAGACTCCTCCCAATTTGTAATCAACTATCATATGAACAAACTTGACACATCATTATCAGAGCTACTTAATATGCTTAAGGTAATAGAAACCCACATCAAGGGAGAGAAGGGTACTATTCTTTTTGTGAACAAAAAGAAAACTGGCAAGAAGGATTCGAAATAAAAATTAACCCTAAGAGTAGCACCTTCAAGAAGAAGAAGGTAAAGAATGTCACATGTTTCCACTGCTACAAACTAAGACATTGGAAAAAGAATTATAAAAATTTTCTTGCAAACATGAAGCAGGGTGCAAGCACTGCACAAAAAGATATGTATATGATACAAACCACTTTATCGTTAAGTCATTCAGCTAGTGATACTTGGATATTGGATACCGTCTATGATTCACACATCTGCAAATCTTTACAGAGATTGTAAAAAATTTGAAGACTGAAGAAAGATGATTTTAAGTTGTTCGATGCTAGTAGAGAGATCATATATGCCAAAGCTATAGGCACCTACCTGCTAAAGTTACCTTCCGATAAGATTTTGAAACTAGAAGACTGCTACTATATGCTGAAGATAATTAAAAATATAATATCTATACCCTTATTATTAAGACAAGATTTTGAAATAAATGTAAAAGGTAATAGTTGCTTTATTATTCATTCTAATAAAATCTTTGACGTTGGTATTATTGAAAATGATCTTCTAGTTTTATCGCTTAATGATGGAATTTTTTATATTAATATGAATATAAACAAAAAAGAGAGGATATCAAAAAGAGATACCTCTGGCTTTGCCATCTTGGTCATATCAGTGAGTCAAAAATGAACAAGTTATACAAAAATATGTTCTTTGACTCATGTGAGTTTGAATCATATGGGACCTGTAAATCTTGTCTCATGAAAAAAATGACTAACACTCCTTTTGTTGGACATGGAGAAAGGGCAAATGAGTTGTTGGCTCTTGTACACTCTGATGTATGTGGATCTATGATGACTCAGGCCAGAAGAGAATACTCCTATTTTATCACATTTACTGATGATCTATCTAGGTTCGGATATATATTTCTTATGAAACATAAATTTGAAGCTTTTGATAAATTTAAGAAGTATTAAAGCTTGATCGAGAAACAAACTAAAAAAAATATTAAGGTCCTTCGTCTGATCAAGGAGAAAATTACTTATCCAGTAAATTTTTTGATCATCTTAAGTCCAACGATATTCTTTTTGAACAGACCCCTCCTTGCACACCATAATTAAATAGTATAGTGAAAAGAAGAAATCGTATCTTATTAGACATGGTGTGGTCCATGATGTGCTTCACCGATCTGTCAATATCTTTTGAAGGATATGCCCTGAAAATTATTATATATATTTTAAACAAGATACCTTCTAAAGCTGTTTCTAGTACTTCATATGAATTATAAAATTGTAGAAAGTCTAGTCTTAAGCATCTTAAGATTTGGAGCTATCCGACTTATGTCAAAAGTAATTTTGGATATAAATTAAGTGCTAGATCTGAAAAATATAGATTTGTAGGTTATCTATAGGAGAGTATTGAATACTACTTCTATATGCCCACTAAACAAAAGATAATTGTTGGTAAACATGCTACTTTCTTGAAAAGAAAGTTTATCCAAGAAGGGGCTAGTGGGAGGACAATTGAATTTTAAGAAATTAATAACCAACAAATAAACATGAATAGTCCTCAAAAAAATCCTTAACCAGAAGTACCAAATGAAAAAATATATCTATGACACACACCTCCTCTCCGAAGATTAGAAAGAGTTTATCATATATCTCTTAGATATAGCTTTATCATTGAAAATGACAATAAAGCCAGTATCATTAAGAATGATGATCCACTAACATATTCGGAAGCTATCATAAGTGAAGACTCTGATAAATAGCTAGAAGCCATAAAATCCGAAATAGACTTCATGATGACCAACGAAGTATGGACTTTGGTTGATTTGTTTCAGGATGTAATCCCAATAGGCTATAAATGGATCTTCAAAAAGAAGATTGGAGCAAATAGCTAAGTTGATACCTACAAGGTTAGGTTAGTGGCGAAGGGTTTAAAATAAAGACAAAGAATTGACTACGATGAAACTTTTTCATCAGTGGCTATGCTCAAGTCCATTAAGATTTTGCTTGCAATAGCTACATATTATGACTATAAAATCTAGCATATGGATATCAAAACTACTTTCTTCGATAGAAATTTTGAGGAAGAAATCTACATAACACAGCTAGAGGAATTTTTCTCAAATGAGAAAGCAAATCAAGTGTGCAAGTTAAAAAAATTTATTTATGGATTAAAGTAGGCATCAAAGAGTTGGAACATCCATTTTGATACTACGGCCAAACAATTTAGCTTCATCAAAAATGTGGATGAATCTTATGTATACAAAAAGATAAGTGGGAGTGCCATTGTCTTCTTAATTTTTTATGTCAATGCCATATTACTAATTGGGAAAGATGTCCCAATGCTTCAATCGATCAAAACTTGACTCTCAAATTAATTTTTCATGAAAGATTTGAGAGAAGCATCCTATTTACTAGGTATAAGGATCTATAGAGATAGATCTAAAAGGATGTTAAGTTTATTCCAGTCTAGGTATATAGACCTATAGTTGAAAAGATTCAACATAGAGATAACTAAAAGAGGTTACTTGCCAATAAGTCAAGGCATACGTCTCTCTAAGAAGATGTCTTTTAAGACACAAGAAGAGAGAGAAAGAATGAATTCTATCCCCTATGCTTCGATTGTGGGATTTATAATGTATGCCATGCTATATAACAGGCCAGATGTGGCTTATACTTTATGCATAGACAGTAAATTTCAGGATGATCCAGGAGAAAAATACTGATAAGCTGTGAAGAACATTCTTAAATACTTGAGAAGGACTAAAGATGTTTTTCTAATCTATAGAGGACTAGAGCTAAAACTAAAAGGATATATCGATTTTAGTTTTCAGTCTAATTCAGATGATAGCAAATCAATATCTGGGTATGTCTTTACCTTAAATGGAGGAGCAGTGAGTTGAAAAAGTTCTAAATAGTAGATTGTAGCTGACTCAATCACTGAAGTAGAACACATCGTTGCTAATGAAACCATCAATAAAGCTATCTGGATGAAGAAATTCATCACTGAGTTAGGAGTGGTTTCTAAAATTGAACAACCAGTATCGCTTTTTTGTGATAACACTGGAGCTGTTGTTCAAACAAAGGTGCTGAGATCTCACCACAGATCTAAGTACATACTCAGATGCTATCACCTCATTCGAGAGATTATCAAGGGACAAGACGTATCTATTGAATGGATTGAGACAAAAAATAATATAGTAGATCCATTTACTAAAGTCTTACCATTGTAGCTGTTTGATCACTATCTTGATAATATGAGTTTAAAATATAGGGGCGATTGGCTTTAGTGCAAGTGGGAGAATGAAAGATAGGTACTCTAAAGCCAATCGAATTTGTATTTCGATGGTACTTATCTTTGTAAAACCCCAACTTATGTATTGGCATTTATATATTAATGAAGGTATTCTTTGATTCATCATTTACAACTGTGTCTTTCTATGTTTAAAAGATAATGATGAACTCTAGAGATTAGGATAATGATTTTGGGGTTATGAAGTAGTCATGCCTATAAGACTAAAAATCTCAAAACCTTAATCTAAAATCATTCCTAATCATAGGAGCATTGAGTTAGGGATCAATATTTCGGATAGACTGGCATATCTTATGTATGCTTAATAGAGAGGATGACTGATCTTATAAGCCACTTGTATGAGATACTAATGCAAGAATATAGGTGCTCATTAGATAATGAGTTCATTGAATTGACCTACTAAAAGAGCACTTTTTATGGAAATCTTACATATATGTCAAAAGAAGTTTCTCTAAGAGGGAGTTGTGCAACTGATCCTTAGACCTGAAATGACCATGAGATCTTATTCCCATGAACCCATATTTTAGTTCATACTCACTCATGAGTAAATCATGAATGGGGTGTTTCAACTATGATGGATTGTATATGAAGGTCATGAGTTCGGTTAACAAGGAATTGATCACTTTTGAAAAGAGGAGTTGTCATCCTAAGCTATCTCGTCAACTAACGATTCAGAAAGTCTTTGATCAAAGTAGAAGAAGATTAAAAATAGTTTTTAATATTTCTTTAATTGAGTCTTCATTAGTAGAATGAGTTCCACATGAATAAGTGTTAGGATTTGACTTAATTTTATACCCATCGCTTATTTGAGATGAAGGTTGATCGAAGGATTGAATTACACGGTAGCTTATCACTGAAGGATATTTTTGAGATTTTCATCGAATTTCACATCTTCTGGATAGACATGATACATTACTAGATGTCAATCTTGCCTTGTAGGTTTTCATAAATTAAAGAGTTTAATTCATGAGCCAATTAGAAAGAATTCTAATTGGACAACTTGGGTCGGCATGCAATTTGACCTAAATTGATTTGATCGACTCTAATCTAACTTGATCAACATGCACCTAGACCTACTGTCAGCTAGATGTGGAACCCAATGGGTTACACACATCAAATAATTAATCAAAGAATCAATTGGATTCATTTTATGAATCAATTGAACCTAATTGAGTGGCTAATTAACAAGCTAGCACTTGTTGGCTAACTCAAACTCCTAGCCAAATTAGATTTGGCTTAAATCTTATTTAATTGCACTTATCTATTTATGTAGGATTCTGATTAGATCGAGCCTAAAGAGGGTAGCCAAGTTTGGGTATCCCCAAGCCTTATCCACGCCCATATCAAAGAGTCCAAAGGGGCTTGAACTCTTAGCGGGCCAAGTTTGTGCGATAAATAAAATAGCATGCAAAAGGATCAAGAGTCCTTATACACATTAATCACTTTTTTTTTATTTGGTTTTTAGATAGATAAGAAAACCTTCCCATACCCTTTTGAATTCCGATAAGATCAAGATTTTATTTGAAATGGCATGGAGTTTTGAATGGATGCCAAACAAAGATAGGACGCCATAAAAATAATACGCTGTATTGTTTGGTTAGGTTGAGAGGTTTTGAAAAGCCCTATACCTGGGTGGCACAAACTTTAAAGTTTGCCATAACCAAATCAGGCATCAAATGCCTATAAAATCTGGGTGGGCATGGGATGAAGCAACACGAGGAGTCATGACTTCATGCCAGAGTTCTTTCTCATTGGAATATAGTCATGCCTCAAAATTTATGCCAACAAAAGCCTCATTCAAAGAGCTTTCCAAGGTGGTGAAACCAAAATTATTTTGATTTAAGAAAGGGTGTTGATCCTATCTTCGATTGCAAATGAAAGCGAGCAAAACCTAACTCAACGTACCTGAAAATCAAGAGTCCTTCTCAAATAAATCTCTTAATATTCTAATATGCTGATTTAAGGGACACGTGAAGAGGCATATCTGAACCCTTTTCTACATCCCTTCTCCTCCTATAAATAGGACTCGTATTGAGAGTTCAAGGCACTCAATTCTCTGACAAATCCATCCTTTTCTCTTCCTTGTCTTGTTAGGACATAGCTCTTCTATTAAGACAAATCCATTGATTTTAAGATAAGGCTTAAGAAGAGAGTAGGAGGCGATTTAGAGAGTAGAGAGAGTGAGAAAGAAAGGCTAAGGGTTCATCTGAGAGGGGTCTTGGTCCAAGTTTGGCTAAGAGGCTCAATTGGTAAAGCTGTTCATAGACAAGATTCTGTCGGAGCAATTCTTTGATCAACTTTCTGTGTGGATCAACATTGAAGGACTCACACTTGAGGATCTTGTGGAATCGATTAGCACTTCTTCCCTATCTTCATCGACTTAATAGGTATGAGTTCTGTATCTATTAGTTACTGTCACTATATGGTAAAGGGGGTCTTAGGGTTTTGGATTTTCGGGAGACATAAGTTTCAAGAAAAATTTTAAAATCCATCTTTCCTTACACTCTCCAGAGTCCAACAGTGGTATCAAAGTCTTCCTTAATCAATACAATCAAAGAGTATTTTTTTTCTTTTTAATACATATATATATGTTTCTGATTGTCATTGATTAGGTGTTTTGATTTTTGACTAAGCATCAAAATCCTAATTAACATTAGAGATATATTTAGAACTGGTTATCCATCATTCTATAAAGGTTTCCCTAGCATAGTGGTGAACGTCTGTTATGTGATAAATGGTTATCCTAGAATGATGAAATAACTAGCACCTTGCACAGCATGTGATAATGTTATTACATTGATTGTAGCATGTTCAATTTTTTTTTATAGTATAAGGATGTTCATGAGACCATGAAAAACTCTCATAATAAAGTTATATTAAGTTGTAGTGATAAGTAACTATAAGCTAACTAATTTATGAATTGATTAAATCAATTGGTGTCTAAGAGTATTTCAAGTGTGGTGGTTATTTAATTGGTTCTATTCGCTGACCTGGCCAACTTATTGGTGTTTAGAAAAGCAACAGAGGGACTCCAACCAATCTTGTTTTAATACTTTTCTGATCAAGTGGGTTAGTTTGAATCTTAAAATAGGATTGCTTGACGTTGAAAAATTACTACTCGAGGCCTTCCTTCATGCTAGATCTATGTTATGACTCAAACTATTGTAACTTTGTTGTGTAACCGCAAGACTTTCTATGAGAATAGTTGTAATATAGTTCTGATGTATATTAGATGCTTACGGTATTTTGAGTGTGCTGCTTTATTATGTAACCATAAGAGCAGCATTATTCAAATCTGACTATATAAAAATGAAGGGTCTAACTTAACTAAAATTTTATAGTTTGTTGTGTAACCATAACACTATAAGAATTTTGGAGGCTAAAATATAGTGGAGAGTTGCATGAGATGCAATTGGAAAGGATCTCCTACATTTGAACTCATAGAGATTTATTGTGTAACCACAAGACTGATATGAGGAATTAGAATCCCAACCCCACTTCAAAAATCAGGATAGAATTTCTTGTTTACCATAGGAGAGGGTTATGGTATCCGATAAAATAGTGGGAGACACAACTAGATAGAAGATTTTATCTTGTTGTGAATGTTATTATGAGTAGTCTGATTGTATGTTGTTCTTGTTATATGGATAATTTTATTATGGCTTCTTCACTCTTATTGCAAAGTATCCTAGATAATAATAAGTAGATCGATCCGAACTTTGTGGACTGGATAAGAAACTTGCGTATTGTTCTTGCATAAAAAAAGATCTCCTACATTGTGGATACTCTAAGCCTAGATTCTATTGGAAAAGATGCTACCGAGGAGGAAAGAGCCACATATAAAATGTGGTAAAATAATAGTACTACTGTCAAGTGCAACATATCGGCCTCCATGAGCAACGAGCTGCAGAGGCAATATGAGGAAATGGATCCTCAATCCATACTTCTTAATCTTAAGAAGTTATACAAAGAACAAAGTCAAACTGTAAGATATGAAATATCCAAGCAGCTTTTCCAAGCCAGGATGACTGAGAACACACTGGTTTAAGTCCATGTGCTTAAACTCATTGACTTGATCACTAGATTAAGTCAATTAAGTTTTTATATGGATGGTGAACTCAGTTAGGATCTGATATGACAATTTCTCCTAGACCCCTTCATCCAGTTTGTAATCAACTATCATATGAACAAGCTGGACACATCATTGCCAGAGCTACTTAATATGTTTAAAGTAGCAGAAACCCACATCAAGGGAGAGAAGGGTACTATTCTTCTTGTGAATAAGAAGAAAACTGGCAAGAAGGGTTCAAAATGAAAATTAAACCATAAGAGTAGCACCTTCAAGAAGAAGAGGGCAAAGGATGTCACCTATGAAAGAATAGTGCCCTATAAGCCAATCGTATAGAGATGCGATGGGATATTTTTTTATTATCTTTTATGATTATGATAAACCCTATAGATTAAGACAATGATTTTAGGACCATGATGAGACCATACCAGTGAGATCTAAAATCTTGATAGCCTCAATCTAAAATATTCTCAATCGTTGGATCATCGAGTCAGAGATCGATGACGCCGGTAAGACTGGTACATCTTATGTATACTCGATGGAGAGGATGGTTGATCTCACAATCACCTATATGGTGATACTAATACAAAGATGTAGGTGCTCGTTAAAGAATAAGTTCACTGAACTGACCTACAAAAGAACATCTGATGGAGCCTTACAGTATGTCGACAGATAGTTCTTCAGTGAAAGTGGTGCATGTGATCCTTTAACCTGAGATCATCATGATACCTTGTGTACATGGACCCTTACTTTAGTTTATTCCCTAGCACACCACTTTGAGATGTGTGTAGGATATTCTGGGTATGACAAAGTATGCAAAGAGGTTGTGAGTGATCAACAAGGAATCAATCACTCCTTATAAGAAGAGAGAACATCCTATGTGATCTCATAGGATGGTGACTCTGAAAGTCTCTGGCCAGAGCAGGGATGAACAGTAGAAATAGTTTCTACTGATTCATCAATCGAGTCATCATCATCTGATCGAGATATATATGGTTAGATAGTTAGGTTTGACATATTTGTATACCTATAGCCTTTTCGGGATGTTGTGTGATCGAAGGATTGAATGGTACAGTAATTCATCATGGAAGGATAATTTTGATATTTTTATCAAATTTTAAATCTTTCAGGTAGTCATGACACATTGCTAGATGTCAATCTTGACTTGTGAACTCAATAAAATTAGAAGAGTTTAATTCTAAAATCAATTAGAAAGAGTCCTAGTTGATTGGGACTCTTGAGCTGACTTAATCCAATCGGATTAAGATTTTATCGAGAGTTTAGGTCCACTGCTGGCTAGATCTAGAACCCAATGGGTCATACACAATAGAAATTTGGTGTTGGTCTGATCAATTTAAATTTATTATAAATTCAATGGGTTAATTGAATTACTAGCACATGAATTAACCCAAGTTCCCAATTGGGTTCAGTGCAAAGGTATTTATGCTGATCTAGTCTTGTTGCCTTGACCTAATATAATTGGGTTTGAATCATCTAATTTATTAGTTGATTTTATCTAATTTTGTGAAAATATTCCACATGGAATCAACCTCCTTCACGTCAAACCACACGCATAATAATGGGTGGCGTCATATTTATTTTGGGAATTAAAAAAGAGTCCTTCTTTCTTATTTCTCTTAAAATTATTACATTTTCCACATGCCTCTTATATTTGTGCACCATCAGATGGTGCCTTGGGATATGGGACGTGAAAGAAGAGAGGGAGTCCTTCAGTAGGAAGGAACTCCACGCCATTTTGAATGTGGACGCCCCATTTATGGCATTGAGAAATATAGAGTACATTTGTCATGGGACTCTTAATTCCTCTTTTATTCCACGTATTTTTTCTTCCCTCCACACACCATATGATGGTTCTGGATAATTGTTGGCACATAAGTGGAGGAGTCCATCTACTTGAAGGCTCTTTCACACCTAGAGTTTCTATATAAAGAATTTATTCTTTATGGAAATAAAGGGACGGCACAAGGGATGTGTTTGCGCCAATTAATTTCTCCCTTTATTCCATGCGCCATTTTATGGTGTTCAATTTTTTTTCTACTAGAGGAGGAGTCCTTCTATAGATGAAACTCTTCTTTTTTCACACCATATTCATTGGGTTTACACATTAAAAATTTATATATGCATGTAAGGAAGATAGGATGCCAAGAGTTGGCATCCCTAGGTGTCTTGTGTGGTGCCTCTTCATCCCTTATTTAAGGGGCACCCCGTATGGCATAAAATCATCCAAAAATATATTTTGGACATGAGATTAGATGAGGAAGAGGTGGTAAAAATATGAAGTGAAAATAGAAAGGAAAAGGGAAAGAAAAATAGAAAGAAGAGAGGAAGAAAAAAGAAAAGTATGAGATACTTATCCTAAAATCAGATTGTTCATGTGTTGAACATAAAATCTGATTAGAGTGTGGTTTGATACTTTGGAAAAAGATTTCTAGAGTGATCCTAGTAGAGGTCATGAAGGCATACAAGCAATGGTGCATCATGTTCTTGCAAAGGATAATCGGCAGTACACTTGCGAAGAAGGCTGCAGCACCATGATGAGTTGGGAAGGGCCATGATCAATCCTATGTGGATCATTGTTGGAGGGTTTCTACTTTGGAGTCTCATGAAGACTTCAAAATCATCAATTTATAATCTTCATAATGATATATGACTTCTGATCTTCTCCTAATTTACATGTTTTTGTGATTTGATTGTAATCGTCAAGAGGTTCCTAGAATTTTGAGTTTCGGTGGTTGTGTTTAATTGTTAAACTTTATTTTTATTATTTAATGTATGTTAAAAAATTTTAAAATCTATGTTTCACTATATCATCAGAATTTAATAGTGGTATCAGAGCCATCCTTGATTGATTCAATCAAATTTTGTGTTATTCTTGTGATATGGATTAGATCCAGTTCGAAATGTCAAAATCAATTTTTCTGATTGATGTTTCATTGATGATTTTGATGCATTTTTATTTTTGATAAAGTGTTATCGATTCATGATCAAACTTTGGATATAAAATTCCATAGTTTATAGACTTGTGTGACAAGTTTAATTTAGATCCTATGATCTATTTTTCGATAGAATTGAAATTCAGTGCATGTAATGCATGGGGGCCTTGGAATGCTGCATATGGATATACATTACCAAGGATTAAGGTTTTTGCATTTGATGCATTTACTTAAGATCCAAGGGCCGACCATCATGTTATCGGAGACTCACCATTATGGGTCGACCATCTTGATTGTTGCTCGAGACATATGTGGGATCGAAAAATTTTGGCCATAAAAAGAATGCATCAGATATTAATTAAAATTTTTGTGCTGATAGATTGGTTTTACTATAATTCATTATTCTAATATGATTAAAATTAATATTTATAGAATAAATCATAATCATTGTTCTAATTTGATAAGAAGCTAAGTTTAGTTTTGGTTAATCAAATTTTGTCATTTACCTAATTAAATTAGGGTTTGAGTTATGGGTGACTGAATCTGAGTTAACCTAATTGAATTAGGTTTAACCTAAGAATTGATCAATCTAACTCATATAGATGATAAATGATTGACCTAATATTAAACTTTGGATCAAGTATTGAACTCAAATCGAAAACCCTAGATGGATCCAATACCCATATATTCATACATCTTTATTGACATGTGTTTGAATGATATTGCAATTGAAATAATATGAGTTGTTTGTTATAATATTTTATAATTGTTATGAAATATTATGATGATTTGTTATGGACTATCGAACATCCATGTGATGGATATATGCATGAATGCTTACTTGTTAGTTGATTATATAATGCATTTGCAAGAGTTGCAATAGGGGCTGGGCATTCCTGATGCATTATATTATCAGCTGAACCTCTCTTTTCTATATTTTCAACTATTGATTGGGATTTTTACATAATGATGTAAAATTATAAAAAAAAATATTATTTGAGAATAGATTAAAATTATTTCATTTTATTTTCAAATAAAAGATCAAGCATTCATGGTTATCTTCATGGTGATGAAGACTATACTACCAGAATTTTGGAGAGCTGAGGTGCATTAAGATTGACCATGAGATGGTTTAATCTATGATGCACCTGGGGTTAGACCCAAAGATCATCCTGTGGCTTGGATAATTTTTTCAAAAGTTTATAATTTTTTGTTTTCCTTGATATGCTCATATATGCTGGTAGATAAAAAAAATAAAATTTAAATTGTATATGATGCATGATTAAATATTTAGGATGTGCTTGAGACCTAAGTCCCTCAATTAAATTATATTAAGTCTTAATGGCGAAGTGTTAAAAATACTACCCATGCCTTCATTCATGCTAAGTCACTATTACATCAAGAACCATAGTAGGCTTGTTGTGCTATCCACAAGGCTTGCTGTAGAGACTGGCTTAATACTATCTTGATGCATAATGAAGTTAATCGTATTTAGCTCATATTAAGTCAATAGAGTATATCAAGAACTGTAGTGAGTTCGTTATGCGATCCACAAAGCTTGCTAAAGTGATTGGTATGATATTGATCTAGTGATGCTTATGGCATATTCTGATAGTGCTGCCTTGTTGTGCTATCCACAAGGGTAGTATTATCCAGGTATGATCATATAAGATTGAAAGGTATGACTTAACTAAAATGCTATAGTTTGTTATGCTATCCACAAGACTATAAGTGTTTTAAAGATAAAAGTTATGTTGAGAGTTGCATGAGATGCAATTAGTAAAGAGTTACTTATCCTTGAACCATAAGAGCTTGTTGTGCTATCCACAAGGCTTTTTATAAGAAATTATGATCTCAACCCCACTAAAGAACTTCATGATAAGATTCTTCAATTTCATACTTGAGGGCTATGAAAATAGTTAAAATAGTGGGAGACACAATTTGATAAAAATTCTCATCTAACTTGTGTATGTCATCATGAGTAGTCCTGTTTATATTCTTATACATATATTTACATCTTTACATTCACTACTTAAGATATCTTTAAAATTGATCGAATGTCATAGAATGGTTGAGGAATAGAAGGTGAAGAATATCTTCACTATAGATATCTAATATCGATACAGGATTGATGAGCAATAAATTATAAAAATTATCTTGCAAGTGTGAAGCAATAGTAAGATGCAAAAGTTGCATCTGCTAATAATTTATATGTGATACAAATTAATTATCATTGAGTATTTTAGCTTTAAAATTTTTAAATATGTGATACTTAATATAGGTTCCTCTAATGCAAAGTGTTTGTTGGACCTATAAAGTTGAGATGAGGTGACTACTTGCCTTTAGGCACTAATGGATAGTCCATTCATGCTGAGACTGTAGGAACCTATATAACTTTCTAGCAAGATTTAGAGACTAATAGACTATTGATATGAGTCTAAATTTATCAGAAATATTATTTCAAATCTTTTGCTATTGTAGCATAATTTAAAAATTAATATTAAGAGTAAAAGTTACTCTCCCTCTGATAAATTTTAAGGCTATGGTCTTTTATTTCTATCACTCAATGATGTTCTTCATATTGATGAAAATAAAAATAAATATGTGATGGTCACATATCTCAGGACAAGCAAGATATTAGGTCTTGAACATATGGATGTTCGAAGACTAATAATATCTCGATCTAGAGATGGATACTTCATATGTGATATGATGTATTCTCTAAAATACTTTACACATATTATTGTCTCTTTCTGGCGATATATCTCAGAAATTACTCTATGAATTAGATACTGTAAAAATCTGTTACGAGCACTCTATATGAGATGTGAAAAAAGCAAAAGGTAGGTTGCCTAACTTATGTGAAAAAAGTCGATGTACATAAGTTTGTGCTAAAATATATTTTTATTAGTTTATAGGTTATCTTAAAAGAATAATATGTGATACTAATTCTACCATCCTACTTGACAAAAGGTGTTTTGTCAGTAAGTATGCCACTTTTTAGAAAAAAAAAAATTCTAAAAGGAGACAGTGGGAGGATAATTGAACTTGAAAAGTTCAAGATCTTTAAACTATCATATCTTAACCTGTAGAGTGTCTACAAGTTAATCCTCAATCAAATGTGCCCAGTGATGAGGCACGACCATGATACACACCTCATCCCCGAAAGATCAATCTGAGTGTGTAATACACCACTCAAAAATATAGATTTGTCATTATGAATGACGATACACCATACATCATAGTAAATGATGTTTTACAACATCCATTCGAAGATTGTCATGAGTAGAGACTCTGACAGTTGGCCTGAAACCTTGTCATCTGAAATTAACTCCCTGAACATCAACCAAGTCTAGACTATGGTTGAAGCATCTATGGGTATGACCCAACAAGTTGCTATTAGGGATGTCTATTCAGATTTTTGCTATTGCCATACACCATCTAGAGAAGTTGTCTCTAGTGGGAGGGCAAATATTTTTATGAATTCAGACAGTTTATGAGGAGTGGATACTTCTATTTTGATGGGACAATCAAAATATTTAACTTTATCAGATATAGATTAACCATGTGTGTGTACAAGAAGATAAGTGGGAGTTCTACTAACTTCTTGATTATGTATATGGGAGACATACAGCATATTGAAAAGATAGTCCCGATATTGCACTCGATCAATAACTTTCTTATCACAGAAGTTTTCATGAAAAAAGGACTTGGGTTAAGCATCCAACATACTTGGCATCTATAGGGATAGGTGTAAGTGGATACAGGGCTTGTCCCAATCTAGGTACATAGAATTTAATGTTGAATGAGTTCAATATGATTGGGTGTAAAGGAGATTACTTATCCATACATTCAATGTACCAAATATGATATGATTTATACCTTATGCATAATCATCAATTTTAGGCAGATCCATGATAGGATCTTATAAAAACTGTGAAAAGCATTCTCAAAGTACTTGAAAAGTACTAGAGAAGTAGTAAATTGAAAAAGTTTCAAGCCGCAAACTGTGTTTGACTCAGTTAAATGCTGTTAGTAAAGATTGCTAAGGAAAGTAGCCAGATGAAGGGTTCATCATTAAGTTGGGTATCCTCTCACTGAGTACCCACGTACATCCTAGGTACTTTCACCTCATTTGTGATTTGATCCTAAACTGAGTTAATATTAAGAACAACATAATAGACCAGTTTACTAAGCCATACATAACAGCAATGTAATCGCTATCCTGATTGCATGAACATCAGGTACATGGGCGATTGGCTTTAGTGCAAGTGAGAGATTGAAAGAATAGTGCCCTACAAGTCATTCGTATGGAGATGTAATGGGATATTTCTTTATTATCTTCCTGCTCATTTGCATGATATTAGTTATTTTTATGAGATATTATATTTTATAATTTACTGCATCATTTTTATATGATTATGATAAACTCTATAGATTAGGATAATAATTTTAGGATCATGAAGAGATCATGCCAGTGAGATCAGAAATCTTGATAGGCTCAATCTAAAATATTTTCAGTCAATGGATCATCAAGTTGAAAATCAATGATGCCGGTAAGACTGGTACATCCTATGTCTGCTCAATGGAGAGGGTGGTTGATCTCACAACCACCAGTGTGGTGACACTAATACAAAGATGTAGGTACTCATTAAAGAATGAGTTCACTGAACTGACCCGTAAAAAAATATCTAATGGAGCCTTACAGCAGTCGACAGATGGTTCTTCAGTGGAAGTGGTGCATATGATCTTTTGGCCTGAGATCACCATGGTACCTTGTGTGCATAGATCCTTACTTTGGTTTATTCCCTAGCACACCACTTTGAGATGTGTGTGGGATATTCTAGATATGGCAAAGTATGTATGGAGATTGTGAGTGATCAACAAAAAATCAGTCACTCCTTGTAAGAGGAGAAAACATCCTATGTGATCTCATAGGATGGTGACTCTGAAAGTCTCTGGCCAAAGCAGGGATGAACAGTAAAAATAGTTTCTACTGGTTCATCAATCGAGTCATCATCATCTGATCAAGATACATATAGTTAGATATTTGGGTTTGACATATTTCTATATCCATAGCCTTTCCGAGATGTTGTGTGATCGAAAGATTGAATTGCACAGTAACTTACCACAAAATAATAATTTTAATATTTTTATCAAATTTTAAATTTTTTGGATAGTCATGATATATTGCTAGACGTCAATCTTGACTTGTGAACTCAACAGAATTAAAAGAGTTTAATTCTAAAATCAATTAAGAAGAGTCCTAGTTGATTGAGACTCTTAAACTGACCTAATCCAATCAGATTAAGATTTTATCGAGAGTTTAGGTCCACTGCTGGCTAGATCTAGAACCCAATGGGTCATACACAATAGAAATTTGGTGTTGGTCTGATTAATTTAAATTTATTATAAATTCAATGGGTTAATTGAATTACTAGCACATGAATTAACCCAAGTTCCCAATTGGGTTCAGTGCAAAGGTATTTGTGCTGATCTAGTCTTGTTGCCTTGACCTAATATAATTGGGTTTGAATCATCTAATTTATTAGTTGATTTTATCTAATTTTGTGAAAATATTCCACATGGAATCAACCTCCTCCACATCAAACCACACACATAATAATGGATGGTGTCATATTTATTTTGGGAATTAAGAAGGAGTCCTTCTTTCTTACTCTTCTTAAAATTATTACGTCTTCCACACGTCCCTTATTTTTGTGCACTATCAGATTATGCATTGGGATGTGGGACGTGGAAGAAGAGAGGGAGTCTTTCACTAAAAAAAGACTCCATGCCATTTTGAATGTGGACGTCCCATTTATGGCATTGAGAAATGTAGAGTCCATTTCTCATGGGACTCTTAATTCCTCTTTTATTCCACATATTTTTTCTTCCCTCCACATGCCATATGATGGTTCTGGATAATTGTTGGCATAGAAGTGGAGGACTCCTTCTACTTGAAGGCTCTTCCACACCTAGGGTTTCTATATAAAGAATTTATTCTTTATGGAAACAAAGGGATGGCACATGGGATGTGTTTGCACCAATTAATTTCCCCCTTTATTCCACACACCATTTTATGGTGTTTAGATTTTTTCTGATAGAGAAGGATCCTTTTGTAGATGAAACTCTTCTTTTTCCATGCCATATTCATTGGGTTTATAGGTTAAAAATTTATATATGTGTGCAAGGAAGATAGGATGCCAAGAGTTGGCATCCCTTGGTGTCTTATGTGGCACCTCTTCATCCCTTATTTAAGGGCCACCCCATTTGGCATAAAATCATCCAAAAATCTATTTTGGATGTGGGATTAGATGAGGAAGAGGTGGTAAAAATCTGAAGTGAAAATAGAAAGGAAAAGGGAAAGAAAAATAGAAAGAAAGAGAGGAAGAAAAAAGAAAAGTATGAGATACTTGTCCTAAAATCACATTGTTCATGTGTTGAACATAAAATCTGATTAGAGTGTAGTTTGATACTTTGGGAAAGGGTTCCTAGAGTGATCTTAGTAGAGGTTATGAAGGTATACAAGTAATGATGGATCGTATTCTTGTGAAGGACAATCGGCAGTGCACTTGCGAAGAAGGCTGCAGCACTATGACGAGTTGGGAAGAGCCTTGATCAATCCTGTGTGGATCACCATTGGAGGACTTCTGCTTTGGAGTCCCATGAAGATCTCAAAATTACTAGTTTGTGGTCTTTATGGTGGTATATGACTTCTGGTCTTGTCCTGATTTACATATTTTTGTAATTCGATTGTAATCGTCAAGAGGTTCCTAGGGTTTTGAGTTTCGATGGTTGTGTTTAATTGTTAAACTTTATTTTTATTATTGAATGCATGTTAAAAAATTTTGAAATCTATATTCGACTGTGTCACTGGAACTCAACAACCTATTTTCACTGCGGCAAACTAAGACATTAAAAAAGGAATTACAAAATTTTTCTTGCAAGCATGAAGTAGGGTGCAAGCACAAAAGAGTATGTATGTGATACAAACTGCTTTATCATTAAGTCATTCAGCTAGTGATATTTGGATATTGGATACCGTTTATGGTTCACACATCTGTAAATCTTTACTGAAACTGCAGAAAATTCAAAGGCTAAAAAAAGGTGATTTTAAGCAGTTCAATGCTAGTGGAGAGACCATATACACCGAAGCTATAGGCACCTACCTGCTAAAGTTACCTTTCGATAGGATTCTGGAGCTGAAATACTGCTATTATATGCCAAAGATAATTAAGAGTATAATATCTATACCCTTGTTATTAAGACAAGATTTTGAAATAAATGTAAAAGACAATAGTTGCTCTATTATTCATTCTAATAAAATCTTTGGTATTGGTATTATTGAAAATAGTCTCCCAGCTTTGTCACTTAATGGTAAAAGTTTTCATATTAATACGAATATGAAAAAAAAATTAGATGATATCAATGAGACATATCTCTAGCATTGTCGTCTTAATCATATCATTGAGTCAAGAATAAACAAGTTGTACAAAGATATGTTCTTTGACTCATGTAATTTTGAATCATATGGGACCTATAAATCTTGTCTCATGGGAAAGATGTCTAACACTCCTTTTGTAGGATATGAAGAAAGGTCAAACAAGTTGTCGGCTCTTATACACTCTGATATATGTGGGCCTATGATGACTCAAGTTAGAGGAGGATACTCCTATTTCATCACATTTACTGATGATCTATTTAGGTTCGAATATGTATTTCTTATGAAATACAAATTTGAAACTTTTGATAAATGGATCTATAAAAAGAAAATTGGGTCAGATGGTAAGATGAGATCTATAAGGCAAGACTAGTTGCGAAAGATTATAGTCAACATGAAGGCATTGACTATCAAAAAAATTTTTCATCTGTGGTCATGATGAAATCTATCCAGACTCTGCTTGTGGTTGCAGCTTATCATGATTATAAAATCTGACAGATGGATATGAAAACTATCTTCCAAAATGGATATCTTGAGAAAGATATCTATATGGAGCAGCCTATAGATTTTACATCCAGTGATAGTGATCACAAAGTCTACAAGCTGCAAAGGTCTATACATGGACTCAAGCAAGTATCTCAAAGTTGAAACACTCTCTTTAATGATGTAATCAAAACGTTTGATTTCATTAAAAATAAGGAAGAGCCATATGTGTACAAAAGGATCAGTGGGAGCGCTGTCATATTTTTCGAATTGTACGTGGATGATATCCTTTTGATTGAAAATGATATTCTCATGCTGACATCAATCAGGATATGATTGTCAAAAGAGTTCGCCATGAAAGGCCTAGGAGAAACTTCCTACATGCTTGGTATAAAGATCCATAGATATAGATCTAAAAGAATAATAGGACTCTTATAGCGAATGTACATAAAGGAAGTGTTAAAGAGGTTCAGCATGAAAAACTCCAAAACGGATCTGTTGCCTCTTAGGCATGGTATTCATCTCTTTAAGAAGATATGTCCTGACACACCTGAGGAGATCCAATACATAAATAAGATCCCTTATACTTCGACAATAGGGAGCTTCATATATGTCATACTGTGTACACAACCCGATATAGCTTTTGTCGTGAGTGTCACGAGTAGATATCAGGCGAATCTAAGTGAAGAGCATTGTATTGCTGTAAAGAACATCCTTAAGTACTTGAGAAGGACTAAGAATTTGTTTTTGATCTTTGATGGAGGATCGGAGCTAAAAGTGGAGGGATACACTAATTTAGACTTAATATCTGATGTCGATGATAGAAGATCTACATCAGGATGTATTTTTCTGTGTAATGAAGGATCGATTAGCTGGAAGAGTTTTAAGTAACCAGTCATTACAGATTCGATCATAGAAGCTGAGTACATCGCCACCTTTGAAGCTACTAAGAAAGTATTTTAGCTTAAGAAGTTCGTTGCGGAGCTGGGCGTGATGCCATCGAATGTCAATGCACTACACTATGACAACAACGATGCCATAGCCTTCGCTAAGGAGCCCAGGTCTCACCTGAAGTCTAAGCATATAGAGTGATAGTTCCATATCATATGCAAATACCTCGAGAAAAAGTTTGTTGAGGTGCAGAGAGTTGACTCCGTGCAGAACATGATGGATTCGCTGACCAAGCCTCTCAACCAGTAGAAGATCGAAGCTTATCTTGAGAAGATGGATCTTAGGTATATGGTCAATTAGCTTTAGGCCAAGGAGAGTTTGTTAAATATGTACCCTATAAGTCAATTATTGGCTGACACATTATGTAATTTCAAGACATAACTTTATACTCATAATATATTTATTATTAATAAAGATAATTTTATTTTAATCATATTTATGTATCCATGATTTATCTTAAAATTTAATAAAGATGATTTTGTATATTCTCAAGGTGTTGAGAAATTGGAACATACATTATTAGTGGTTAGTTTCTAAATACTTTCGATCGAAAGATCGTCACGGAGGATAGTGATTAATCCATTTAAGATTGATGCACAAATCATCTTTTTTCCTGATAGATAAGCTCAAATCTACAGTGTAGAGACATTAGGATGAGAGTGCAGATGGTTGTTAGAGAATAATTTGCACTGAGCATGATCAACATGAGAACCACTTGGATGCCTACTCACTCATCAGTGATTTTTTTGATGCTGCAGTGATGTGAGTGATCTTTTGATCTGAGGTGCATCGACTATTCGCAGTGAGGCTACTGTAGTTTGACTGCACATTCACTTGATCCCTAGCTATTTGGATCCTTGCTGTGTACGTTGGCTATGGTAGATTCAGATTCGCTGTTAGGAGTAATGTGCACCTAGATAGAATCTATCGATCTTGATAGAAAAAGAGAAGTCTTATGAGATTTGTGAGACTGAGTTCGAAAAGCTTTTGGCTAAAGCAAGTGTGAATACTGGAAAAGAGTTTTCATGGGATTCATAAGTGAACTCGAGTCGAGTCAATCTGGCATATGACTGACGTTGGAGTTTGACGAGTTCTCCATGACCTCCGTTAAGTCAAGACTCATGATAGAAGGACTAAATCATATGATAACTGCACTTAGAGATTCGATACTTTTATTCTACTAGATTGCCACTATATACTACTGGTGTCACTGATGGATTGTAAGACTCATCGAGTATCATCTTAATGATAGATGATCCTCGAAGGACAGAGTTGGAATTATTCCAATCCATCGAAAGGAGTTTCGATGATATTATGATGGTGATCATAATATATCTCACTACTAGACAGAATAGAACCTATGGGATTACACACAAAAGAGGTTCTTATTCGATCAGATGGTTGATTAATGATTGTAAATCGTTGAAGGGTATAATCATCAATATGATTGATAATTAACCTTAAGCAAAAGTTTGAATTATGTAATTCACTAAGTATTAGTGAATTATAGGAGGATTAACTAGTAATTAGATTATTAATTAGTTAAATTTGATTAAGCAACGAGGTTTGGATCAAGTCTAATTGAATTGGATTCAGTTTGACTTGAATTGAATTTGATTGGATCAAGTCTGATTGCGAGGAAGACTAATTTCTGATTTGATCAAAATTTGAGTTCAGTTAATTCTTAATTAGATTAAAATTTGATTGAGAAGATTAGATTCCTAATTTGATTAGATTCTATTCTCTCCTTGGGTCCAACCAAATATGATTTGGATTGAACCAAAAATAAGAAACCTTAGAGTCCCAACTCCCTGGGACTCTCTCCCTTTGCATGCGCCCCTATCTCCATGAGAAATATTTCACACTAAAATAAGTTAGCGTGAAGAATATTGGCGTGAGAGAGGAGGGCACAGAGAAGGGTGGGTAGCTACTTTTGATGAGTCATCATCCTTATCCCTCCCTAATTTGAATTTGATTCAAATTAAGAGATAAAAATTAGAGGGAAAGGGATCAAGGCTTTATCGGAAAGTCTTGAGATGGCAAATCTTTTCTTGTGTACGCTAAGAAAGAGGTTGGCATGAGAAAGAATCAATCTGATTTCTTTCTCATGCACTCCTCTTTTTAGCGTTAGAAATATTGGATGCCCCATATTTTTATGGCATGAAAAAGAAGTGTGGCGCCTCCAAACCCTAATCCCCTACACCCCTTATAAATAGGGTCCAAAAGTTGGACGCCCATAGTATGAGAAAAAATTAAGAGAAAAATTCTTCTGACGTCTAGCCTCTTTTTCTTCTCTATTCCTTCTATTCTTCTCCATCTCCAGAGGGTCGTGAGATTTGAGAAGAAGCTACTTCAGCTATCAAAGAGGAGATCTCTGCAAGGAAGATAGCACTCTGGGGAGATCATCCTATCTTTGATCGGAACGAGTTCTCGTATAGATACCTGTGGAGGTCAGACACGTGTGCAGCTAAAGGAGCTGTCCAGATCTACGATCATTGACTACGATGTGTTCGATCCATGCAAGATATTGAGATTCGATCTTAATTATTTATTATTATTTTCAAATTATATGCATGTCATAGATCCGAACACGGATAGATATAAAATTGATCTATTGCATATGGGTTTAAAGGGTTTAACCTAGATTTGTTTCTGCTGCATTTCAAAATCATTTTGAAATATATACATGTTACCTACCTGCTTTTCTAACAATAGCTCCATCTAATGCTCTGAGCAAAACATCATGGTCTATTATAGCTGTAGGTTGAGGGCACCTTTAAGAACCTCATGGACAATGGCTAATCCTCAACAAAGATTCTTTGGTTGCTCCTCATATGAGGTAACAGGCTTCCTAATTGCTCACTGATTTTTCATGTCTCATTCATCAACTATTTTTTTCAATTTTCTAATGTAGGGGAGAAGAGGATGTAGATTCTTCCAGCAGTATAATCCTCCATCCTTACTATGAATGAGAGGGGTCCTTAACAAATTCATCCAAACAAATAAGAATTTGAAGGCTAAGATCCATGTTTATGGAGGGTGGAAAAATTTTCTAGCATGGTATCTAGTGGCTTCTTGGGTATTCACAAGGGCTATGTTGGCACTGAAGTGCAGTGGTGGGACTAGGATCAGAAGGAGTTCACTCCATAGATACAGTAATTAGAGGAGGAGCCAAGTATGACATGTTATAACTTTTGAGAGTAAGTGTTAGTTTTAGAAACCACTAGGGCCCAAGTGTTTTAATTGTAAACTAATGGGGTCTCTGTGTAACTTTGTTAAAACTTATGAATATAAATATTTAGTATTCAATGCTTGGTATACCCTTGAATATCCTTTTTATGATCAATCACGATATGTTATAATATGTTTGAGATGCCACCACACTACTTATTATTATAACTTTATAACTTAACCAATACATGGCGTAGGTGAACTAAAACAATACTAATTAATAACATAAGTAATACACAATTAAAGTGCATACATACAAAAGTGATTAAGTTGTATCATTTCAATATGCAATCGATTATAACAGCATTGAATACAATCATCTATGCTAATCCTACTAACAATATGCTTAATATAATTATCATGTCGACCATATGCATCTAGACAATCGGTTGTACAAATCTTGTTAACATGGATAACATTCTTTCTATCCTAATCTATATTATGATATACACATCCATTCAATCACCTGTCATGATCTTGTTAACGTGGATAAGATTATATCTGTGTCATTACATATCTATATCATATTTCAAACATATTTTTAATAGAAAAGAAGCCAAAAGAACATTTAACTTTATTAATTATGTTCACAATAACATCCAGCAAAGACACATTTCGACATATACAATATATCAATCATTTTCCTCCAAAAACCTCTGTATAAGTCATGTATCACCACATACAATGTATGTTTCATCATACTTAATGAACTAGTACATGTGTCACTATATAAGTAGAATCCAAAAAACACATCATCTACAATGAAAAAGGGTGATAAAATATGACAACAAGGTCTTAAAGGGGTCTTGATGTGGAGCCAAAGGTGGATGGCTTGGAGGTTATTGTTGAGGCTATTTTTGCTAAGGCTATTGCTGCTGAGACTACTGCTACTGGTGAGTCTGTGGCTATTGTGGAGGTTGATGAGGCTACTATTAAAGATGGCTAGCTGTAGCAATGGGTGCTTGCATGTACCTGAAATTGATAGTGACAAAAAAAAAGGCAACACATCAAACCCTTCTTAAGATTATACGTAGATTAAGGATGATCAATGTACCTCAAGTTCATCCAATCTCAAAGTACCAACTTATTGTTCAATTCTTGCCACCTAAAAATGAAAACCAAGTATGTTTATTTTGTATGGTTAAGATGAGAGCTAACATATTTTGAATGTTCTTTATTTCTTTGGCCTTCTCTTTTTCCAGATGTACCACTAAATGCAGTGCTCTTTTGTTTAGATGCTACTTCCTCTTCTTAGAAATTTTTTTCCTAGGGTTTTATTCTTCTTAAGACCTTTACAGGCACTAGCATTGTGCTCCTATTGCATACAGTTGCTACACCTAAGACTGCCTCCAGTCCTTCTGACCTTATGAGGGTCCTACACTTCATCCTCCTCCCTTCTTCTTGACTTCTTAGGCCTGCCAAGAGGTCTCTTAAGTATAGATGCAGCTAGTGGCTCAAATTAGGAGAGCTTCTATGACTATATATTAGGTATAGGGTTGATAGCTGCCTCATATGCTCTCATGAATATATCCTTGGAATAGTAATGATCCACGTAATGCTCAACTTTCTTCTTAAATAACAAGATTGCTGCCACTATGTGGTAACATGGTATATCAATTAGCTCAAACTTTCTACATGCATAAGTTCTTTTCTTTAAGTCAACCATATAAGTATATTTATAATGATCCACCTCAAAGCTATTGCCTTCACTCCATGTGATGTGGCACTCCATGGTTTCACATTCAGTGATGATGATCACAAGGTCTGCAAGCTGCAAAGGTCCATTTATGGACTTAAGCAAGCATCTTGGAGCTGGAATACTCATTTCAATGATGTGATCAAAATGTTTGGTTTCATCAAGAACGAGGAGGAACCATGTGTGTTCAAAAAGGTCAGTGAGAGCGCAGTTGTCTTCCTTGTATTGTACGTAGATGACATCCTCCTAATTGGGAATGACATTCCCATGTTGACCTCAGTCAAAGTATGGTTGTCTAAGGAGTTCTCTATGAAAGATCTAGGAGAGGCATCCTTTATACTGGGTATTAAGGTCTATAGAGATAGACCAAATAGGATGCTGGGACTTTCACAGAAGATGTACATAGAGGAGGTGCTAAAAAGATTTAGCATGAAAAACTCCAAAAGAGGTTTAGTACCTTTTAGACATGGCATTCATCTCTCCAAGAAGATGTGCCCTAGCACACCTGAGAAGATTGAACGCATGAGCAAAATCCCTTATGCTTCGACAATAGGGAGCCTCATGTATGCCATGCTATGTACACGACCTGATATAGCCCATGCTGTGAGTGTCACAAGTAGATATCAGTCGAATCTAGGCGAAGAGCACTGGACTTCTGTGAAATGTATCCTTAAGTACTTGAGAAGGACTAAAGATATGTTTCTAGTCTTTGGGAATGAAGAACTCCAGATTCAGGGATATACAGACTCAGACTTTATATCTGATATAAATGATCGAAAGTCAACATCTGGGAGTCAGTTCATTTACAATGATGGTGCAGTTAGCTGGAAGAGTTTCAAGCAGACGGCGATTGCAGATTCCACCATAGAGGCAGAGTATATTGCTATATCGAAAGCTGCGAAGAAGGCATCTGATACAAAAAGTTTGCCACGAAGCTTGGAGTGATGTCATCGGATGCCATCCCTCTTTATCATGACAATAATGGTGCCATAGCCCTAGCTAAGGAGCCAAGGTCTTATCAGAAGTCCAAGCATATCGACAGTTCTTTGACCTGAGGTGCATCGACAGTTCACCATAAGTGTGTTATAGTTTGACTACACCATAACTTGGTCTTCTAGCCATTCGAAATTCTAAGATGTATGTTGGTTGTAGCACATTCATTGTAGGAACTAGGTCGTACCAAGATGGAATCTATCAACCTCAATAGATGAGAGGAGTAATCTTATGACGATCGAAAGATCAAGTCCTTAAGCCCATGGCCATGGCAAAGTGAAATAATGAAAAAAAAAATTCATTAGGGTTTCACATTGGACTCGGATCGATCGATTGATTCATATGACTAATGTTGGGTTTGACGAGTTCACCTTAACCTTAATTCAGTCGGGACTCATGATAGAGGAACTCAATCACACAAGTAGCTGCACCGAGAGGTTCATCTTCAGTTTTGATGGGTTGCCACTATATACTGCTAGGTATCACTGATAAATTTTGAGAGCAATTAGAATGATCTTAATGATCGATCATTCTAATTATCTGAATCAGAAGAGTTCTGATCCATCGAAAGGAGTTTTGATGATGTCGATGATGAGATCACGATATGTCTCATTACCATACAGAATTGAACCTAACTGGATCACACTAACAAGGATTAGGATCTGGATGTCATTAATTGGGCTATCCCAATTGATTTGGATTAGATCCAATTAGGTTCAAGGAAATCGTGCTAGCACACGATTGAGCCTAACTTTCTCCTCGTACAATCTTTTCTATCTCCATTAAGTCAAATATATTTTGACTCACCCAGAGAATCTTGAGAAGGTTTCTCTTAGTCTGACTGGAGCCAGTCCAGCTCAGAAAAGGCTTATCTTAATTCATGAGATGAATTAAAAGACAACATCTGCTAATTCCTGACACCTGCCATTTTCATTTTAGGACATCTGTCAAATGTTGACATATGGGTCTTAAACTGAAGGCCACTTGGCCAGAAGTTATTGGAGGTTTTTTTGTGGAGTATCCACCTACCAAAAATAAGCACCAAAGTGGGTGCCACAATTGGACAAGGCTTGCGCCCCAAGTGGATAAAGATCAAAAGGAGTCTTGATCAACATAAACTCTTGGGCGTCATCTCCCTTGTGCTTATCCAATGTTGGCACCAACATAGGAGAGAGGGTGGGAGTTCTTATCTGATGTGATCAGATGATATCACTCTACCAATCAAAATTTTTTTGGATTAAATAGAATTTTTTGATTGATCGAATGATGTGGCACTGCGCAGCACAGCAGGGTCTATATAAACCCTATCTGCGCCTAGGGTTTAAGTGATTCTGCTCCCTACCCAGCAAAAGCTAGCCACCCCTCCTCTTTTCTATATCCTCCCTAGTGCTCCCTCTCCACTCTTCATGCCTAAAAGGCTGGGCATCCATCTGGTGAAAGATCAAGGCGTGGTGATGCATTGAACAAAGGGCTGCAGGAGTTTTTCGACAAGCTACTGCTCCAACTTCAGGAAGGCTTTTCAAGATCTTTCTAATCAGAATGAGTTCTAATTTTTGGAGCAGAGAATTGTGAGGAGAAGATGATCCAGGACCTGCCTGAGTGGATATTGGTAGAGGCCAGACGATTGCGTGGCTAAATCAGAACCTCAGGCTTGCTGCGATCATCTACAGGGTAATCAGATTACCCTTTAGGTATTTCATGTTTCCTCATGCTTTTAGATTTATTTTAAAATTAATATCAGATAATAAAATTAAATTTAGAGATTTAAATCTAAAATAAATATAGGATAATTTTTTTTAAATTACTCCACCTCAGATTTGATGAAATCTAAAAGATTCTACAAGGAAAAAGATAGTTTTTCCTTCAACTGGTATCAGAGCCAGATTGATGGCTTAGCTTCAGATCTAATTTAGATCTAATTTTAATTTTAATTTATTTAATATTATAAAATTTTAGATATCATATCAGATATGATAAGATCTAAAATAAAAAATATTCAAAATTAAATCTGAGAAGATCTAACATGCATGAGTTGCATGACTAGACTAGAAATAGTTTGATCTATGAATAATCTTGTAAGTTTATATTTTAATGAGATTAAAATATAATTCAGATCTAATTTATTCTCTATTTTTTATGATATAAATGTTATATTCAGATCAAAAATAAAAAATAAAAATTTGGATAATACATAAGATTGATCTGTTGCATGCCTAGACTAGTTGTAGAATTATTCTAGTAACTGTCTAGAATAAATTTTATGTTGAATAGTTCAATTTAAATTTTATTTTTTAGATGTTACATGTGATGTATTAAATTTGAAAGCATATTAATTAGATCAATTTTTGATACATGAGATGTATGCAAAGCATGTATTAGTTAGATCTTAAATTGTATATGTGATATGAAAATTTAGATCTAACTAGTTTTGTAGTTAAATTTATATTTCTGATTAAGATATTCCTCATGGCCGTCCGATCATAAGAACTAAGTAGGATTTAAAGGTCATCTCCTCCCATACAATAGGGTGTTCTTACGATGTGTAGGGGTGCTACGCGTTCATCCTTAATCAGAAATCAAAATTTATTTTTCTGCAAAACCCTAGATCCTGAAATCCTAGGATTTATTTTACATGTTTTGTCTTTGAACCCAAGACTTAATTAATGAATTAAGCTTATAAAATTAAATTAGGTCTAAAATTAAGAATTTCAGATCTAAGTCATTTTCATAAAATTGGGTTTGGGCTTGGGTAGTTCAATTAGGTCTAGCGGTTGATCAAACTGAATCAAAAGTGGTTAGGTGGGATCATGAAAGCTAATAATTGACCAGCCTAATGGGATTAAGTCTAGGTCAAGGTCGAATCACATTCATATGTGACTCGATCAAGTTAAGACCTAATTTGGCTCAGTGGTTAGAGCCTGGATTGTAGGCTAACCCAATTAGTTCTCGTTCGATAATTTGATGTCTAAGGTAAGTTAGGCAGATACGACCGACTGATTTTTAATTGGGAGCTACTCAACTCGAATGCGTTCTTGTCGAGTTAATGGCATATCCCTTCCACCGGTCTCACTTACCTGGCCATATGTGTCGACTCTGTTCTGATTTGAGGTGGCTAACAATTCGAGCTAACCCATGCCACTAGGTTAGTCATAATTGTTATGACTATGTCAAGCCAAGTTTAATGAGATCTAAATCAAATCTTCCTAAGAAAATATTAAGTCTAAGGTCTTCCACCATTGTGGATGCACGGGCCCTTCTCGGGGTTGATTATTCTCGGCTGGATACAGTGGCTCAGTTATACCGAAAAGACGCAACCATGTCCATTAGGCATTGGATGCTATAAATTAGAGGATGGGTTGGGCTCAATATTTTGGATACGATGAGAGACCCAATCAGGAGTCTAGTTCGTGCAAATGGTGGGTTTGACTTAACTAAGGATTGGAGCAATATTTCGAGCACGGTGAGCTTCATGAATTAGAGACCAAGTTTTGAGTGCACCATGATTAGAGAATCATTGGACAAGAGTTGTCCACTCATCGGTTGATCCATCACTAATAACTGTTAGGTGAGGTGATGAGTCAGTCGGTGAGACCGCACCATCCACTAGAAATCACTAATCACAGAGATTTTCACATCTCTACCTAGGGAGTGTAGGGATCTGAAAAAATAGTGGGAGCCTAATTTGTTTAAAAATAAAACCCTTAAACAAATTGATTAAGTCTAATTACAAAATCTAACTAGAAACTGTTGACTCTCTACAGGAAACATGTCTGCGTCCAACCCTCTGACAAAAATACTAGACACCCATAAATTGACTGGATCCAATTTCAAGGACTGGTTAAGAAACTACAGAATTATTCTGAATTTTAAAAAATTGATCTATATCTTGGACCAGGACCCACATGTCATGCCAGCACATCCGACTGCTGAACAGAGAGCGTCTCTGAAAAAGTGGACGGATGATGATAACAAAGCAAGGTACTACATGTTGGGTGTAATGTCTGATGACTTGCAGCACCAACATGAGAATATTATAACTACCCACCAAATGTTGGCTCACCTACAAGAGTTGTTTGGTGAACAAAGTCGCGCTGCCAAGTATCAAGTCTGCCAAAGACTTTTTAAGGCTAAAATACGTGATGGGCAGTCAGTCCAAGATCATTGTTTGACAATGATCAAAGATCATGTGGAGCTTGAGAAGCTCGGTATCATCTTAGACAAGAATTTTCAGCTTGATGTGATCCTTCAGTCCTTGTCCGATGCATATGGTTAGTTCATCATGAACTTCCATATGCATAAGATGCAGTGTACCTTGGCTGAGTTAATGAATATGTTGGTTACGCGTGAGCTTTCTTTGAAGAGTTCAAAAAGCTCAGTCCTTACTGTGGAGCGGACTTCTTCCAAGAGAAAATCTTTTGGAAAGAAGAAAAAGTCTGCGAAGAAGCAGAAGGTGGATGGGAAGAAGAAGAAGACAGAACCGAAGAAGAAGACTGCTGAAAAGGGAAAATATTTCCACTGTAATTCAGACGGCCATTGGAAACGGAACTGTCCTCAATACCTGGCCACCCTGAAGAACAAGGATGGTCCTTCTGAAGGTTTGCACATTTTAGAATCTAATCTTATGGTTTCTTCTGCATTCAGTTGGGTGCTTGACTCTAGTTCTAGTGCTCATTTGTGCACTTCTATGCAGGATCTTGAGGAGAGCAGGAGCCTGAAGGATGGAGAGATGATCCTACGCGTCGGGAATGGAGCAAGAGTTGCTGCTGTGGCCATGGGAACCTATCCTCTGCGATTACCATTAGGATTAGATTTAGTTCTTAGAGATTGTTATTATGTGCCTGCAGCAACCAGGAATTTGATTTCTGTTTCATGTTTAGCACAAGAAGGCTATGTGATTAGCTTTCATAAGGATCATTGTAATATATTTTATAAAAATAATAAAGTTGCAAATGATTTTCTTATTAACGGTCTCTATCAGCTACATATTGATGTACCTGTATTTAATATCGAGCAAAATGTGAATGTCATAGGAATTAAAAAGCTTAGAGATAGTCTAAATGATAGGTATCTGTGGCACTTAAGGCTAGGTCATATAGCGGAAGACAGGGTTAACAAATTAGAAAAATTCGGACTGTTGAGTCCGTTGACTTTCGAATCATATCCAGTTTGTGAATCATGCTTTCAAGGCAAAATGACCAAGTTTTCTTTTGTGGGACATGGGGAAAGGGCCACAGACCTACTTGCCCTAGTACATACGGATGTGTGCGGCCCATTTAATGTATCGGTTAGAGGCAACTATGTCTACTTCATTATCTTTATCGATGATATATCTAGGTATGGGTATGGTTTCTAATGAAACACAAGTCTGAATCCATTGAAAAGTTCAAAGAATTCAGGCATGAGGTAGAAAAACAAACAGAAAAGCCCATTAAGGTTCTTCGATCAGATCGAGGAGGTGAATACCTTAGTCGAAAGTTCCTAGACTATCTTAAGGACAATGGCATAGTCTCTCAATGGACTCTACCTGAAATACCACAACTCAATGGAGTTTCAAAACGGAGAAATCGGACCCTATTAGATATGGTCCGTTCCATGATGAGCTTCACGGACCTCCTCGAGTTTTTTTGGGGATATTATCTCATGACAGCAATATATGTATTGAATAGGATTCCATCTAAAATCGTTCCTACTACATCATATGAGATATGGCATGGTAAGAAGCCAAGTCTGAATCATCTCAAAATTTGGGGTTGTCCGGCTCATGTCAAGAGACAGCAGACGGACAAGTTAGAGTTCAGATCTTTTAGAGCTCGATTCATAGGATATCCTAAAGAGTCATTAGGATACTATTTCTATATTCTAGAAGATCACAATGTGATTGTGAGTCTAAATATTATTTTTCTTGAAAAACAATTTATTAAAGATGGTGGTATCGAAAGAATAATTAAGCTCCAGGAGAATGTCTCCCAAGAGCAACGAACTAAAGAACCTGAGGAACCCAATCAATTAGAACCAGTCCTAACACAACCTCTTCCACCTCGTAGATCGAATAGGATTTCCCATCCTCCTGAAAGGTACTTAGGTACCATACAAGAGGATGTAGAGAAAATATTCTTCATGGAAAATGGGGCTCATGGAGATGACCCCAAGACCTATGACGAGGCGATATCAGATATCGACTTCGAGAAATGGTTAGAGGCAATGAGATCAAAAATTGACTCGATGCACTCAAACCAAGTCTGGACCTTGGTAGATCTACCTGAAGGTATTGTACCTATTAGGTGTAAATGGATCTTCAAGAGAAAGATAGGTGCAGATGAGAATGTGGAGACATTCAAGGCTAGGCTCATAGCGAAAGGTTATAGTCAGCACGAAGGTATTAACTATCAGGATACCTTCTCGTCCGTAGCCATGTTAAAATCCATCCGCACAAAAGGTTATAGGTGCGGATGGATTTTAGCATGGCTACGGGCGAGAAGGTATCCTGATAATCAATGCCTTCGCATTGACTATAACCTTTCGCTACGAGCCTAGCCTTGAATGTCTCCATATTTTCATCTACACCTATCTTTCTCTTGAAGATCCATTTATACCCAATAGGTACAATATCTTCAGATGGATCTACCAAGGTCCAGACTTGGTTTGAGTGCATCGAGTCAATTTCTGATCTCATTGCCTCTAACTATTTCTCGGAGTCAATATCTGATATCGCCTCGTCATAGGTCTTGGGGTCATCTCCATGAGCCCCATTTCCCATGAGGAACATTTTCTCTACATCTTCTTGTATGGTACCTAAGTACCTTTCAGGAGGATGGAAAATCCTATTCGATCTACGAGGTGGAAGAGGTTGTGTTAGGACTGGTTCTGATTGATTGGGTTCCTCAGGTTCTTTAGTTCGTTGCTCTTGGAAGAAATTCTCCTTGAGCTTAATTATTCTTCCGATGCCACCATCTTGAATAAACTATTTTTCAAGAAAAATAGCATTTCGACTCACAATCACATTGTGATCTTCCGGAATATAGAAATAGTATCCTAATGACTCTTTAGGATATCCTATGAATCGAGCTCTAAAAGATCTGAACTCCAACTTGTCCGCCTGCTGTCTCTTGACATGAGCCGGACAACCCCAAATTTTGAGATGATTTAGACTTGGCTTCTTACCATGCCATATCTATATGATATGGTAGGAACAGTTTTAGAGGAAACCCTATTCAATACATAAATTGCTGTCATGAGACAATGTCCCCAAAGAAATTCGGAGAGGTCTGTGAAGCTCATCATGGAACGGACCATATCTAATAGGATCTAATTTCTCCGTTCTGAAATCCCATTGAGTTGAGGTGTTCCAAATGGAGTCCATTGAGAGACTATGCCATTGTCCTTAAGATAGTCTAGGAACTTCCGACTAAGGTATTCACCTCCTCGATCTGATCGAAGAATCTTAATGGGCTTTTCTGTTTGTTTTTCTACCTCATGTCTGAATTCTTTGAACCTTTCAAAGGCTTCAGACTTGTGTTTCATTAGAAACACATACCCGTATCTAGACATATCATCGGTAAAGATAATGAAATAGATGTAGTTGCCTCTAGCCGGCACATCAAATGGGCCGCACACATCCATATGTACTAGGGCAAGTAGGTCTGTGGCCCTTTCCCCATGTCCCATAAAAGGAAGCTTGGTCATTTTGCCTTGAAGGCATGATTCACAAACTGGATATAACTCGAAAGTCAATGGACTCAATAGCCCGAATTTCTCCAATTTATTAACCCTGTCTTCCGTTATATGACCTAGCCTTAGGTGCCACAGATACTTATCATTTAGACTATCTCTAGGCCTTTTAATTCCTATGGCATTCATATTTTGCTCAATATTAAATACAGATACATCAATATGTAGCTGATAGAGACCGTTAATAAGAAAACCATCTGTAACTTTATTATTTTCATAAAAAATTTACAATGGTCCTTATGAAGCTAATCACATAGCCTTCTTGTGCTAAACATGAAATAGAAATCAAATTCCTGCTTATGCAGGCACATAATAACAGTCTCTAAGAACTAAATCTAATCCTAACGGTAATCGCAGAGGGTAGGTTTCCACGGTCACAGCAGCAACTCTTGCTCCACTTTCGATGCGTAGGATCATCTCTCCATCCCTCAGTCTCCTGCTCTCCTCAAGACCCTACATAGAAGTGCACAAATGAGCACTAGAACCAGAGTCAAGCACCCAACTGGATGCAGAAGAAATCGTAAGATTAGATTCTAAAATGAGCATACCTCTAGAAGGACCATCCTTCTGGTTCTTCAGGGTGGTCAGGTACTGAGGATAGTTCTGCTTCCAATAACCATCTGATTGGTAGTGAAAATATTTTTTTTTATCAGCAGCCTTCTTCTTCGGTTCTGTCTTCTTCTTCTTACCATCCACCTTCTGCTTCTTCACAGACTTCTTTTTCTTTTCAAAAAACTTTCTCTTGGAAGAAGTCCGCTCCATAGTAAGAACTGAGCCTTTTGAAACCTTCATTGAAAGCTCAGCCGTAACCAGCATGTTCATTAACTCGGTCAAATTACACTGCATCTTATGCATATGAAAGTTCATGATGAACTGACTATATGCATCAGACAAGGACTGAAGGATCACATCAATCTGAAAATCTTTGTCTAAGATGATACCGAGCTTCTCAAGCTCCTCAAGATCTTTGATCATTGTCAAATAATGATCTTGGACTGACTGCCCATCACGCATCTTGGTCTTAAAAAATCTTTAACAGACTTGATACTTGGTCGCGCGACTCTGTTCACCAAACAACTCTTGCAGGTGAGCCAACATTTGGCGGATAGTCAAAATATTCTCATGTTGGCGCTGCAAGTCATCAGACATTGCATCCAACATGTAGTACCTTGCTTTGTTATCATCATCCGTCCACTTTTTCAGAGATACTCTCTGTTCAACAGTCGGACGTGCTGGTATGGCAGGTGGGTCCTAGACCAAGACATGAGTCAATTTTTTAGAATCCAAAATAATTCTATAGTTTCTCAATGAATCTTTGAAATTGGGTCCAGTCAGTCTATGGGTGTCTAGAATTTTGATCAGGAGGTTTGAGGAAGACATGTTTCCCGTAGAGAGTCAAAAGTTTCTAGTTAGATTTTGTAATCAGACTCAACCAATTTGTTTAAGATTTTATTTTTAAATAAATTAGGCTCTCACTATTTTCTCAGGTCCCTACACTCTCTTGGTAGAGATGTGAAAATCTCCATGATCCATGATTTTTAGTGGGTGGTGCAGTCTCACCAAGTGGCTCACCACCTCACCTAACTGTTATTGATGATGGGCCAATCGATGAGTGGACAACTCTTATCCAATGATTCTCTAATCATGGTGCACCCAAAACTTGGTCTCTAATTCATGAAGCTCACCATGTCCGGGATATTACTCCAATCCTTAGTTAAGTCAAACCCACCATTTGTACAAACTAGATTCCTGATTGGGTCCCTCACCGTATCCAGAATATTGAGCCCAACCCATCCTCTAATCCATAGCATCCAATGCCTAATGGACATGGTTGCATCTTTCCGGTGCAACTGAGCCACTGTAACCAGCCGAGAACAATCAACCCCTGGAAAGGTCCGCACATCCACAATGGTGGAAGACCTAGACTTAATACTTTCTTAGGAAGATTTATTTAGGTCTCATTAAACTTGACTTGACATAGTCATAACAATTATGACTAACCTAGTGACATGGGTTAGCTCGAATTGTTAGTCACCTCTAATCAGAACTGAGTCGACACATATGACCAGGTAAGTGAGGTCGGTGGGAGGGATATGCCATTAACTTGATAAGAACGCATTCGAGTCGAGTAGCTCCCAATTAAAAATCAGTCGATCGCATCTGCCCAACTTACCTTAGACACCAAATTATCGAACCAGAACAATTGGGTTAGCTTACAATCCAGGCTCTAACCAATGAGCCAAATTAGGTCTTAACTTGATCGAGTCACATCTAAATGTGATTCGACCTTGACCCAGACTTAATCCTATTAGGCTGGTCAATTATTAGCTTTCATGATCCCACCTAACCAACTCTTGATTTGGTTTGATCAACCATCAGACCTAATTGAGCTACCCAAGCCCGAACCCAATTTTATGAAAATATCTTAGATCTGAAATTCTCAATTTTAGACCTAACTTAATTTCATAAGCTTAATTCATTAATTAAGTTTGGGTTCATAAACAAAGCATGTAAAATAAATCTTAGAATTTCAAGATCTAGGATTTTGCAGAAAAGTAAGTTTTGATTTCTGATTAAGGATGAACGCACGGCACCCCTATATGTCATATGAACACCCCATTGAATGGGAAGAGAGGGTCTTAAAATCTTACTTTGTTCTTATGATCGGACGGCCATGAGGAACACCTTAATTAGAAATATAAATTTAACTATAAAACTAGTTAGATTTAAATTAACATATCACATATACAATTTAAGATCTAACCAATACATGCTTTGCATACATCTCATGTATCAAAAATCAATCTAATTAATATGCTTTCAGATTTGATACATCACATGTAATATCTAAAAAATAAGATTTAAACTGAACTATTCAAAATTAAATCTATTCTAGATAAGTTGCTAGAACAATTCTACAACTAGTCTAGGCATGCTGCAGATCAATTTTATGAAAAAATTAAAATTTTATTTTCTATTTTTTGATCTAATTATAATAATTATAACATCAAAAAAATAAAAAATAAATTATATTTAATTTAAATTTTAATCTCATTAAAATATAAAACTTAAGACCATTCATGGATTCAACTAATCCTAGTCTAGTCATGCATTTTATGCATGTTAGATCTTCTTAGATTTAATTTTAAATATTTTAATTTCAGATTCTATCATATCTGATGTGATATCTAAAATCTTTTAATATCAGATAAATTAAAATTAAAATCAAATCTAAAATAGATCTGAAATAGAGCCAATAATTTGGCTCTGATACCACTTGAAGGAGGAGAAACATTTTCTCCGCATAGGATCTTCTAGATTTCATCAAATCTAGGGCGAAATAATTTTAAAAAATTTATCTTACATATTTTAGATCTAATTCTCTAGATCTAATTTTATTATCTAATATTTAAAATCTAAAATTAAATCTAAATCTATGATGAAAGAAGAAGTACCTCAAGGATAATCTGATTACCCTGTAGATGATCTCTACATAGCCCAAGGTTCTGATGGAGCCACGCAAGCGTCTGGCCTCTACCAGTATCCATTTGGATAGGATCTAGAATATCTTCTCCTCACAAATCTATACTCTAAAAATTATATCTTTATCTTATTTGAAAGTGCTTTAGAACTCCTTCTGAAGTTGGAGCAGCAGCCTGTCGAAGATGTCCTGCAGCCTTCTGTTCCAGGCGTCACCACGCCTTGGATCTTTGCTAGATGGACGTCCAACTCTTTGGATGTGAAGAGAGGAGGAAAGAGAGAAAGAAGGATATAGAGAAGAGGGGAGGGGGTGGCAGCTATTGGGTTTTGTGCATAAAATAATTTTTTCCACGAAACCCTAGGCGCAGCAGGGTTTATATAGACCCTGCATGCTGCGCAGTGCCACATCATTCAACCAAACAAAAAATTTTAATAAATTCTGAAAAAATTTTGATTGGTGGAGTGATATCATCTGATCACATCAGATAAGAACCCCACCCTCTCTCCTAAGTTGGCACCAACATTGGATAAGCTCAATCAAGGTGGCGCCAAAGAGTCCATGTTTATAAGGACTCTTTGGTTCTTATCCATTTGGGGTGCCCACATTAATCCAATTGGGCTCATTCCATAATCTGATTATGGCATCCAATTCAATTGGGTTTTGGCATGTGGACACTTCAAAAAAATTCTCCAATGAGCCCTCTTCAGTTTAAGACCCATATATCAATTTTTGACAGATGTCCTAAAATGAAATTGGCAGGTGCTAGAAATTAGCAGGTGTTGTCTTAAATTCATCTCATGAATTAAGACAACCCTTTTTTGAGCTGGACAAGCTTTATTTAGATTGAGAAAAATCTTTTCAAGATTCTCTGGATGAGTCAAATCATATTTGGCTCAGTAGAGACAGAAAAGATTACACGAGAAAAAAGTTAGGCTCAATCGTGTGCTAGCACGATTTTCTTGAACCTAATTGGATCTAATCCAAATCAATTGAGTTAGCCCAATTGATGACATCCAGATCCTAACCCTTGTTTGTGTGACCTAGTTAGGTTCAATTTCGTATGGTAATGAGACATGTCATGATCTCATCATCGACATCATCGAAACTCCTTTCGATGGACCAGAACTCTTCTGATTCAGACAATTAGAATGATCGATCATCAATATCATTCTAATTGTTCCCAAAATCTACCAGTGACACCTAGCAGTATGTGATGGCAATCCATCAAAACTGAAGATGAACCTCTTGATGTAGTTACCTGTGTGATTGAGTTTCTCTATCATGAGTCCCGACTGAATTAGGGTTAAGGTGAACTCGTCAAATCCAGCATCAGTCATATAAGTTAATCGATCGATCCGAGTTTGATGTGAAACCTTAATAAAAAACTTTTTTTCATTATTTCACTCTGCCATGGCCATGAGCTTAAGGACTCGATCTTTTAATTATCATAGGACTACTCTTCTCATCCATCGAGGTTGATAGATCCTATCTTGGTGCGACCTAGTTCCTATAATGAATATGCCACAGCCAACATACACCTCAGGATCCAAATGGCTAGAAGATTGAGTTATGGTGTAGTCAAACTATAACACACTCAAGGTGAACTGTCGATGCACCTCAGATCAAAGAACTAGACACACAACTGCAGCATCGAGCTAGTCATCGACAAGAAGGTAGACTTCCTTATGACTGCTCGAAGTGGTCACGCTCAGTACTCTCATTCTCAACGAATACCTGTACTCTCGCTCTAGTATCTCCACACCGCAGACTCAAGATACATCTACTCTAAGGAAGTGATCGTACACCAACCTTCCGGATCGATCATCATCCTCGTGATGATCCTATGGTCAGGAGCTGTTTGTGAGTTAGTTATGTAAATTCATGCTTTAAATTTTCAACTCTTGAAAATATGAATTTACATTCTCACTAACTCAAAGAATATATCACAGATATAATGTACACAATGTGATAGAAGAATAATCCTTTTATTCATTTATAGTCAAAATTACAAATTTGCCCTTAGATCTGTACAGGAATGTGTCAGTCGATCTGGCATCTAGGGCACACATCTAACACAAACTTCCTAATCTGATAAGTGGATAACTTTTGTTGGGGGAGATATGAATCCTCCAATCATAATCTTCTTACATAGCCATGACTCTAGATATTTCATTATATGGGTACACATGGTCAAACCTTATTGTATAGCATACTGCCTCAAAGCCTTTTTAAATATATTGAGTAAAACAAATAGTATTCCCATTTTCAAATCTATAGGATTAGAGAAATCTATTCCCTGATTGAATTTGGGGAATCTGGAGCTATCCCTTTCCTCTTTAGCTCAGCTACTAATGCTTTTGAGCTTATCACTATCATCAAGCTCAAGCTCTTTTCCAACCATCTCCTCTTCTTCTACAATTCTTGGTTGGTACCATTAAACACTTGTATCAACCACTGAATGGTTAATATACTCCTTAAATAGCTTATCATCCTTCTCATCAGAATCTAAGAAGTTACTCAAGGATAGACTACCATTACTGTCAGAACTAGTTATGTGACACTCTTTTTTCATCCGTGGGCCTTTTACTAGGTCTTTTACCCTATTTATGTACATCCTCAAACCCCTACTCTTGCTCTAGCCCCTACTATTGCTTTTGTCACTACCCTTACTACTGCCCTTATTGTTGCCTAATTACCTCATCAATATCTTGGGTGAATGAAAATGCAGAGGATGCCTTTACTATATCTATATCTATATCATTGATTCTACATTCTATATAAACTACTATATTGCTTTTCTTCTTATAGACAGCTAATATTTGAAGCACATCTTAATCAGTATATAAAAGCTTTAGTCACTCTTATAAAAATTATCTTGGGACTACATAATGCAATTGCTCTATCTTTTAGCTAAAATTCTTTATGAGATTTTCCAACTCAATATAACTCATTCAGTTTGGATCGCAGCTACCATAATATCTGACAAAGCCACCAATATTCTTCAAGGTGGGGGAGAAAGAAATACCTCTCCCATGGAGGATCTCTAGTGTAAATAGTTCATTTGTGCTGTATACATACATAAAATCCTGCTAACATAATATTGCTATGATACAACAGTGTTATCTAACTTCGATAATATAATACTATTACCTAACTTACTTAAGAACAAAACGTTGTTATAATACAATAGTGGTTTCCAAACTCCAACTAACCAGTTTTCATCAAGATAATACAAAATACAATAATAGTACAATAGAGTAAACAACCTGATCTTAGTTACTAGCTAATTATACTAAAAATTTGGTCCCACCTTTTTCAAAGGTTCTGTAGTGGTCCACTATAGGTTAACTATGTTAACAATCCCTATGAAAAGTAGCTCCAAAATTCAATAACTTTTCTTGTAGGATTGTTGCCTTCCCACCGTATCATAGTTTTAGAAAATCAATGGTGCAGTAGTCCCCTACCTTCACCACTTTCAAATTCTTTAGATAATAAAAAAGTGCTAGCCATTTACACTATGACTACAATGCCTTCCAATCTATATAGATAGCCCCCAAAAAGCATCCCTACATTTAGTTTACTAGAATCCTCAAAACTTTTAAAAAAAATAATTTCTTACTACAATCTCTAAAATCATACTCCAAACTATAAAATTCTATCCATTGCATACACCATGTTATCAAATAGAAAAAAATTGTGAGCACCAAATTATAAGAAATCCATAATTATCAAGGATAAATAAGTTGAATATCAAAATCATGCCTATTCATAATCTTCCTTTTGAAGATTCCACTGATCTGGTGGTTGGTGAAGAGTTAGGTTTATGGAATTATATGATGCTCTCGGAGATGGAATCCAAATAAAGAGAACTCTATTGATTACAGCTAAGAATGATAGAGGATTTCAAAGGATTAGAGGGCTCCGACACTTAGACTAATTTCTCTCCAAAAAACATTCCACTCAATTGTTAACCACCCAAAATGAATTGAGGGCATTTTGATCTTTTTCATTAAAGCTATTAAGCTAGAGATAGACGGGTGGGCCACTTTATAGTGATTTTAAAGTTTTGGGATCCAAATAAAATTTTTAAGGTCCAAATATAAATGGACCAAACCTTAAGGAGCGTGTCTATAATTTTTCCTCAAACTTTTCTTATCCAAGTGATTGCATCTCTACATAAAATAAAGTCCTATAATTGGAAAAGATACATAAAATTATATAAAAATAGGAGAAAGAATTAAAAGAAAAAAATTGAGCTGACTAGATAGCAACATCTGATATCTCGGATTGGTCTAATTAGGTGGTCAAAGTGGTCAAATCACAAAACAAGGATCAGGTCAGGGTATTCATAACACAATATAGGTTGATGATGATGAAGTCCAACTAGTGTCTGGTGAAAGTCTGGTAGGGCTGATATGCCATGCGACCACTAGAGTGGTTCACGATCTATCTACCATAAAGGAGGGAGAGAAAATATGAAGAGATCAGCTACTAAGATATAATGATCGTAAGAAATAAAGGTAGGGACCCACAACCAAGATCCACTCAAATTATGTGGAGAGATAGAGAGAGAGGGAAAATCAAAAATAAAGGACAAGATTTCTTTCTTTCTATCTATCTATGGAAAAATAAAGGAGATGCTCTAATGGTCTTCTCGAGGGGAAGAGGGAGAGAAAGACAAGGTGATGATCCTATGGCTGCACAGTAAGTACAGCCAAGTGGGGCAATAGTAGCTATTGATTAAAGAAAAAAGGAGAAAAAGACCAAATAAGGAAATGAATGATGGGATGGTAGCTTGCCAATTCGTGCTCCATTTCTCTCATCGATGGTTGGGGCTCCATCATTTTATCAAGATGGAGATCTCAAAGACATATAGTGGTGGCATAGGCGATCAAAAAGTGGAAATAAAAAAGAAAGAGATATGGAAGCAGGGGATAGGTTAGCAATGGGATCTGTCAGCTAGTGATGATAGCCAAAGAAAGGTCGTGGTTAGAGAATGTGATAGCACAATTCCTCGATGCAGACAAGGCATCAAGGTGGAGGATTTTTGGTAAGAAAAGTGACTAAAATGTGACAAAAAAAAGATATTTTTCTTGGAAAAGAGAAGGGAAAAAGGTTCTCACCAGCGGTGGGGGTGTGATGCATCAGAAGGAAAGACGAAGATATAATAGTCATAGAGTCCTCTTCCTAATCTAAGGAGCAAGATTCTGCCTCCTTCTCCATGTTGAATAGGGGCTCTAGCTACCTCGATAAAATTAGGAATTAGCTTTTGAGTTATATATCAAAAGTAGGCTAGACCAAAGCCAAGCCTCATATGAGGCCGGCTAATCGATCAATAGACCATGTCAGGCCTTATAAATAATATCTTTATTCTCGAGTGATTCTACAACATCCCATGATTTAGAATTATTAGCCATAAAATCAACCCCAAATGCAAGTGAAAGATTAGAACAAACTAAAAATCTCAAAATTATAAATGTTCTATTTTCTCATAATAAATTATAAATCTCAAATTAAGCTATATTGGATATGGCATTCTATTAAAAAAATTAAAGTATTTCAAATGTAATTAGAGGCATAGTCATAGTATAACATTAAATAACTATGGGAGTCCCACTTAGAGAAGATTCAAACTTTAGCTCAAAAGCAAACAAATCTTTCAAATTCAAGCACTCATAATCAAGATATAAGCAATATCTTATTGATATTTTTTGAGAATATATCATTAGAACTAAAAACTCTAGAAATAGAATTAATTTTTTTCAATAAAAATAGAAATTAGAGACTATAGTATCTTAGAAAGAGTGAATGGAAGTACTGCAGTAGTAGAGTGGTTATCGGAGGAGCAAAGTGATGGCGATGCTTATAAGGATGGTGTAGGATATTGTTAGGACATATAGGATGTTGGAGACATACGAGTGCTAAAGTAGAGGAAGCCCACCATGTGCTTCTCTTGGGCATAATGATGTCGCCAAAGAAGAGATAAATGGGACTAAGGCAGATAATGGATTTACTAAATAGAAGATACATAGATAAGAGCCAAAACCCTAAGTCCATGAAGGATCACCTACTCTTTAACTCAATAACAACTTGCTAGCTTTGTACTTTGAGGCATGGAGATTAGGAGGAGATGGAGGAGAGATAGGAAAAGATTGATGATAAAGGAAAAGGTGAAACCCCTTTCTGATCTCCTGTATGGTGGAGTAATGATAATAGGATTGCAATGATAATTGGACGGAGTAGGTTTCCATCTAATTTTATGGTATAAGTCTACCTAAGCTCAAGATTGGAATAGACTTATTTTATCAAATAATATATTATTTTATCTATAAATCTATTTTGCTAGCCCTAAAAGGTTGTTTAGAAAAATAAGTAGGAAGAATGGGGAGACATTGCCCACTTATTCTATAACCAGAAGATGTCTACAATGCAATCGGTGAACCTCGAAGTTTGTGTTTATCAAATATGATAGTTTAATGTATCACAGTAATATTCTCCATGGTACAAATAAAATGTTGAGTTGTTTATTTAATTTTCTATAGATAGAATGGTTACTTAATTATTTACAAACAAATTAAATTGGCTATATTTTTTATTTTTCTTTGATGCTATATAGTAGTGGTTATAGGGATGATCTTTCTATTATTTATTAATACTCTTTCTTTATCCTAGTCTTTGTATAGATAAATATATAAACACATCAATATCTTATAATATTATTATTTTTAGTTTTTGTATAGCTAGATTAATAATAAACATCAAGCTTGACACTTGTAAACACACACACACAAATTTAGTGATTGATATGACTTAAAAATTTAGTCTAAACCAACAAACTAGCAATTTATTTGATTTTTTATTATAATCTTCATTTTTAATTTCTAGCAACTAAAAAAAGTGGTGGTGACTTAGTGTAACTATTATTAAGTGCAGTAATTTTCTTGATCCTCTTCTCTAGATAAAAAAAATATATCGATGCATATATAAAGGAAATAACAATAAGAACAGTAATTTTAACCCTATGTTTGGGATCATGAGAGGAAGGATGGATGACCTCCGTCTACTATTTAATTCAAAAAATTTTAAAAATGATAGATGAAAAGGAGAGATTATTTATCCATTTTGATCCATCATTTTGCATCCTCTCAAATTGAGAAATGCAAGAAAGAATGGATGGATTATGTAATGGGTGTGGCTTTACATTGATGAAATTATCCTTTATTAACTTTTTGATGAAATCTAAATACCTTTTTATTTTTTTATTTATTTTATTTACATATATTTTTATTTTATCTATATATTTACCCTATACAATTAAATTTTACTACTAATTATTTTAATTTCAGCGCATAATTTTCATAATTATAAGTAAATAATTGAAATCATCTTTTATTTTTTTATTTATATTCACTTTTTAGTTAACTATTTGTATAAAATTAATCAATTATTTAAATTAAGTGATAAATTAATTAGTGATTTATATAATTATAATAAATAAATTTATTCAAATATAATTAATTTATTAAATTATTTATTAAATTAATTTAAATTAAATATTTATATAATTAAAAATTTTAACATTTTAATTTATATATTGCTCTATTTCTTTAGTATAAGTAAGTGTTATAAATTAATAATTATAATAATATTTTTTTCAAAGGATAGTTTAGTAAATATGTTTACAAATATCACTCATCAATCCTTTTGTATCGAACAGAGTGTTAGCCCTAGAATTGATTTTGATAATATAAAAAGAGTTTGAGTACAAGATTATATGTCTTAATATTTTATTTAAGAATGATTGTTAGCCCTCTTAAATGCTAAATAATTCTGATCACTTACCTTGACATATCTTTGAGAAAATTTAAAAAGATATATCCTGAAGAAATAATTCATGGGCAATAAAGAATTCATATTAAGCATACTTTAAGTTCCTGCTCTCAAGCAAAGTTAGTTTTCCTCTCTTAAAATTTTTATTTTTGGAGGCAAAAGAGTGTATGATCTAAAGAATTTAGTCTAGTCAAGATGCATCTCTCAATATACTCAAAATATATTTAAGAAGCAAGCCTAGCGTAAAAATATTTTGGTTCAAGGAATATTGTTGAAACTTCTTATGGAATGCTTGGCACGCCACTGAGCCGATCCAGTTCCAAGTTGAGTCAACTGAGTCTCAAAGTACAAGAAAAATAGAAGCCTTTAAAATACAGAAGAATTCTCTGAGCCAGTCCTGTAATCAACTTAGCAGACTAGTCTAGAGCTTAGTTGACTTAGTGAAAAGTAGATCTGAGTCAATCTCAAAAGAAGATGAACACAGAAAGCTGTAAAAGTTAATATTTCTTCTGAGCGACCTAAAAGATCAGTGAGCTAACTCAGTTGTCAAGTGAGTCAACCAGCACAGGAACTAAATCGATTCTATCTTAGGCTTGTAGAGCAAGATCGAACGATAGATCTTTGGCATCCACTATCAAGCTGACTTAGATTTCAGGTTAACCAACTTAGTATTGAGGTGAGACTTCTCGATGATAGAGTAAGCTGACTCAGTGAATATAGATAAAATATTGCTAGTTTTTAAAAATAAAAAATCGAGGCAAATTAATTCCAAATGACTATTTTCTTGATTCAAATAGCTAGAACATTAAATGGAGGGTTTTTGAGCCAATATATATGAAGAATTGATGGAGAGAACAAGGTAGTCTTGAACATATAAACGTATTGAGCATTTATTCAAAAAAAGAGTGAGGAACCTCAAGAGAAAAAGGAAAGAAGTTAAGAGCATCATAAATACCATCTTTCTATATCAAAGTCAAAGTAAAAGAAAGGAAGTGTGAGTGAATTTCAGCCAGCATTCATTAAGAAGAAGTATTAAATGCTACCTCAACTTCTCAAAATTTTCAAGAAAGAAGTTTAAGCATTGAATTCTCAGCAACCACCACTTTTCAGCATTAAAAGAGTTTTATTATTTCAAACTTTTCTTATTGTATTCAATTGCTTTATTTGTTACATATTTCTTGGGTGTAAAAACTTGGGGTTGGTCCAAGCCTTATAAATTGAATGGTGATTGGTTTGATTGGTATCTCCAGAAAAACTAATCAAAATTGATTATTATCTCAGAAGAAAATAATCATGGATTGATTGTAAGCCTAAAAGAAAACAATCAATTATAAGGTTCACTATGATAAAAAATAAAATTCTTAATGAAAATAATTGTTACTTAAAAACTTAATTTGGTCATAAAAATTTTTGATGATGAAAAAAATCATCACATCACTCATTATGAAAAGTGCTTCGCTAAAGCTATAACATAGTAAAAGTAATATTTTATCACCAAATATATATTAATTATGATGAAATTATATTCATCACCAAATGATACAATATTTGATAATAATTTATTCTATCATAATAAATTAAAAATTTTATCACGATATGATATATTTTTTATTATTAAAGGTTAATTACTAATGATGTAAACATAGTCATCATCAAAAAAAATAATTTCATCGTAAAATAGTTTTGGTAATAAAAATAAATCATCATCATGCTCGTCATCAATAGTGTCTTGCTAAAAGTATAAGATGACAATAGTAATCTTTTATCACCAAATATATATTAACTATGACGTAACTATATACGTCACCAAACAAAATAATATTTGATAATGATATATTCTATCACAAGAAATTAAAAACTTTATCATGCTATGGCATATCTTTCATTAGTAAAAGTTAATTTCTAATAATATAAAAATAGTTATCATCAAAGATATTATATTTTTATAACAAAATTATTCATCAGAAAAGTTTAAATATTTCATCATCAAAGAGTACACCATTGTCACTAAAAGATTCTATAATGAGTCTCTTATGAAGTTATATGACATAATAGCTTAGATTTTATGACAAAAATATTTTATCATTGAAGGTTTTGTAATTTTATGATGAGTGATATTTCATCATAAATTATTAAATTTGGTGACGAATAAAGTTCATCATTAAAATATTATTTTTTATGTTTTATAGGGTGATAAATTTTTTTTTGACATGGAATATCATAGTGATTTATGACGAGTCGAAGTATGTCACTAAATGTTGAATTTAATAATAAAAGAACTTCGTCATGTAGATACTATATTTGTGAGGAACATATAGTGACAATAAATTTTTATCATTCAATATAATAATAATTTCATGATGCATCAAATTTTATCACAAATTATTACATTTTTTCAATTAAAATTTATTATAAAAAATATTGCATTTAATTATTAAAAAATAATGATAAAAAATTTAATCATCAAAATATTAATAAAATTTTTGATGAATTAAATTTTATTTATAAAAAAAATATTCATTTCACATATCAATAAAGCTCGTAAAAATTCATGACATTCATTTTTCATAAAAAAAGAGATAATGTTCCATATGTAGTGTCAAATTATAAATAAAAGTGATAATATAGTTTGAGTTGAATTTGAAGAAACTCCAAAAATATCAAAACCATAAGAGCCATAATTATCATCATCAATCTGCATACAAAATATAAAAAGTAGTTAGAGAATTATAGTATAAGAGTTGGATAAAAAGATGCTAATTTTTTTCTTATAAAAGAAAATTTATTGAATTAATTATAAAAAATAGTTTGAAAATCATATATTACTTATATTTTATCATATATTGGAAGAGGTATGTGGAGTAGATGCATTAGATGCCATAGACACAAATGTACGGTCATATTGATTTTAGTAAGCTAATATAGCAACTATCTGTGTCGTGATGTCCTCTAGCTTAGATCGATAAGTTTGTATCTCTTCTCTTAACTCATTTTGAACTCTATCAGCTTCCTCCTGAGTCCTCTAAAAAGCCTCCTCCAACTCTAAAATCTTTTTGCTGGTCGAAGAAGTAGTTCGTTTTGAACTATCCCCAAAGTCTTTAATATATCCTGATCTTGTCCCAAGAACATAATCATATATTTCATCAGGACTCATAGGAATCTTATCCTTTAGTGTGAGTTAAGATTACAACTCTATCATTTTATTCTAGAATAAAAGATAATTATCAGTTTAACCTCTCAAGTAAGATAATATAAAATTTATGTTATAAAATATAATATTTTCTTATATAAGCATCTTCAGTTTCCTTGAATACTCATCGATCTCTTACCTTCTTTATATCGAGTGTGATGGAAGAGCTCAATCCTAATCATCTTCTTATCAGTATCTTTATTACGCTATATAATTAAAGCTATAAAAAGAAAAGATTAACTTAAAAATTTTGAAATATATATTTACTGAAACAAACACTAGAGTTCCTTTTTATGTTATTCAAATAAAAATTATGATACTTACATTCTCATAATAGAGTGACACAAATGCCCTTATCCTTTATTATATAAAATTGTCAACTCCTTTCAATTTTTCTGATTTTTTGCATATTTTTCCTTTATAACATATCTAAATCTATTAGTCCATATGTCTTGGTATCAAAACAACAAAATCAATATTAAAAAAATTGAACAACAAAATCAATATTAAAAAAATAGGTTTTTTGTATGTATACCCTTCTAACATTCAAATTTATGTGAAAATCCTTCCAAAATTGATATTTATATATATATATACCCTCATAAAATACTTGTTTTATATGTATACCATTTTTTTCTTATTTTTTTTTGTATATATACCCATATTATCTAATATCGTTAGAAAATTAATAGTTTAAAATTTAAATGACTAAAAGATCTTTTGTGGGTAGATGTGTAAAAAAAAATTATAAAGATATATATGTAATTAGTAATTTTATATGAATATTTATATAAATTTGAATGTTTAAAAAAATATGCATGTAAAAAAAATTTAATTTAATTTTTATCTATTTTATCTAAATAGATATCGAGCCCTCTTACTCTATAATGTAGTAACACTTTATATAATATAACAACATGATGTCGATATCACATAATATTTTATATATTAAAATACTATATTATATTTTATTTTTGGATAAGATGAGATGACTATATCCATCTTATAATATCATGATATACCTTATATATTTTATAAAAATATTTTTGATAAAAAATTTTAAAATAAGATATGATAAGATTACAACTTCTCATTATTACGTAATATCCAAACCCACAACTATGCCCATCCTATATAAATATACAAGTTATCTATCTAATATCAAATTCAGATACTTTTTTCAGAAGCATATTATTATTCATTAAAGAAAATATAGATATTTACAATCTATCTATTTTCTAAATAAAATATTTTGATCTACCATTTGATAAAAAGATCATTTTATCTATGTAAGTCAATAAATTAAATATATTTATTATTTTAGTTATATATGTTAATTTTTTTTATTAAAATAAGAAAAGAATTAACAAATCAAGAGAGGTGTATTACACATAAAAAATTTTAATTTAGATTTTTTGCATATATATATCCTTCCAAATATTCAAATTTGCATGAATACCCTCATAAATTATTATTTACATATATATCTTTATAAATTTTTTTTGTATATCTATTCATAAAGATATTTTAGTCAATTTAATTTTAAATCATTAATTTTTAACGGTGTTAGATGATATAGATACATATATAAAAAATATATTTTATGAGGATATATAAATAAATTTCAATTTTAAAAGAATATTCATATAAATTAAAATGTTTAGAAGGATATATACATAAAAAATCTTAAAAAAATTTTAGCTTGAAGAACTTTACCTTGAATTTGTCGCCGTTCCACATCATACAGAGATCTTTATAATTTTTTTGAGAAATCCTAGGGGGCAATCCTGAAGTGCTTCTTGCAAAGTGTTATGCTTCTTGAAATGCAAATGCAGTCTATATCACACTTGCCTAGATAAGTTTATTAACATCTTCTCGTATCTTTTTTTTATATAGCCTAATTGTATATTAAATCTTGACTACAAAAATATACACATACATAATCCTATTATTATTTTGATAGAAAGTAAATACATTACATTAAAAAATAATAAATAAAAATATAAAATTTTAAATAACTTTTTGATTAATAGAGATGCTCAAATGTTTCATTTTTTTCTTGATCATTTATGTCCTTCCATTTTGTTGGCACTGGGATAAACTTTCAAGAAATGATCCCAAGTTCAGATGATAACTTAAAAGATTGCACATAACTTACGGATCTCCCCTTCTCTTTACGTATTTTAATAGTCATTTTTTCATGTGCTTTAATATATTTTTCAAGATCTTTCCCTCATGTTGGACCTCGACCAATCCTAGAAGAAATAGAGTCTACATTTACAAAAGGATTAGTACTTAATAATTCTTTAGATAGGTTTATGTGCCAAGAAAAAATATGGACAATTTAATTCTATACCACATGTATTATATAAATAGAGGGTGCAAACATGATAGAGTATTTGATACTTAAAATATTATCAATATTGTTCAAAAATATGTGATGAGTAGTTTGCTCTGGCTCAGATGACCTAGATAAATCATTTAGTATGACATCAGATGTAACAACCACTTCACTTGCTACCCTCTTATTAGCATGATATGAACATTTATATAATTCTATTTTTCAATCATAATATAAGAAAAGGAATAAAATTTTATATTAAATATATTAAGCAATGACATAAAATATAAAAAAATTTAGCAAGCATATACTAAGGATATAATGAATTAATATGTAATTCGAATAAATTGTAAAACTTAAAAGCTTACTAGTATTGCTTGTGCATACATCTTGAGTGGCTTGCTCTAGCTCTAGTGATCTTGATGTATTAGTTAGCATAATATCATATGTAATAGTTGCACATAAAGCTCTCTTCTTAGCACGACCTCCCGGTGCCATTAATCAACTTTATTATAAAAATAAATAATTAAAAAAATAAGAATACTAGTTAAAATATTTAGTAAAATTAAGAGTCATGATTTAAAATTGGCTTTCATAAATGTAAGGCACATGTTCATTAGAACAACCACCAACCAATAATTTATAAATAAAATCATAGCAATCATGAAGGAAAATATTTTTGTAATTCAGTTAAATCAACATACATAAAATAAAAATAATTGCATCATGAGTCTATATCACTATCCTCCTCAATAAATTGATCTTTTTTCTCATCAGTATTATAATATTCTACTATTATTTTATGTTCCTCATCCTATCTTCACAACTGAAATCATCATTAGTATGGATTCATTTTTTGCTAGTTTATACATTACTAGTCTCAAGAATGTAAGGATCAACATTCATCCTATTTAATGATTGTCTTTTATTATCATCGAGCTAAATAGTCCCATTATTATCAAATGATTCATCATCTTGGTACACCTCATCATCCGCATCTAGCATTTTGTCGGTATCTGCAGTTATTTTTTTGGACCTCTGAAATATCGTATAAGTGTCTATATTGAAATTTTTATACGATTTGTTATTTTTTTTCCAACTTTTTATCATCCTTATAAGTAATTTGATTTGCTTGTGTTGATAATATGAATGGATCATTATTATACTAATGAGCACTAATATTAACACTTATGAAGTTAGCATCCTTCTGTAATTTTATCTTCTTACTACCAGTATCGAACCATTTGCATTTAAATAGGATAACACGATTATGCTTGTTACATTTTAATTCAATAATATCAGTTACAACACCATAAATTAATTGGTTCATTTTTATAAAAACCTTCAACTACCACACCACTATTCTGATGATTATGATGATTATCATAATCTTTGGTGTGGAATCTAACTCCATTAATAATGCACCCTATATACTGTCTCACACATCTATAAGACCATATGCTAATATGTATAACTCATTTGTAGCTTTTGATGATCTCTGATTATATAGTAACGAATCTACAATAGAGAAAATATCAATAATTAGTCAATGTAAACTGATCATTTTATTATATTTACATCATAAAAAAAAATATTTACATATCATTTAAACTATAGATGAAATTACTCTTGATGCCTCTTTTCTATTTGTTGCTCACTCTCTAGCTTAAGTCTTCTCTATGTTCACTAAAAATAAGGTGCATATGTATGTGTATTAATTAAAACTATCCTTACACAAGTAGAATCCTTACACAAGTAGACATAAATGGATATATAATAAAATTTCTTTCTTACCTAGTATATGTCTCCAATTTCTCACAATTATTTATCATATACCGTCCAGTCATATTAAATTTTTCTTTTGTAAGGTCATCAAATTTTGCTGTTTCAAATGGACGAACCTTTTATGAGAAAACAAACAATCCATCCTCTTGCTCCCTATGGCTTATATCAATATTTCTCTCTTTCCGATCAAATTTTATCTTAATACCAGTAAGGTACATAGAGCAAAATGTTAGACACTCATTTGTAATATAAGCCTCTAAAATTAAACCTTTTAGCTAGACTTTATTATTTACATATCTTTTGAGTGTGCCTAAGAACCTATTAAATAAATCAAGTAAAGGAAAACAAATACAATCAAACTCATGATTAAAATATCTAAATATATAGATATTAGAAGATTGATGCTTTACCTTTCAATAAAAAATATTGAATGGTATTGAACCGGTCTTTCAAGTAGGATTTTATATGGTAAATGGATAGCTAAGTGCACTATAACATCAAAGAAAGTAGGTGAAAAAATCTTTTAAAGCTTACATAATATAGAGCTATATCCCTTGTCAAATCCTCTAGTATATTTTGTTTTAATGTTTTATAACATAATTGTTAAAAAAAATTACCTAACTCTACTAATGCAATGTAAATATTTTTGTGCAAAGATCCATGAATTTCAACCGGTAGTAATCATTGTAAGAGACATGATAGTCATAGCTTTTTAATCCTGATATCTTACCATCATTAATATTCATGCATCATGATATGTTTAATGCATATGCATTTGGAAGCTTCACTGATTTTAAAAATTCATAAAATCTTTATTTTTTATTTTTGGCTAATGTATAATGAGCTTGCGACATCGTATAAGAACCATCTTTATGTTTTTCTTTAAGTGCAACTCCTTTCTTATTCTCATATCCTCTAAATCTTGCCTCACTTAATATGTATTCTTTGTTTTTCCATCAATATTCAATAATATCTCTAATACATTCTCAGATATGTTCTTCTCAATATGCATAACATTAAGATTATGCCGTAACTTGAACTTTTGCTAATAAGATAGTTCAAACAAAATGCTCTTTTTCATCAAGTTTAACTCCTCAATTGCATATTTTCTTTTCCTATTATTCGAGTGCTTTCCAGGTCTGACATATTTAAGATAATCTAATTATTTTAGACTTGTCCCCAAATAATACATTGGGTTCTCGTCGATGCTTTGGTCTTCCATCAAACTTATTATCCTTTCATCAACTATGATGCTATGGTAGAAATCGACGATGGCCTATGTAACAAATCTTATTTCACAACCTATGTGAAGAAGTTTCCTCATTGCAAGTAGGGCATGCTATATATCCTTTAGTGCTCTATCTTAATAAGATGGCATATACTGAAAAGTCATTTATATTCCATAAAACTACTGCATGTATATGAAATATCTGTCTAGTCAAAGCATCATAGGTTTGTATACCATTTTTCCATAGCTCTTTTAACTCATCTATCAATTGTCGCACATATACATCAATATTCTTTCCAGGGGCATGAGGTCCAGATATAAGTAATGATATCATGAAGTAAGGCTCCTTCGTACCTTTTCAAGATGGTAAATTATATAGTATAAAAACCATAGGCCATATACTATAGGATTTACTCATGTTGCTAAAGGGGTTGAAACCATCTGTTACTAAGCCAAACTTAACATTATGAGGATTCTTAGCAAACCAGTCATACTCTTTATCAAATTCTTTCCACACTTAGGAATATACTGGATATCTCATTACTGTCTCATCATTAGAATATTTTTCTTTATACCATCTCATATTTGTGATAGTTTTTCTTGGCATAAACAATGTGTAATTTAGGTTTCAATGGAAAGTACCATAGGATCTTATAAAAAAAAATTTTACCCATTCTATCATTAATTTTTCACCTAGAAGTGATACATTCTGGACATTTCTGGCTATTTTCATACTTCTTTCAAAATAGTACACAATCATATTTACAAGCATGAATTGGCATGTATCCCAATCCAAGGTCTAGTAAATTTTTTTTTGCATCATAATATGACTTTGAAAAGTCTCACCATCAGAAAAAGCTTCATTCTACAACTCTAGCAACATATTAAATGATTTATTGTACCAATGATTGTAAACCTTCAAGGGGAGCAACTTTATTAGAAAAAAAATGTTGAAAACTTTTTGCAACCTCGATATAGTTCATGTTGTGCTTTCTTTGACAATCTATCATAATTTTCCACTTCTCCTTCAATAGTATTATTAGGACTATGATCATTGAATGTCTGTCTTGAATCAACATTAATGACACTTCCTCAAAATGCATCTTCTATCATAATATACTCCATCTTCTGCCTCTTCATTTTCTATAATGCCTTCTTCATTATCATATTCATCATCATTGTCTTCATTAATATCTCCTTAAATCCTAAATTCAGAAGATTCTTCATGGTATATCCATCTACAGTAGCTTTCCATTATGCTATTTATTAATAGATGATCATATAAGAAATCTTGCTTTTTGATATATACATTCAAACAATCTCGATATGAACAGTGAATATCACACTCTGGACCTATATGATCTCTTACAAACTACATGAAGGATCTAACTCCTAACTCATACTTGTGAGAGTAGTTTTTTGCATGCATTCAACTTCTATCCATAATCAAGCCTCTAGCTAATGCAATCAAAAGGAACAAAGTATATAATATTATAATATATTAAAAATATATTAACATGTAAATATTTAAATGAATATAAACAACAACATATATTTTAAAACCTTTAAATATATTATTCCTCTATTTCAGTTATGAAAGAAAATAGAAGTTGCAAATTATATGTCTTCCTCGGTGTGTTCTATTCACAGTTTAAACACTTAATTCAGGCAAAAAGAAAGAATTCAAAGTTTATAAACTAGCTCTTCTTTAAATTGAAGTGATACAAGCAGTTCGTGATATGAGCAAATGTTTGGTATCATTCTAGCTTGATATTTTTAAGGTATATCCTTAATTTACTGACTATCATCAATATGATTATATATTTTTAAACTTTAGCTCTCAGATTTATAGAAATTCATAAGGTTACTACAAACAGAAAAGATTTTGAATTTGTTATAGTTTTCTCTAATATGTTATAGACTGACTAAACTCTCACATCAAGGAAGCATCTACAACCTGATAATACAAAGCACCCAGATGAAGAAGATGCTTGATTTATTTTTTTTAATAAAAGTGAGAGGTATTGTCCCCCTAAATTATTATTCTATAAGAGAAGTTTACCACTAAATATGGAAGTGGGGTTTGGTTGGCTTTGGTCAACCAACAAAGGGGATGTGATTACAAGTTTTCAGATTGCAAGTTTATGGGCTGTAAGTTATAGGTTTCAAGTTCATTGCTTTACCTTTTTTCAGATTTACAGGTTTTTAATTCTTAATTTTTTAGCTTTGTAGAAAATAAGTTTTTAGATTTTTAGTTTTATTGAGGAGATAATAGACCAAGGAAGAAGATGCTTGCTCTATTGCCTCTTCGTATCCTCTTGCTATTTTGTTTGGTCTTTGTTCTTTTTATTTTTTGAGTTGAGAGGTAGAGGTAAGGATTGATATGAGCTTCTTAAATAGTGTATAGAATTACTGTATCAGTAAAAATACTAAAAGGCAAGTTTACAATGGCATCTGTGTCTATTTTCAGATTAGTGAGCGCGCAGAAAAGCAGAAGGAGGTAGTTGTTTTCTCATCTCTTACCATTTAAGCATTGTGAATATTTATAGTGACTATGAAGAAAATCCTATCTATTATTTTTTCCCTTTCTTCTTAGTTTTATTTGAAGTTAGAAGAAAAACATCAAGCTTTAGAGGCTAAAAAAAACCAGCGTGAAGTTAGGACTAAGGTATTTTTTGCCGTATCTTTGAAAAAAAAAAAATTTATGCTAAGATTTAACTTATATTCCCTTTTCCTAGATCCCTTGCACATTTTCTTCTTTGATAAATTAACAATTTTTATGTTATTTATCTTTGGGAATAACAAAATCTTTAGTAAATTTTTGATCTAGAGCTTCGCAACTTTCTATTTTACCATGTTTGTATTTAAAAAATATCTTAAAATATTTGATTTGTGGAGTATCAATATACTAAATTTTTGATAGAACTCTGCGACAACTTGTTTATCTTGAATAATATTTAGATAGAGTATAAGTAGAGGTTTCTATATTTTAGTGCTATAGAAATTGATGTTATCACCAATCTTTGATCTTATCTTTTAGTATTGACTTATATTTTGACTTTGGAAGTGATGTTTTGTATGATTTACTCTAGAAGTTTAAGTACAGTATTGTGCATCCTACATCCTTTTTCCAATACCATGATTAACAATAAGCTGATGGCTTTTGTGTCATCTATGTGATCATTGTTAATTCACTTCAATCTATACCAAATATTTGCTTATTTTTCTTAAATTATTCAGATGTGATGCCCATGCAAAGCAACCAATTTTCTTGCACAATCAAATTTAGACAATAGCAACAATTGACTTTTATTTTATTAATATGATTCATGATGCACACATTCTTAATATGGGACTGTTGGATCGGTACATATATAACCATAACTAAAATAGCAATAGATAAGAATAAGAGCATTACTTACAAAGTTTAATTATACTACAACAAAATGATAAAATGCTTAGATAAACAAGTAGAGAAGTTATGATTGTAAGAACAAACTATATTGATGACTTCATGATGACATTATTTTATAGTTTAATTAAAACATATGAGACATATTATCTTACAAAAAAGCAAGCATTACATGCATAAAAAATATTAAAAAAATATCAAAAAAATAAAAATAGATAGAGTACCTAGATAGCAAGGGAAAGAAAATTTCGAAGACGAAGGTTAGAAAATAGATGCCTAGATCTTAAAGGCTTGATGGTGGATGCTGAAAGTAATTAAAAAAAAAAAAAATCAGATGCTTGGAAGAGATCTTAAAGGCCTCATGATGGATTTTGGTGAGGAAAAGTGATGGAAGGGTAGGGATTTGAAAAATGATTGGAAGAATGGGATTTTGGAAGAGATGGGGATTCTATATTTTGGGCATTTTGAGAGTCCTAGTGAGACAGGGAGATCTAGGTACAGAAACATATTTAGAGGAAACTAAAAAAATATTTTTTATATACACAGAGTGCCAAATCTATTTGGAAAAAAAAATGGCACAAGTTGTTGGGAGTGAGAGTTGTTTTGGATGTGTGGGGCATGAGTTATTTTGGGCATGAGTGTTTGTTTAAAAAGAGGATTTTTGGGCATGAGAGTTGTTTCGGGCATAGAGATTTTATTTTCGGTGTGAGTGTTTATTTTGGAAAAGGATAGCTAGATAGCGTGGAGCTGAATGTTTGTTCAGAAAAAGGATAGCTAGGTAGCATGGAGATTTTTTTGCACGTTTTTAAGAGTCCTAGAGAGAGGAAGATTTACATATGAAAATATATTTATAAGGAACAAAAAAAATATTCCATATGGGATTTTTTATTTTCAAAAGAATTAGGAGATTGGGAGTCATAGAAGGAAAGGCCTTTTTATATGGGATTGTGGAATTTTGGTGAGAAAAAAATCTACAATTTTAGATTTTAAATATGGCATAAGATTTTATTTAGGAAGAGGATAGCAAGCATTGAGAACAAAAAATATATTTTGAGTGTGGAGTCTTTGTTTTAGCGTGAGAATTTATTTTGGCATTTTAAGCGTAAGACTTTGTTTAGAAAAAGGATAGGGAGTGTGGATATTTTGTTTTGAATATTTTGAGAGTCCTAAAGAGAGGAAGATTTACATATGAAAATATATTTCTAGGGAATAAAAAATATTTTCGATTATCATAGACTGTCGAGTATATTTGAAAAGAAAAAAATAAAATGTATTTTGAAGTGGGAGCATGGGATTTTTATTTTAAAAATATTGGAGGCGTGAGAATCATAGGAGGAAAGACTTTTTGGGATTGAAGTGTGAGATTTTCTTAAGAAAAAAATTGGATTTTGGTGTGGCACTTTATTAGGAAGATAGGTAGATGTGTGGGGATTTTTACTTTTTTCTATAAGGCAACTTTTGAAAAAAAATCAAGCATATTAGAATCCTAAAAGAAGGAAGATCTAGATAAAGAATATATGAAATAAATTAACAAATCATACCACATTTAAAATTTTAAGAACCAAAAAAATACATTGCGAGATTTGACATTCATGGTGTAAAGGTCTAGTACAAATTTTAGATTTTAGGATTTACTTGATTGAACTCAACTCAAGTTTAATTATTGATTTTAATATCGACTTAAAAGCTCGTGAGCTTAGATAAATATATTTATTTTTAAATATTTTATGCCTTTTATATTCTATTTTAACCATATTTTTTAACTATAATCAAATATCAAACCCAAACTTGAGTATGACTTGGTTCATATTCAAGTCAAGTTGAATTTTGTTGATTTCGAGTATCTATTTTTTTGGTTGAATGTAGTCAAGCTTGCATGTTGAGGCTCAATCGATCTCAAATCAAGTTTCAAGCTTGAGTACTTTAAAATGAGTTGAGCTCGAGCCTCTGACTACTTGATTCGACTTGATGGCACCCCTAATTGAAAGGCTATAAAGTAATATACACTTTTGGATGTTTGGGCACTTAAAATTATCTTATTTCTTTTTTTATATAAAAATTAGATTTGCATCTTTATTGGGTAATCTCTTAGGCTAGACATGTGGATTCAATTTGAAGGTTAAATTAGTTTTTGATTTGTAATTTTTGGCTTGAACTAATTTGAAGACTGAATTGGTTCATCTACTCAATTTCTGCATCAAATAAGAATAAGATTAATAATAATGCAGCTTAAACATCAACAGGATCATCAAATTTGATGTTGATTCCTTAGAGCATCGGATACCTGATCTGACCAGTTTAAACCCCATGATGGACATGTGTTCTTGATAAAGTATCTGAAGTAGATTTGGATCGAGTGTAGGTAACAGTGTGCCTCACCTCAAATCTAATTTGATATAATCTTAATCTAAGCCCCCCCTTTCAAGGTCATAATTATTTTAAAATATTTGCATGATAAGTACCTTACCTGACCCGACCTATCTTGTCTATCTAGCTTGATCCACTCTACATCATCTCCTTTACTTGATTCAATTTGCATCTGATCAAATATTAGGTTGGGTTTAGGTCCAATATTAGAATCTGATCAAAGAACCAAGTCAAGTCGGGATCACTCATAACTTGATCCGATTTGACCCATTTGCACCCTTAATAGAAAGTGATGATAGATATTTATTGATGCGATTATTTTTTGTCATGAAAAGTACTAATAGAATAAGTTTTAATTTTTAGTAATCCAAGATATTCTATCATGAAATTTATAACTTATTAGTGAAGCTAAATTTTATCATGATGTAGAAAATATTGTCACTAAAAAATTCTCTCCATATAATAAACATTGGCATTAGATATTTGATGATACTATTATTTTTATCATGAGAAGTAGTTACAGATACATTCTAACTTTTGAAAATAACACAAGATAGGTGATGCAAAATTTAAGTTATCAAAAATATAAATATTTAGTGATTCAGGATATTTGGTCATGCATTTATAAATTATTAATGATATTAAATTTTATCATAATATAGTAAATAGTACTATAAAATAATTTTCACCATATGGTGATAATTAGTACTGGATATTTAATGATGCTATTACTATTATCATGAAAAGTAGTTACAAATAAACTCTAACTTTTGAAAATAAAATAAGCATATACGACGTGACCTTTAAATTATTAAAAATATAGATGTTTAATAATCTAAGATATTTCATCATAAACTTTACAAATTATTCGTGACATTAAATTTTATCATGATATAATAGATAGTGTCACAAAAAAATTTTATCTACATGGTCATAATTGATGACAAATATTTGGTAATGCTATTATTTGTGTTATGAGAAGCAGTTATAGATAAGTTCTAACTTTTTAAAATAAACCAAATAAGATGACGTGAAATTTAAGTCATAAAAAATATAGAAGGTTAGTGATACTAAATTTTATTATGATATAGTAAATATCATTACAAAAAAAATTCTCTCCATATGGTGGAAATTAGTATCAAATATTTAGTGGTACAATTAGTTTTGTCAAAAAAAAAAGTTATAGATAACTTCTAATATTTGAAAATTAAATAAAAATATCTGACATAAATTCAAGTCATTGAAATATACATGTTTAGTAACCTAAGATATTTCATCATGAAATATAAAAATTATTAGTGATGCTGACATTTGTCATGATATAATCAATAGCGTTATAAAATAAAATTCCCTCCATATGGTGTGAATTGGCGCCAAATATTTTGTGATGCTATTACTTTTGTCACGGGAAGTAGTTATAGATAAATTCTAACTTTTGAAAATAAAACAAAAAAATTGATGCAAATTCAAGTCATCAAAAGTATAGATGTTTAATAATCTCAGGTATTTTATCAAGAAATATACTAATTATTAATGACACTACAGTTTGTCACTATACAGTAAATATTGTCAGAAATAAAATTTTCTCTATATAGTAGGAATTGGTGTCAGATATTTAGTAATACTATTATTTTTGTTACAAGAAGCAGTTATAAATAGCTTCTCACTTTTGAAAAAGAAATAAAAATAGATGACGAGAAATTCAAGTCACTGAAAATATAAATATTTAGTGATGTAAGATATTTTATCATAAAATTTATAAATTATATATTAATGATATATTAATTAGTGGATGTAATTTTATGATAAAAATAATTTTTGTCACAAAAGAAATTGCTAAGTTTAATAGCATGATGAATGCTAATTTTCGTCACTAAATATATATTTTTGTTGATAAAAATTATTTTATCTTCAAAATTTTTGTCATTGATAATCTTTTTTGCTCTAATAGTTATCATTGGTGATCTAGTGAAAACTAACTAGGTTGGATTGTGAATCTAAAAATATAATCGAACTGTAATCTTTGAAAGATTGTAGTTAATTTTTAAGCTGGTTTACTTGAGGAATAACGTAGGTGCCAAGTTTGGTGCCGAACTACTATAAAAGATCTTATATTTGTATTTATCTTCCTTTGTTTGCTTTATTATTTTCACTGTATTTATTTATTATTTTGTTAAGCCCATCACAAATATTTTTTGAATTATTTTTGTGCATATATTGTTGAAGTTAAATTTTTAATTTTAAAAAATCTAATTTATTTCTCTTTTTTGATCACTATCTCTTAGAGAATGAAATCATTCACATCTATCCTTTATATTTTAGCAAATATGTGAAAAGATGAATGGAAGATCTATTCATTATTTCTTTATCCATCTTTTTTTCTTCTATCCACCATCCCATCAATCCATCCATCATACCAAGTAGAGGATAAATAATTTGATGATTGCGTTTAATCATTTATAGCCATTTTGAGAACCCAAGCAGAACAATGGAACATGGCTAACCAATCACAATCCATCAGATTCTTTAAACATCTCATGTCAAAACAAAACTCTTATTAAATAAATCACTTTTACTGATGCAAAACGAGGTCACTAGTCAATCCCAAAAATTCCCAAAAGGGACGGAGTCGGAACGTGACAACAAATGAGACTGCACAAGAATAAACTAACCAACCCAGCCCCACCTCAAAACCATTTTAAAATGTTATTGCGTACACCGCAAGTGCGTCGATTAAGCGCTAAAGCCACCCATTAATCTCGTATTAACACATACTAATTACCAAACTCCAAAAAACGCACTCCTTGAGAAACAAAAAAGACCCTTAAGTTCACCATTCCTCAATGCCGTGTGGGTTCCACACAATTTGAGGCAGGTAGATCTCGACGTAGGAAATGGGGCTTGTTAGTAAGTCTCCTAAAAAATGACTCGGGGACAATATCTAGTAATTTAATAATTAATTTTTTTAATGTTTCAGGACAACTCCATTTGCTTAGCGCACACACCGCAGCAGACAAAGCCCCCTTCTCTCTCTCTCTTCTCTCTCTCCCCCGTTTATTCTTCAGTCCCTTCCCTTCTTTTGTCTTCTCTTTCTTCCGTCTTCCGCTCTCCATTCTCCATTTCCTCTCTCTCTCTTTCTCTGCTCGCGCTTTCCAATTCTCCGAATGCCTTCTCATCTGTTTCTTTTCTCTTGGCTTCTTCTCTTGTCTAAGGTTTCGAGGGTTCTGGGCGCTCCATTCGCCGGAGCGAGCTCGAGCTCCGGTGCGGGATCGAGCGCCGAGAGCTGGCCCCATCTAGGGTAAGGACTGGGCAAGGAAGAACAGTAGTGGTGCTGGGATTGCCGCTCGTCGTCCTCACTAGTTCAACTGGGTGGAATCTGAGGGTTTTGCGAGGCGCTGATCTGTAGATTGCTGCAAGAGCTCGTGGGAGTTTGCTTGCTTCGGGTGTTCGGATGGCTTTGCTTAGATAAGTAAGAGGAATTGTTACTTTTGCTGGTGTTTTAGTGAAAGATTTGTTTTTGTTCAGTTTCTCTTGTTGATTTTAGTGGATCATTGAGATTTTAGATCTGTATCGGAGAGAGGAAAGAGATCGGGCATCAAAGTTTGAATTTTGGTCGCAAGTATGTCAATTGGTTTTTTTGGGAATAAATCTTTCTATTGTGCTAATCCAGGAACGGTATCATTGGTAGAAAATCAGAGATGGTTGGTGAGATGCTGAAATAGCTGAAAAGTTTCCTCCATTGATCTTTAAATCGTGCAGAATGGTGAACCAACAAACGTGATGAAGGTGTGGGAGCCAATGGGTTTCTGTGCGATTGTGTCAGAAAGTGGATTGAGGGGAGGAGGAGTGGAGTCCTTTAATGAATTCTTTCTTTTGTAGTTTCTATGACATTTATATATTGCATACTGCTTTTTGGAGTAAAATTTATTTTATTACATCTTGGTATTTTTTTGTTTTTGGAAGTGTCAGGGCTAGTATGGTTTGTTTGCTTCTATTCCTATAAGTGAGCTACTTATTTTATTTTCAGCTGGTATCCTAGGACAGAATATAAGGCAATGTTGTTATTATGTTCTATTAAGGGCATGCACAGACTTAATTAAAACAAGCAAAAGAAATCAAGGAGAAAAAAAAGAATTACAGTACCATTAAAAGGGTAGGAAGGACCATTAGTTGGAAGGCTAAGGTTTGGGTCCTTTGGCTTTGCAAGTGTAAGCATGAACACATGTCTGATCCTGTTAATTTGAGGACAACAACATTCACCTGTACATAGGATTTCAGTTGTCAAGCCCCTTATCAAGTTCTTAGTCCATCATGGAAGGGTACATTGCATGTATAGACTGCAATTAATTGATGGTTATGCTTGTGCCTATTGTTTTTGATATCTACAGGCCAAAATTCCCTGTCTTGGTACTGGATTCTGTACCAGTGCCACTTTGGTACAGTGTCTGTGTGCCCTATATGGAGATCGGTTCAGTGTACCATGCTCCCTCCGCGTTGAGTCTCAATACAATACCAGTATGGTATGGTGCATCTAATACTAGGCAGTATGTATTGGTATGGTGAAATGTGACTGCTGAACTTTGAGGCTTCAAACGAGATCAGCACACATGGCTTGGGACTGATGATTTTGATTTATTGATGCAGTTATTTCTGATAGCCTATAAAAGGCAGAATTGTGTTTTGATACCAATGAAACAATACTTATCCAATCATGATCTACAAGCCACTGGATATGTGTAATGAATATCAGCATGTTTTCTTATATACTCTGCACAATGCTTGGCTGATTTTTCAGACATTTCTGAAAGCTTTCCTTTTTAATATTGTGGTTTCTAGTCACTGTTGATGAGACTCCCTACTTACTAGACGGATCTTTGGCCTACACTTATCCAGGACTTTTTATTTCTCAGTCACTTGATGCTCATGCAGTGCTTCTTCTGGGCTTCCTTGATTTTTCCTTTCTAATTCATCCTTCCTTGCATTGCCAGATTTCCGCCTTAACTTCTTCGTATCTTATGGGTCATCTTATTATCATGCAATCTCTTTATTACTCGTATGCAAAATTCATATGATTGTCATAGAAGTTCATATTTTTATGTGTTGATGAATATAAGAAGATCCCATGAAAGTATGGAGGCACATACCTATTGTACCTTTCTTAGATCCTATTTGGGCTTTCCTTGACATATCATTCCTTTATATAATTAAACCAAGGTGTTCTGACAATATTTGGCAAGTTTCTTGCTGATTTTTTCAGATGGGTTCTTGACTTTACATGTGTTATTTCTAATTACCCCATCACCTTATGCCTTACCTTCACTCTTTCACATATCACTAACCAAAACCTTATTGTTTGGAATATAAGGCACTAAGGCAAGACACAGCATTATGGCAATTGTAAAATTTGTTAAGAGGTTTGGGCCGAAAGCTAACCAGTGAATGCTGACTATGGTAGGTAATTCTGTGATAAATGTTATCTGTAATGATTCATAATTAGCTTGGTACTGAGTGGAAGAAGACAGAAAGGGATCGTTGCTTGTAGATTAGCTTCCTGGGATTCTCAAAAGGCAATTTAATTTTCAGACGCCTCCACAGCCCATTAATTCACATATATGATAGTTATAGTATGCAATGTTTAGTGTTCTGTAAACTCAAAGGAACATGTAAAACAGAAATGTCATTTGATTTTTTAAAGAAAGTTAAATATTTCTGTAATTTATTCAATGATGTCACAGTCCTTTTACAGTTCAAGTTTTTGTTTAATTCATAACAGTAAACAGCCATGTGCTGGGCATGCTTCGGAAACTAAAATATTGCACAGTTACATTTTAGAAGAGGATATATATAAAATAAAAAAAAGAAGAAAAACATAGGATATTTTCCTAAATATACACTACTGCTATAATGATTTGACTTCTAAATATGTTTGGATACATATTTAAATAAAACATAAACAAAAAGAAAATATAAAACAAAAAAAGAACAATGTAGTAGGACTAATATCATCAAGCACTCTTGCTCTCTCTCTCTCTCTCTCTCTATGTATGTATGTGACCTTATATTCACTATCATGAGTGAAATAAACCTATTTTTAATAAAGTAGAAGTTTAAATAACATGCATATTCCATCCCATCTCCCCCAACGTGATGCCTTTCTCATCTCTTGTTGTTAGAGTCTGTGAGTTGCCCATTACCATCTTTTATTGACCAGCCCATGTATGCACCGCCAGGAGGTGGCTCTGGTGGAAACAGCCATTCAACCACCAACAATCATTCAATAGGTTGTCCATAGTTGTTCAATCACCCAAGGGCCCCATAAAAGTGTCTTTTTTTCTTTTTAAATGTCTCTTTCTTTTTCCTTTCTCTTCTCTTCTCATGTTATTCCTCAACTTCCTTTCTCATTCAAAGAACCTTCCTTTTTCCTCTTCTCTTCTTCCTCTTTCCTTCTCCTTTTTAACCCTACCTTTGTCCATTTTCTGTTTCATTTCTTTGTTTTTTCTCTGTTTATTTTATATTTTTCATCCCTGTTGCATTCCTTCTTTTTTATCTCGGCATGCAAATATGGGATTCCAATTGTGACTTATGAGATTTGGATTTTTTCTTAGACTTTTTTTTTTCAAATTTGTACTTTTAGATTAACTTTAACAATTTGCTTTTGTTATTACTTATCCCCCTTATATTTGACTTGGTTGATTAATATGTGATGGAATCATAATCGTTTGAATTAATCTTAGCTCCTGTTTTGCTACAATGGTGCATGTGGTTATTCATATGTATAATTTGAAAAAAAAAAGATGTTATTAAGTTATTTTATACCTTTTATGTATTTTTTTTGCTCCTTTTAAAGATGGACCGCCTCAGTCAATGGCAGTTTGCTGAGGTGCCTAAGTAGTTAGGATCCCTATTGACTGGCCATCACCTAGCTGCCTTGATAACCCTGGGTAGGACAATCTTTTTTTTCTTCTTAGAGAACAAAAGCAAACTCAGAAATAAAGAGAACGAAGGCAAAAGGATGTATGGATATTATTTTGATAATGCTATGAATGATTCTGGTTTTTTGATGGGCAAAATCAACTAGAAGTGCGCTTATTTACATGAGTTTTTTTCTTTTTTGCATATAATCCCTTCGGCTATAGATTAATTGTATATAGAGACTCCTCTTTTCCATGTTTGCAGTTCAAGAACTCCGTACCATAAAAGTTGTTCAATAGGCCCCAAAATAACTTTCGATAAGTTATAGTAGAATATTTACCATGTTTCTTCCTATTCTTCCTCTCACTCGATCCTTTGGGGTTTGGACCTTCTAGCCAGTGAGATGCATTACTTTGTAACATTTCCATCCAAATTCAAGATAGAATCACAGTCTCAATTATGCCAATGGTGGTGGCAAAAATCTTTAATTGGACAACTAGGTTTCCAAAAGCATGGGTGGCTCACTGGCTAGAAGCTTTTAGATGCTAAATGATGAGAGGCATGGGATTATTCTCCTATAGCAAGTAAATTGGGTCCTATTGGAGTTGGATAAAGGAGGTCTTAAATTCTTAATACGCAAATATGTATTTGAGGGGTCCTTATATGCAATTAATATTATAAAAGGGAAATTTTTATGCAAAAAACCTCCAAATATAGCCTTTCAAGTTTTATTTGTTATCCAAAAACTTGGGAGTTAGTTCGAGACTAGATATCATAGGTTGTCCTAGAATGGTCTTGCAGTCAACATTGACTTTGCTCATCTAAGTTCTTTTATTAATTCTCCTATAGATAAAACATTTGAGATATGTAGCTTGCCAAGCTTTTCTTTCTTCATGCGTGTCTTTCAAGCCTTTTGCTTATCTGTCATTCTCTGTATAATGAGTTATGGCAATTGTAAAATGTTATTCTTGGTTGGCTAGTATGATATATTTTTTTGATGATCTTTTATGATGATATTCTGGGGCTTTGCTAATGATGCAATTTCATTCAGGTCAAGAAAGGAAGTTCCTTGAGTTGTGGTATCTGTTGGATGATGTTGGACAAAAATTCATTGTTTGATGGGCTTCATCATTCGTCAGTCATTTCTTGTGAATGCTACTACTGCGTGTGGAAGCTGTTGCTTTAAATGAGTATATGAGTTTCTTCTGCAGTTGATTCTAGAGCTTTGGGTTATGATTGGTATTATTAAATAGCTGTGCTGCAATTTAGACATCTGTGATAAGAGTTCTCTCCACCTTTAAAATGCCTTCATGGTGGGGGAAATCTTCCTCTAAAGATGTGAAGAAGAAGACAGCAAAGGAGAATCTGATTGATACATTTCATCGGTTTATAAATCCAACTGATCAAAAGGGTGTCGTGAAATCTGGAGGGACTCGAAGACGTAGTAATGATATAACCTCTGAGAAGGGGTCCAGATCAAGAGTAGAATCACGATCAACATCACCCTCAACACAGGTATCGCGTTGTCAAAGTTTTGCAGATAGGCCACATGCCCAACCACTTCCTCTCCCTGGCTTGTGCTCAGGCATTATGCGCACTTCATCTGATGTCAGTACCTCAAAGCCAATGTTGGAAAAACGTGGCAGACCACAGCTGCATTTACCACTTCCTAGACCAAATCACAATCCAAAAAGGCCAGATCCTACTGATATGGATGGAGATTTTGCTATTGCTTCATTTTCTAGTAACTGCTCCGTTGACAGTGATGACCCGGCAGATTCTCAACTTCAAAGCCCTATAGGAAATGATCTTGAAAATGGAAACAGAGGTATCGCAAACAACCAGTCCAGGTAAGCTCCTTGTAGTTCGATGTGAATTATGTGATTTGCTACTAATCTCAATATGAATATGTTGTAAACTCACTCTAATGCTTCCTCTTAACTGCCTTTTTTGTTGTTGTCTAAGTGTGGGGCATAAAGATCAGTCTCCTGTGGCTACTCGAAAGAACTCGAGAGAAATGACAAAGCCAACAAATTTGATTTTTGCAAATCAAATTCTTTCAACATCACCCAAGCAGGGTGTTCTGAACAGCAACCAGTCCAATATACATGTACCTCTGCCTGGTGTTTTTGGAAGTGCCCCAGATAGTTCAATGTCAAGTCCTTCTAGAAGTCCTATGAGAGTTGTATGCCCTGAGCAGATTCCTGCCTCAGCTTTTTGGGCAGCGAAGCCTCATGCAGATGTCACTTTTCTTGGATCAGGCCAATGCTCCAGTCCAGGCTCTGGTCAGACCTCTGGGCACAATTCAGTAGGAGGAGATATGTTAGGGCAGTTATTCTGGCAGCACAGCAGGGGTAGCCCAGAGTGTTCTCCAATGCCTAGCCCGAGAATGACAAGTCCTGGTCCTAGCTCTAGGATACATAGTGGAACTGTCTCTCCACTGCATCCACGGGCTGGAGGGACAGCACCAGAATCACCTACTAGTAGGCATGATGACGGGAAGAAGCAAAGCCACCGGTTGCCCCTACCCCCCATAAATATTTCTGCTTCTCCTTTTCCTTCAAACAACACAACATCAAATACTACATCCTCAATACCTCGAAGTCCTGGAAGGGCAGAGAATCCCACAAGCCCTGGATCACGGTGGAAGAAGGGCAAGTTGATTGGGCGTGGCACATTTGGACATGTCTATGTTGGTTTTAACAGGTGCATATGTTGTTTTTAATTTTCATCAGGGATTTGCATGCCTATTTTCTCTCTTCTAGTGACCATGGAACTGCTTGTAGGGTAATCTTTCATCACACATGACTAAACTTGTCAAAAATCTTATTGTTCCTTTGCTGACAATTGTCAGACAGCTCATAAGGAAATCTTATATTAACCTACTATTACTTATATGCCTGCTGTGACACACAAATTCATATATGAAATGATATTATATTCAGAAATATGATTGTATAAAATGGGATAACCAATATAGTAGAGAAAGGTAAAGAATTTAGATTTAGAGAAGGAAAAGCAGAAAAGATATCTATCATAGAGGAAAGTTTTGCATCATGGAGTACAAAATCTTCTGTGGTGCATCATAGTAAATGGCAAAACAAGATTGATGATGCCAATATTAATACCTTGCATATGGTTAGTGGCTAATTAAACAGGGATTTGAAATTCAAAACGAATCCTCATATCATTTTCACTTTCCAAATTTTACATAAATAATTTTCTGAAGTCCTTTTAGTAATATTGATGGTCATCCACAATGTTTCTAAATCTTATTCATTGTTAGTTGTTTTAGTTCTTTTCTGTGTTTATGTCTTACTCTTCTTTTCTTGATTTATTTTAATCTAGTGAGAGTGGTGAAATGTGTGCAATGAAGGAGGTTACCCTCTTCATGGATGATGCTAAGTCAAAAGAAAGTGCAAAGCAATTGGGGCAAGTGAGTACTTTTCTTTTTAAATCTTACTAGTCTATTCTGCAACATGGGCACTGCATATAATTTATGTTTTTTTTTTTTTCATTTTTTGGTTAAGAATTTTGTTCCTTATTATTGGCTTATTTTCACAGGAAATATCTCTCTTGAGTCGGTTGCGTCATCAGAATATAGTGCAATATTATGGAAGTGAAATGGTATTATTGTTCCCTTGATTAGCTAAATGTTTTTTGTCTATTGTTTAAACTAGATTGTCATTTTTTGGGTTAAGATTAGTTTTCATTTTAGTATTCTACTTTTGCTTGAAGTTCCTGTGATTCTGTAGTTTTTTGTTGGCTGTGTCCCATTCTAAGTTGTGCCATATCTTATCAATTGATTTTGATCTCTTTATCTACTGGAAACTGGCTAGTCAACTAAATAATTTTCGTTTTGAGAGATGCATATGACACATACTGCTGGCCGGTAGTTTATGACACTGGCTAGTTGATTCGAATAACTTCATCACTCAATATAAAATACAATCTGGAACTGAAGTCCACCAGACATATTCGACAGAAATGTTTCTTTTGAGCTGTCATATTGATTGCTAATCAAAATTCAGTGTGTTAATACTTATGTTTGTCAGGAAAGTTGCTTGTTCATTCTGTATGCTTGCATACACAAATGGGCACACATGCATGCACAATAGGGATGGATTCACAACATGCACATACTTAAATGATACATATGCTCACAGACATCCCTGTATGCTTTCTAATGCTGCCAATCAACTTTACTGATTGAAAGAGCGTTAGCTGGATAAATGTCCGTATTGAGATATGCAGCAGTACTTGCATGTTTTGGTCAATGAGGAAACAGAGTGAACCAATGTATCACTATGCTTTGTTCTGCTAGCAAACTCCATAGATTCTGGATACATTTGGTTGGAATGATGTATTTCTGGAACCCACCAATCTCCAGATGGTACACCAAAACACTGAATATATGTAACTTTCTCATATTTATATCTTTAGAAAGTTTCTGCCAATCCAAGAAACTAGTGCAAGTATCAGGCCAGCCAAGGAAGATCTATGGGTTTGTCTTCCACAGAAATTGATTCAGTGTTCATTTCTTGTTTATACGAGCATAAGCTTGCTTTCTAGTTTCTAGTATGAGGCTATCCATGATTAAAATACTTCCCAAATTCCAGACATTCACTGTAGATTAAAAAAAAAAAGAATCTGCAATCTAACCCATGTGGCAACATATTGTCGCAGAGCTTCATCTGTACGCGGATATTCATGCTTCTGAAGCATGATGGATATTTTAATGATAATTGTAGGAGTGTTGAACAGTGAATTGAAATGGTTCAGATGTAGATTAGTAGGAACCAAGGTTTGCCATGCCGGAACTGGATTGCGTGCTAGTTGGCTGGCGGTACGGTTCGGTATGTCTTCGTACCATTTCATATTGGGCGCGAACTGACACAGCAAAGTAAGCAACGGAGGTGGAGAATCGGAGACAGAGAGAGAGAGAGCGAGGGAGAGAGAGAGGAGCGGAAGGTGGGGGAGTGGGTGGGGAGGCTAGCGATGGTCGTTAGAGGGCCGTGGAGGCCCCCGAAGGGCGGGATCTTCCTCCCTACCCTTTGTTGGGTTGAAAGAGGGACGACTGCCCTTGTTTCGATCGTGATCAATTTTTTTTTTATTGTGATCCATAGTGAAGTTGACAACCTTGTTTCGACTCGACAGAGGGTGGGGAGGAAGATCTCGCCCTTTGAGGGTCTCCGCAGCCCTCCAATGGCCACCACCGGCCTCCTTGCTGACTCCTCCTTCCGCTCCTCTCTACCTCCCTCTCACTCTCTGTGCCTCTCTCTATTTTTTTCTCTATGGAGGGCGGAGCTCCGGATGCTTCAGCGGCCCTCCGGTGGCCTCAGCAGGCCTCCGACGGCTTCTCTAGCCTTTCGTCTCCTTCTCTTCTCTCTCTTTCTCTGTTTTCCTCTCTTTTCTTCTCCCTCCTCATTGGTGTACTGTTTTGACACTAGAACCATGCTGGTCGGCTGCCCATATGGTTCGGCATGTCCCAAATTGGCCAATTCGGAGAATGCTAGTTGGAACTAATTTACAAAGAAGTCCCTTATTTCACACTCAATATTGTAAAAAGCTTTAGACCTTAATTAACAATAATTAAGAATATAAGTTGACAAGAGTTTTGGAGTAGAAATTGATCCATCTCTCTCTCTCTTTCTGTTTTTTTTTTTGGATTTTATTTGTAATGGTCAACTGATAACCAACTGCAGCATTTTATCACAATAAACTAGGAAATAAAAAATAGAGGATTAAGGAGGAAAGTATAGAAAACTAGGACTAGTCCCGTGCTTTTTCTCTATACTATATAATTTAATATGTGAATTTTGAATGTGGTCAATATTCCAGGAATATATCATTTATCACATTTCGTTCCCAAAATACCATGAACTCGCAGATAGAACTAATTCATGCATGCCACCTCTCTGACCAAGCATACAAACATTTTCTTCTATCCCCAAGATTCTTGTGCCCCCTTGACGTAGACTTCTTAGTCGGAAGATACTTGATTTGAAGAAATGGATCCGAAAGGTCAAGAAATCGGGCTGACTGCACCTAATCTTGTTGATTTTGATACTTCCGTGCTAGAATAGCCATAACTTTCTTATTCGATGTTAAAATCGCTATTATGACCTTATTTCGAAAAGCTCTTTTTGTGCTTAATGAGGTTGGCCACTTTGCCGTCACTCCGAATTTTGGAGCCTAATTCTATTATTTGACAGGTCAATGGGAGTCTGAAAAAATTCTAGTCGAATTGAGAGTTTCAATCTTATGTTAATCTTTTTCTTATTTTATTTCAGAATCTTTTTGCTATTAGGTTAGGATTTTTTTCTATAAATATGGCTTCTTTGGCAAACGTTGTAATCAGAATATAGTTTATTTCGTAATTACTGAATCCAACTCCAGAGAAGAGAGTTTCTTCTTCGTTTGTCCTTTTTCTTTGTTTCATGTGTCTTCTTTCTTTTCCATCAAAACGTGGCCATAGGCTGCGTCAGTTGGTATCAGAGCCCAACGATCCTTGAGCGGAGCTTCTTCCCTGCAGTTGAGATGGCGGGTGGTGTTGGTTGCCGCAAACGAAACCAAACCACAATCCAGACGATGGCGGCTCCTGAAGAAATCATGTAGTAGGAGCGGGATCTGATGATGGAGTGCGAAGATTTTAGGAGACAGATGATGAAACTGACTGCGCATCTTACGCAGTTGGAAACTTTGGAGGTGAAATTTGAGGTTGATCCAGAAGATCACAGATCTGATGAAGAGGCTTCAGATTTCGAGAACCTCTTCCATAGGGGTATTTCCACCCACTGACATGAAGGACGAGGCGATTCGTTCGAGCGTCCAACCACTGGTTTGATTCTATCAGAGTAGGTCTGTCTGAATATTCGGATAGTCTACAAACGAAGGTGTTCCTCGATTGGTTAGATTAGATCGAGCACATCTTCGAGTACAAGGAGGTCCTAGACGACAAAAAGGTGAAGCTTGTCATGCTGAAGTTGACGGGTTGGGCTTCTGGCTTGTGGCAATAGCTAAAGAAGATCAAGAAGCGCAGAGACAAGCCAAAGATCTAGGACTGAGAAAAGATGAAGAAGATGTTGAGAGAGCAATTCCTACCCTTCAACTATACGCAGTCCTTGTACTAGCACCTACAAAATCTTCGACAAGGGCCTAGATCTGTGGACGATTACATGGAGTTCTATCAACTGATTATCAGAAACAATCTGATGGATAGTGAGGAGCAGATGGTCGCGAGGTACCTTGGTGGGCTACGGCAGCAGATTCAAGACGTCTTTAGGTTCCACTCCCTGTGGATGGTCAAGGAAGCGTACCATTGAGCCATGATTGTTGAGGAGCAGCTGCAACGAAGGCATGTCCAGATCTGATCCTCTCCTGCAGAGCAACCAAATGTCCGAGAATCAGGAGGATATACGGCGCAACCCAACATCTATCCTTCCTGTTTGTGCTGCTGTTGAAGCAAGGTCATTGAAGCCAATCTCGATTGGATCGTCAACTCTGTGGTGCTATAATTATGGCGAGATTGGATATATGCAAGGCAAGTGCAAGATGCCTGCTGGACGATCCGAGAAATAGTTGCTGGACGATTCGAGAAGCAGTTGCTGAACGAAGAAGAAGAACCATCTGATGAGGATTAAGAGCCTATCTGTGATGGAGGTGAAGAAGATGATGGTGCTTTATTGTTGGGAGATAGAGGAGAGGTTCTAGTTGTTCGAAAGAGTCTGCTTGCTTCAAAAAAGGAGGAAAAAAAAGAGTGGAGACGGACCAACATCTTCCATACTTACTGCTCTATTAAAGACAAGGTCAGCAAGGTCATCATCGATAGAGATAGCTACGAGAACATCATCTTTTAAGGGGCCGTCTCTAAGTTGAACTTGATCACAGAAAAGCATTCTCAGCCATGCAAGCTATCATGGTTTCGGAAAGAGAGCTAGGTGTTTGTCAATAGTCACTTTCTTGTCTTATTTTTTATCGGATAGAAGTACTTTGATGAAGTTTGGTGCGACATCGTTGTCATGGATGCTTGTTATCAGCTTTTAGGAAGTCTTGGTAGTATGATTGCAGTGTCACCTATGATGGTCGTTGGAATACCTACACGTTTTGGAAGGACCGTCCGAAGATTACTCTGACGTTGATGAAGAAAGAAGATCTACCCACACCAAAGCCAGAGATCAGCATCAACCTTCTAATGAATTACTTTTACTTATAGGAAGTATTGGATTCTTCGAACTCGAGGATGAGTTTTTTTCAGCCTGGGTAGTATGACGCAGATGTCTTAGTCAGAAGATACCTTGATTTGAAAAACGGACCCAAAAGATCAAGAAATTGGGCTGACTGCATCTAATCCTGTAGATTTTGACACTTCCATGCTAGAATAGCCATAACTTTCTCATCCGGTGTCAAAATTGCTATTATGACCCAATTTTGGAAAGCTCTTTTTGTGTTCTACGAGGCTGGCAGCCTTATCTCCACTTTGAATTTCGGAGCCTAATTCTATTATTTGATAGGTCAATGAGAGTCCGAAAGAATTCTAGTCAAATTGGGAGTTTCAATTCGTATGTTAATCTTTTTTCTATTTTGTTTCAGAGTCTTTTTGCTATTAGATTGGGACTTTCTTCCTATAAATACGGTCCCTTTGGTCAATGTTGTAATTAGAATATAGTTTATTTTGTGATTATTGAAGCCAACTCTAGAGAAGAGAGTTTCTTCTTCTTTTGCCATTTTTCTTTATTTCGTGCGTCTTCTTTCTCTTTCCATCGCAATGTGACCATAGGCTGCATCACCCCTCTCGAATTTCACTCAGCCATTTGCCCGATAATCGTCAGTTTTCTTTTTTTGAATGTACAAACTCCACCTAAAGTTTCTCTCTAGAGAGAAGTGTTCATGTTTGCCTCCCCCATTTTCATATCAATTTCCTCTCTCTTTCTTAGCCCCACCAACCTTTCTGATAATCTTGAACCCTCTCTCTTCAACTTAACCTGCATCTAAAATCTCTCTCCCCACCCCTCTCACTGTGTCAGTTTGTCTGTGTTCAAGTTGTTAAGCAAACAACCATGTCCAGTGGTATCCAATTTCTCCTTTTTGTTAAATTCACGAGATCCAATAATATATGGCCCTTTTTTTAGTATGTTCTCCTTGATCTTCTTCCACAAAGAATGCAAATACATAAAAAGGGTGAGTTAATTAAAAACATGAGTACATTCAGCAATTCACATGCACAAATTAGTAAATGAATAATTTCCATTATATCAAGGCTTGATGGGATCATGTCCATCCATTGAACATCTTCTCTTTTTAATTTTATTTTTTATATACAATTATTTTATTTTCTTTTATTTTTTTTTTATGTATTTTCTTTTTTGGTTTTCTTTCCATGTATAACAACATTTTTTGTTTTTATGTTATGTTATTGTTGTTCATAGTTTCTATATTCTGATTTCTGCTTTATTAAGCCTATCCTCAAGGTGCATTGTGCATTCTGGTTTTCTTTTTGTCACCAGTATCTTGGCATTACAATTCATTTGCAATGTCCCAAACAACCGGTCACAAGTCCCTTTTATTAGGTGTAACTGACCACCTTTCCTATTCCCAATAGGATATACAAATATATGGAAACAAACCTGGACCTAGCAGCCTCCTGAAATCTTCTGAAACATAAAGTAGTCAAGTACCCTTCTGATTCTTATAAGAACTCCTAAATCAGCAAGAAGAGCTGACTGATAGACCTATAATAGACTGACTGGGTCCTGTTTGGTCGACATCAGGACTCTTCAGAATTGGAAACCAGGAACTGTTTTTTAGCCCCATTGAAAGGAGTGGCTAGCCACTTAATAATAGCCCAAATATGAGGCTGGGTGGTACCTGAAAAGAAAATAAGTATATATTGGGAGGCTAATTGCAGCCCATGTTGATGCCCAAAGATCCATGTAAATATCCCTAAAATGTTGAAGGGTAAATTACAGCAACACCTCGAAAGCTCTAATTTTTTCAATTAGACACCCAAGCATACATTTTTGTTGCAATGTGGCCCAACTGTCCAGTAGATGTCTAATGCTGTTACTGATGACCGTCAAATTAGTATTTTATCCTCTCATTTTAAACTTGGAAAAAAACTGTCTGAAAATTATAAAGACATCTCTTCAACTTTTTGCAATTTGCATGTGCACCCCAAAACTTCCTAAAAGTTATACTTCATCCCTTCCCGAATTGCTATATCTACAACTGCTTATGAGGTGAAACTCTTCATATTTACCATCTCATTCCACTTCTCAACGCTTCATTTCAGTGCCCTGTGACCATATATTTAAGAGATTTGCGAGAGATCTTGCTTGGAAAAATCAGTTAAATTTATTTTCTTGCTTGGAAAAAATATGCCTAACATTAAAGATGCCTTGGTTCATATATGGATCACCCTTAGAACTGGTGGCCGGGATTTGCCGTAGTTCATGAGGTCTTTAATGGAGCCTTCAGCCCACATTTGTAGAATATGGGAAGGAGCTGATGGGAGCTCTAACTAGAGCTTTGGGTAGAGTTCATACTTGGAGCCATGGAAATTTCAGGTTCCTCTCCTCCGTATGCTCTCTCCTCCTCTCTTCTCCCTTCCCTCTATCAGTAGTCTCTTTTTCCTTCATTCTCTCCTCTTCTCTCTATTAATTAGATTGGGAAGCGCTTGTTCAGTAAGAAAGAAAGAGGAATGGAAGGGGTCGATCTCCTTCTGTTCCTGCCAAAACAAGGGTATTGTTGGTATTTCCTGCCAACAAGGGTGTTGTTGATATTTCCTATCTAAAGTTATCTCACGTGACTATTATGTGTTCATAGATCATGACGGAGCTAGATGGTTGGACCACATTGCAACAAAAACCTAAGTTTTGGGGTCTAATTGAAAAAATTGGAGCTTTTGGGATGCGAGTGTAAATTGTGAAACATTGAAGGGGTGTTGTTGTAATTTACCCAAAATTGAAAATAAGATTCATTGAAAAAAAAAATAAGGTAAATTTAAGGCCCAAGAAAGGAGCCAATTGAATTGATTGCCTGACCTCCTTGCTGGCATGGTCCAGCCAAAGGATATCTTTTAGCTGGTCCCCTCCTGCCAAAAAGCTGCAGTATTTAATCTTCACGAGACTTATAACTAACCAATTAGAGGCTGGTAACATGCATAAATTTGTCGCAGCTGTTATGTTTTTCTTGGTAACTTTAGTTATTGAAAATCAATGAGATATTTTGGAATATGGTATTTTGAAAGGCTGATATTTTGCCTTAATGGTCAGAATGAACATTAGGCAAGACAATAAGGATAAAAACTTTGAGTTTGTTGTTAGGACAGTAACTCTTATAGTAGTTGTTGTTTGGTATGTCTTACCCAGCTATGAGTATCAATACTTGGACTAAATATGTGTGTGTGTGAGAGAGAGAGAGAGAGAGGGGGAGAGAGATGTTCCTTTTCCATAGTTTTCTTATAAGTTATAGGGAAGTTGAAAGTCTACTTAAGCATTAAATACGGTTTCAATGTGGTGGGAATTGTTGTCTATGGAAATTGTTCAATCATTTTGCATGTGTTTGCTTTGAGATAGGAATGGGCATAGAATGAATTGACACATCCACGACTTGATTTTTTGTATGACAATTTCTTTCAAAATAATCATAAGATAATGCTATTTACTTGGGGAAAACTTTCAACTAGGTCCCATTAGTTGTAATGCAATTGATGGCATAGGGATGCCCCCATGTGATTGTTCGCTGTCTATAGTGTATTTGAGAATGAAGTCGTTTGTACTATAAATAGAGTGGGTGGATCATCGATGGATTGCAAGGTTTTTCTGCATGCCTTTGAGGACTCATTTGGCGCATAGGAAGAGGAGGGGGGAAGTGTAGTTAGCAGAAAAATAAAAAAAATACCTCATATTTGGTTGGAATTCTCAAAGAGAGAGATACACATCTCTTTTGAAATACACCTTGAGATTCGATCCACAAAAAATCCAGAACGAGATTTAGGATGATAAACGGAGTCCAACGAGCCCAAAATTAGCCCAAATGGAGTCCAGACGGTGAAGATACACGCGAGAGAAGTTTGGAGCAGGTGGCATGGCCCATAGGGCGGCGGTGCAGCTAGGCCCGACAGACGTGCAGGCGCACGGCCCAGTGCTGGCGAGCGTGGGAGTGTGTGGTGTGCGGCCCTGGCCCAGGCCCAAACGAGTGCGTGTGCGGGTGTGGCCCAGGCCCAGGCAGGCGTGCGTAGGCGCAGCCCGCGCGACTCCACGTGGTCCACGCGCAGTGCGTGGACCGACGGTCCATGGGAGGCTTTGTGGATCGGGCGGACGTTTCCCACTAGTTTCTCGCGATCCACCGTGGATCGAAGATGGTTTTCCAGTGGTTTCTCACGGTTCATGCGGGCTGTTGTGGATTAGGGTGCGATCGGACGGCCTGCAGGGCTTGCGGTCAAGATCCAATGGCTCTGAGCCATTCTAGGTGATTAGAGGACGTGCAGGGTCATGATGGGGCACGATCCAACAGTCAGTTTTCAATCCGAGGTGCGATCGGATGGCCGAGAAGCTACAGGAGTCCGATCGAGAGTCTGATTTCAATTTGAGCTGGGTTTTAGGGCCTTTAAGAGGCCCTGTGGGCGAACAGAACCGTGAACATGTAGAGAGCGGTAGAGAGCCATGAGCGGAGGCATCACTGCGAGGAAGACTCGAGTAGCCATTGAAAAGACTCCGATAGAGCACCGAGTGTGCGCAGTGGGCAGAGCAGGCACTGTAGAGCACCGACAGGAGATCGGGGGCAGAGCAGAGCGTCAGACAGAGCAGCTGCGAAAAGGCATGATGTAGCGATTCACTCTATAGGAAGCGTCCAGGGGCGTCGAGGATCCTCGTACTGGTAGGCTTGTGAGAGGGTCTCCTTGGAGAATTTGAGAGAGCTTTTATGAGAATAGCTTCTAGTTGAGGATGGTATACAGAGTTGAGATTGGGTGTTGTCTTCTTGTATTTATTTTTTCTCATAGTGAAGCTTGCATGCCCCATGGAAGTAGCGCTTGGGCTGTTCCACGTATCTGATTGTGTCTGTATTGTTTTTTCTTTCTTCCTGCTGCAACGCAAGTGGTATTGAAAAGGTCTTGAGATGGTGGTGTCCTGATCAGACATCTCCAACAATTGGTATCAGAGTTAGACGGTATCAGCGCAGGTTGCGGCGGTGGTGAGCAAGATTAAAGATGGAGAAGACATGCACAATCAAGGTAGAGATCAATCGCGGAGGGTTGATCGATGCTCTCTGGTGCAAGGGGCCATCTATATGGAGGATGCCAGTGAGAGCCTAGTGCGAGGTGGAGCTCTAGGTGATGGATTCGGCATTGTACGGGAGACTCGAGAGGAGGATAAGTGATGTCACTAGGAGGCTACTACCCCGAGTAGGTCTCAGGTCAGGTGTTGTGAGGTGCGTACAGCATATGACGGAGATGGGATGGAACGGTCTTGCTCGACTCCCATATTTGTCCATCCATGAGTAGCAGACGTTTGTCCCAGAGCATGGGGGCGAGGAGATTCAGAACTCTCAAAGTCAGATAGAGATCGAATATCGAGTCGAGATGGAGATTGGTAGAAAATACGTCTCGAGATTTGTTCCATAAGAAGTCCAAAGGAGATTCAGGACGACGAACGGAGTTTAACGAGCCCAAGATCAGCCCAAACGGAGTCCAGATGGCAAAGATATACGCAAGAGAAGTTTGGAGCAGGTGGCACGGCCCACAGGACGGCGGAGGCCGATGGCGGTGCAGCCAGGCCTGGTAGACGCACGGGCGTGTGGCCCAGCGCCGGCAAGGTGGGAGCGTGCGGTACACGGCCCAGGCCCAGGCTGGCACGCATGCAGGTGTGGTCCAGGCCCAAGCGGGCACGCGCAGGCACAGCCCGGGCGACTCCACGTGGTCCATGTGCGGTGCGTGGACCAATGGTCCATGGGAGGCTCTATGGATCAAGCGGATGTTTTCCACTGGTTTCTCACAGTCCATCGTGGATTGGAGATGGTTTCCCAGTGGTTTCTCGCAGCTCATGCGGCGCTCTCGTGGACCAGTGCACGATCGGACGGCTTGCAAGGCTTGCGGTCAAGATCCAATGGTTGTGAGCCGTTCCAGATGATCAGAGGATGTGCAGGGTCACGATGGGGCACGATCTAATGGCCAGTTTTCGATCTGAGGTGCAATCGGATGGTCGAGAAGCTATAGGAGTCCAATCCAGAGTTTGATTTCGATCCGAGCTGGGTTTTAGGGCCTTTAAGAGGTCGTGTCGGCGAACAGAATCATGAACATGCAGAGACAGCGGCAGAGAGCCGTGAGCGGAGGCATCAGTGCGAGGGAGGATCGAGTAGCCATCGGAAGGAGTCCGGTAGAGTGCTGAGTGTGCGCAGCGGGCAGAGCAGACACTGCAGAGCACCGATAGGAGATCAGGGGCAGACTAGAGCATCAGACAGAGAGCTGTGGAGAGGCACGATGTAGCGGTTCGCTCCATAGGAAGTGTCCAGGGGCGTTGAGGATCTTGGTACTGGCAGGCTTGTGAGGTTTTTTTTGGAGGATTTGAGAGAGCTTTTGTGAGGATAGCTTCTAGTTGAGAGAGGGTGGTATACAGAGAGTTGAGAGTGGATGTTCTCCTCTTGTATTTATTTTTTTCTCATAGTGAAGCTTGCATGCCCCGTGGAGGCAGCGCTTGGGCTATTCCACGTACCTGATTGTGTTTGTATTGTTTTCTTCTTTCTTCCTGTTGCGACGCGAGTGGTATCGAAAAGGTCTTGAGGTGGTGGTGTCCTGACTAGACATCCCCAACAATGGGAAGGTATCTTTCCAATGGGAATAAGTTTTCTATATTTCATAGGAAAGAAAAACCCATGTGGGATGTGGGAAAGCCACTTTCCAACGGGATGGGAATTATGGTAATCTTTTTCGAAAAGTGCCCTTAAGCCATCATTATGTTCTTAATTGCTATTTTTGATAGTTAATCTTACACTATTAAAAATTACAACAATATAAAGGACTTGTAGTAATTTTGATATAAAAATATATGAGGAACTATTTGAAATTATCACAATATAAAGAAGTTATCTGACTATTAACTAAAAACTCAACCCAATAGATATTTTTAATAGCTATTTTTAAATATTTTTGGATTTAAAAATATTTAAACATAGCTATTAAAAATATATTATGAATTGTGCTAATTTTAATAGTTAGACAAGTATCCAAATATGTTATGAATTGTGGTAAGTTTAATAGTTAAAATAGCTGTTAAAAATATATTCTGATCTCTTTGGTGTTGAACTTTCAAAACCTTTAGACCTTGGTATTTCAAGTATTTGATTACAAAACTTATGCATGTGATATATTTTTTTTGTAGTCCCCTTATTAAGGGCATATAAGGTATTTTACACAATTTTCCTGAGAAAGTAGATGTTCAACCAAATATAAGTTACTCTTGAAGGTGCGTCTCCTATGCCACTTTCCTATGGTCTACCAAATATGCAAAAACTACTTTCTCAGGTGTCATTTGCTCAGGCATCTTCTTAAGAAAAACATAATATTGAGGTAAAATTTTTGCCACGAACCAAGCGAATCCTGAATGTTAAGACAAAAATTGTCAGACATGATCATTGTTGGTTCATAAGGTTGGACAATAAAGAATGTGTAAACATAGTAGACTTTTGTTGCAATGGAAAAGAAAGGAAGGGGAGGAAATTGAGATGATATGGGTTTCTGCAATAAAGAATGATGCAATATCTTATAAATAGAGTGTTTTGGTTTGTGTAAGTCCTAGAGAGTTGAGGAAAAATGAGATGAGGACCTATACGAAGATCTGGATTAATATTGTCACTTGTGAGAGGAGTGCATTGACGAGCTGGTGTTTATTGATGACCAATGCTATAGCCTTGGTAGGAACAAATAAAGATGAAGGGTTAACATATGATGCAATATAGATGGGATGACTTGTTGATTGTTATGAAAGCTACAGCGACAGCTACAGCTACCTCAGTGTACATATATTTATGAGATAATTCTATCTAGAGCTGTGGTAGGTGAACAGAAATACTTCTTTTAATTGTAAAGGAAACTAATACATCTAATTTAGGGGGTGCAGGAATTAATTGAAATATCTAACATGGTTTCATGTTTAGTAGATATTGTCATAATGCCTGTTGAGATTTCAGGTCAGCAGCAATGCCTTTTCTTATTGTTCAGTGACCTGATACTGTATTTTTCTTTCTTAAACAGATAGATGATAAGCTTTATATATACCTGGAATATGTCTCTGGTGGTTCCATCCATAAACTTCTTCAAGAGTATGGGAAATTAGGTGAACCAGCAATTCGTAGCTATACTCAACAAATACTTTCAGGCCTGGCATATTTGCATGCTAAGAATACTGTCCATAGGTATAATTCAATATCAGAATTCATTTTACTGAAATTTCCCTCTGGGTGTCTGATACTCCTGCTCCTAGATTATTATTTCTGATTCTAATTAATTTTTTCCTGCCTGTGCAGAGACATCAAAGGTGCAAATATTCTTGTAGACCCAAATGGTCGTGTTAAGCTGGCAGATTTTGGGATGGCAAAGCATGTATAATTTTATATTTCCTATTATAGCCTTTCATAATTTTGGGAATATGCATTTGCCTAATTCTTGTGCTGCTGCACTTAACATTAAATTTGATGATTTTATAGTTTATCTTCTCTGATGCTCAGGTGCTTATGTTCATATCATTTGTCAAAGTTTTTGCTATTTCCCACTCTTTAGAGATCCAGCTTTTTATCAGCATCCAGAGGTGGTCTTATATCTGTTGCTAACTTTAGGCATGAATATATTTGCTATAATGTATGATGCTTGAGCTGTAAGTGCTTTAGAGACAGGACAGAAAAAGTGTCCTATGAAATGAGTGTGTTCTCATCATATCTCACTGTCTTATAGAGAGGCTGAAGATGAAATCGTAAAGGGAAAGGAGAGGCATGACTTCCTGATGATTCATGGAGTCGACTGGTTGATTATTAGTGGATAAGCTTTTTTCCCTTTTTTTCTAAGAAACACAGCGAGAATGCCACCATGTTGGTTTGAACTCGGGACCTCTCCCCAACAAAAGAGTGTTGCCAGCCAGCTGATCCAAGTGTCTGCTGGCATGAGAGGAATATGTGTTTCAACCAAAGTAGAGATTAAAAATGTCATGCTAACAGAAAAATAAAGTTAACAGGTTGAAGGAGAAACTTTCAACTAACTACTAACTGAGATTAAAAATAACAAATGGAAAGAAGAAACTCTCTAGGATGTCATGGTTTTCTTCTTTTATGCCTTATTTCTGTTATTATCAGTGTATATTGCGTTCCATATTGGGCCCGAATCGAGATAAAGAGAGGGCGGAGGAGAACGAGAGAGGATGAGGGAGAGAGGGCCTCCGAAGGGCAGCTGAGCTTGCACATGGTGGAAACTAGAGGAGGGCAGAGGGAGGGAAGGAGAGGGAGAGGGAGAGGAGGCTGTCGGAGGCCTCTGGAGGGCTGGTGATGCCGCTTTGCTACTATTGAGGTTGGAGGAGGGGCTCCCACCCTTCTCCAGATCAAAACATGGGCTTTGGCCCTGGTTTCCTCTTTTTTTTTTTTTGCACCATTTATCGGGTGGAGTCGGCAACATCATTGCAGAAACAAAGTTGCAGACTTCATTGGTTTTTCTATTTTTTTGAGATTTTCGATTGAAGTTGGCAACCTGATAAATCTCAACTGAAAATCCGAAAATCTTAAAAAAAATAGAAAAATCAGTGAAGTTGGCAAATGTGTTGCCAATGTTATCCGATAAATAGCAAAAAAATAGAGGGAAATAGGGGTGGAAGTACTTGTTTCAATCGGAAGGAGAGCGGAGCCCCTCCTTCGGCTTCCATTGGCCTTGGCAGCGGCGAGGCGGCCTCGCCTGCTGCCCTCAGGCAGCCTCTTCTCCCTCTCCTTCCCTTTGTTTGTCCTCCAGTTTCCACCATGTGCAGCAAGCTCAACTATCCTCTAGCGGCTTCCAGAGGCTTTCTCTCCCTCTCCCTCTACTTCATTGTGCCCCCCTCTCTTTCCTTCTCCTTCTCCCCCTCCTCACTGGTGTCTCGTTTTGAATGTTGGAACTGTCCCGGTCGGCCATTGGTATTGTTCGTCATGCCTTGAATCGGATGGATTAGGGCGTTTCAGCAAACCATGTTACATGTGCAACTTGACACTTAAACCCATCTTCATCAACTTTCACTTCTTAATTTCATAACTTTTTAATGTTCAATTTTAGTTCTCAATTTTCTATAAATATTGTGGAATCTACATTTCAAATTTATCTTAATGCTCCCATGATCAAGGATTTAAGTGCCATTGTCACTTGGCATGTAGTGCCACTACCGACATACTTGATGTGCTCGTATGAAATGAAAAAGAAAATTACTTAAGAACCTTTTTGTCTTGGTGCTGGGTGGTACCCAACCATGTCAATCTGGGAGGAATTGACATGGTTCTATATGGGTCAGCACCACCCATAAAAAGCTGTTTGCTTGGTATGTTGTAGCAAGTGCTGATACTGGCATAGCACATGCAGGAACTTGAAACCATGGCCATGACACAATTCAACAATTGTATTTTATAATATAACTGTTGAACTTCTAGGGACATAAAACTTGACAATTCAGTTGTTATGTACTTGAGTGTTATGCATAATCCTATGTGTCATGCTTGTTGTTTTCCAGATTACTGGACAATCATGCCCCTTATCGTTCAAAGGAAGTCCCTACTGGATGGCACCTGAGGTGAGCATGTTTAAGTATGGATAGATTTTGTTCCTTCATAAGTTCCAATTGGGCATTTTTTTTCCTTCCTTTCCCCTACAACACTGTGCTTCCTGTTTCATTTCACTGATGCCATTTGCTCAGGTTATAAAGAACACCAATGGCTGCAATCTTGCTGTGGACATATGGAGCCTAGGTTGCACTGTTTTCGAGATGGCTACATCAAAACCACCATGGAGCCAATATGAAGGGGTTTGTACTTGGACTTGGAGATAAATGGTTAATCTTGAGTCGGTTTTTTTTTCTCCTTGTTTGATAGAAAGGGATGCCTAAGCCCATTCACTTTCATTAAAGTAGTATTATGATATTTAATATACTGATATACTATGTAAGCCAATCTGAAGTGCCTTTTTCTGTTTCATTTTCTTTAAAAGTAGTTATGCTCTGCTATAGAAGTTTTTGAACCCAATTTACAGTTTATATAAATAAATAAATTATATATGCTTAAAGTTTATTGTTTGAATATAATGGAGAACAAGTTCACTTCTTTAATCATCTTCTCATCTAAGCTATTTGTATTTTCTGATGCACTTTAGAAATTTTTATAACCAAACAATTCTTTTATTGTGAGTATCTGGGGGTCTGATATGCTGATATACTGGAAAACATATTTCGATCTTTTTGTGTTCGTGGTGTAATAATCTTGGCAATATTGTTGCAATCCTCTTTATTTACTAAATGCCATATGTTGTGCTTATGACTTCACTGTAACTTTTTGTAAATGGAATAATATTCTCGAGATTATTTTATGTAGTTTTGGTGCACAGTGTTATTGGTCTGCAGTGGTCCACTGAATCTGTTGTTGATGATTTTCTTATCAATGCTGGAAATCTGATCCACCTGTTTCAGAAATTTCCCAAATTTTAGCACTTGTAGACCAGACAGCAAGCATCATTTATGACCACAATGTAGTTAGTCTGGTACAAAAAAGTTGTTGGTGACCCATTTAATATTGGAGCTTTGTCAGGATCAGCAGTCTGTTAATTCAGTCATTTCTTTTTTCAGATTCCCACAAATTTTCTTCTTTCAGTCAAAAACTGGCTTGGATAAGTTAAAATCTTTATTAAAACATTAACTACTAGTAGATTGTTTGCGATTGTGCTCCAAAATGTAATTATTTCCTCATTGTTAGTGGTTAGCGTACCAATGTTTCTTTTAAGCTGCCTGATATTGTTCCTGTGACAGTCTACATGCTTGAGCAGAGTGAAAAATTCCATGTTTCGAACTCCACTCTCTAGATACAGTATCTTGGTTTTAGCTTTAATATGTTGTTGCTCTACCGTTGAGCACTTCAACTAGTCCTCCTCCAGCCTTGGTTTTGCTTTTAATTAACTGATAGGTAAAACAAAGGTTCCACTGAAATCTTCTCTGAAAAGATCAAGCTCCTTAAATGCTTTTAGAGGAAGTATTGATTTCTGAATACATAAGCTTATGCTAGTTTTTCAGATTTTCTCTAATATTATTCTTAAGTGATCAGTGTTACATGAACAATGGTCTCTACTTGGACATGACACTACATGTGTGATATGTGCATTTTGTCATAGACACTGTGGTTTGCTGATTGCTTGATTTGAGGTTGCAGCTGTTATGTTTCCCCGCTATTGAATGAAAAGGAAAAAAAAAAGGGTCATCTTTCCTGCACAAATTGGTCCTATTTCAAATCCTAGTCAACAAAGAAAAGTAAAATAACATAAGTGAAATAAATGGGGAGGAGCTAGCATGTGCTTTAGCTATCTTTTCCTTGTGTCTGAGTCATCATGGTTATTCTGCTTCTCGAGTGTTGATCCCTTGTGTTGATATTGGTCTTAAATCTTAATGGTAATTGAGGGTTTAGATGGGCCATTACCTCTACCCTTGTAGGCAGTGGTGGAATTAGAAGGACCCTGTGGCTTTTGTGGGGATTGGGGATGAGAGAGAAAAAAAGAAAGATGGGTTTATGGAATAGCAGGGGCATTTGGGGCCTTCTCAACCAGATGTGGAAAACCAACCAATCTACCTAAGAAGAATCCCTGCTTATAGGGGCCCTCACCAAAGGCATATTGCCTTCATCTGCCATTTGTGTTGGTTCACCTGGGTTTGGATTGGACTCTTCCTTTCTACAGTCCAAATAATTTCAGATATTTAACTCGACTTCATATATGATACATTTACATGCGCGCACGCGGGCATGCACAGACAGACAGACAGACATGCATACATACATACAGACGGACGGACGGACAGACAGACAGATATGTGTGTGTGTGTGTGCATATGCATACATATAGATATATATGGTTTCCAAATGTAAAAAAGAATCTATGATCTTGACTAAATATCTTCATATTTGTATATTGTTTCCAAATTCAAATTGTGATGGTTTCTTCTTCATTCGCTTAATTTCCTTTATTTAATTATTTTTGGGTAACCATGAATTGGAGTTTTGCATTTGAAACATAAGATCCATGTTTTTTTACCCAAAAAAAAAGATCTATGTTTTTTAACATTTCTTCATTTTGCTTATTCTGAAGATCTAGGAATAGAGACACTTTATAATCCTTTCCTTTTAAGTGACAGAATCCAGCTTCCACTTCAAAGACGGGGCTTCATGTTGGCCACAAAGTGATTGCCAGGTCTACAGTTTACATTCCATGAATGAATGATGGATTTGAGTCTTAGAAATGGATTGATATGTAAAACCAACGTGTTTAACAAAAAAAAAAAATAATAATGTCACCTAGTACAATCAAGAAGGGATGTTGCAACTTGCAACACTTGGCCCTAGAAAGTTGCCATTAGCTTACTAGATTCCAACCATCAGAGCAACTCTCAACTGTTGTCTAAATTAGAGGCCCCTAGTAATGCCTAGCATTTTAAGGATGAAGTCTGAGAAGCATGAATTCCTGCAGAAACTTAGCTTGCCATGTTCTACTGAGTTTAAAATGCCATTTTCTTTTAACTTGTGAATATATTTAGAGTGTTTTTTTTTGGTATTTTTTCTCCAGATTTAACCAAAGTGCGTGCAGGTGACATGATGGCTTGGCAATGGCAGGAAACGCTTCGTGTTGTGTTGTGACACATGCAGTGGTATGGTAGCATGCCAAGTACTGGCCTGCAGTCAATACCATGCCAGTGTTGCATGCTAGTAATACGTCGGCATTATAACTTTCATGTAGCTGCCTTGCCAAATGACACTTAAGTCCATGGGTTTAACTAAATGACTGCATTTACTTTTGTAATCGAGAAAACAGCTACATTTGCAGTTGACAGAATGCTGGGAAGGGAGTAATCTAACTGCCTCTGAAGACAGTTTCCGAATCCTATTACTTATTCTTTTGTCCTCACTGCAAATATTCCTTGTATAAGAAAATGTAATGTTTGATAGAGAGAACTTAAAAACCTTCCATGATCGGTTGGATCTCAAGATGTAAGGTTTAAAACTTTAAATTTTAAAAGATTCACATCCCAGACTTAAATGCTTCTACTAGGCAAACTGGAAGGTGCCACTAAAGCCAGGGTGCCATATTGTGTGATAGGCCATATGGGAATCCCGATCATCAGTTATTTCGCATCTTGAAACACCAATAACGTTTTAGCAGTTTTGGATACTTGAAAATCGTAAGTTCAAGAAATCGTTTATCTTATCATTGAAAAATCTACCAGTTTGTATCGTATGCTGCTAGTTGGAGATTTATGGTAACTAGTCATTTCCCTTTCTTGAATTTAAGGTGCCTGGATATTTACTATATGTAAGTCTTAATTCTATATACCAACTTCTTCCAACCATGGTTTGTGCAATAACATGTACATCTCCAGACATAGTTATCTAGATATGTGGATGTGCGCATACAATTGCACATATTGAACTCTGCAAGTTTTACATGTGGGTGTTAAAACAAGCAATACACCCTCGATTTTATTCACATGGAATGGTAAAAAGTAGAAGGCATTTTGGTAATTTAGTTGGTGCATCTGAAAGAATGAAAAGCTTATCCATAACTGCACCAGTCAAATGACCTGCATACCTCAGTTCTTCTCACCACATATGAGTAAATCCCATGGATGTTTTGGTCATTTTACCACTTTTTATACTTCCAATACATGCTATTTCTTACACTCACTTTTGAGTTATGACATTTGCTTGTTGTGGTCTATAGATAGCAGCCATGTTCAAGATTGGTAACAGTAAGGAGCTTCCAGCAATCCCTGATCATCTCTCAGACGAGGGCAAGGATTTTATAAGGCAATGTCTGCAACGTGAACCATCTAATCGTCCTACAGCAGCTGAGCTTTTGCAGCATCCATTTGTGCAAACTGCAGCATTACTGGAAAAATCTGTTTTCAATTTTGAACTTTTGAAACGGCCTACGGTGGTTTCAAGTGGGCCAAATTCCAAGGTATCACCTGTTATGTCTAATTTAATTTTTTAAAATGTAATATTTGAGATTTGACTTGACTTTGCATGAAGTTGTAAAAATTTTGTTATCATTTTCTGGCAAAAGTGTAGTTGGTTCTTTTCTTCATCTGTTAATGCTTATTGTCAAGCTATCTCAGGCAAAGACCTAGCCTGTCTTCTAGGAACCTGGATGATCACCTAGGTGACCGAGTAGGAACATTTTTTTTTAAATTCAACTAATTCATTTATTTTCAGATGTTGCACTATTTTTGGTGAGCTAAAATCTTGACATGCTTCAAAGCATATGCGGCCGTGAACATATTGAATGAGTTCTTAATATAAATTAACACACTTAGAAGATAAACTGTTATGTATGATATTCATGTGAAGCTTATATAAAAATTATAATGGAAATGACATCATGTCTCAGATATAAAATTGCAGCAAGACCAGCTCCCTGTTGGATGGACCAACACAAAGTGCGATGGCTTGTAGTGACAGTGATTGAGATAAAAAATGAAAATAATATTTTCCTAGGGCCACGTGCATTTCTGTTAGCATGTTTGAATTTGAATTTCTGCGTGTGTTCACTAAATTTTCAAGATGCTTTTTTCAGCAAAATTTTCATGTTTGAGACCCTGTTCGAGTAACTGATTTTTGATCAGACATCAAGATTTACTGATTCTTACATATAAACAAAATCTCATGCATTTGCTTGTCTTCATGCAAGCTTTACTACTTGAGGTTTTGAGAATTTGTTTGTTAATTTGGATTTTCTATTACGTCGAACTTAATGTTCATGGAAATGTGACCACTAGGTCTGCTTTTTCTCTTGGTTTTGTTTTGTCACTATATATGTTAAGTAGCCAGGCCTAGTAGCATTGAATGTCTTAGGTGCAATCAAGGAAAGAGGAGGAAATTTCACTAGTTTTATGGGTTCCTATGGCATGCAACATGTACTTTGTTTTTTGATGCATCACAATTGATTTTCATGTTGCTGTAGGTAAACTTTCATGGTGTTGGGCATGCTAGAAACCTTTCTTCCTTGGATATGGAAGGAGTAGCAATTCACCAGATAAGGGGTGCAAAGGCTTGTACAATGAGCAGGTAACCTATCCAGCCTTTTCCCTTTCACATTCAACTTCCTTTAATGATTAAAGCACATGAAAAGAAGTTGGTGGGCAGCACATGTCTTCTGTATATGCTATCTATTGCATCATAATGAATTTGGATCACAAAACTGGAGTCATGGCCTAAAAAATGTCCTCTAATCATAAGATCATTTGGGTGGAGATACAGGTGAAAAATTGTTATTTCAATGAGTGTGATTTCTCCTTGTCCTTGCTTTTCAGTTTTGAGCATACATGTCATATTGGACCAGGTTTAAAGGAATGAAATGGTGTTGTTGAATAAATAAACATATGTAGCTGTAGAAAGTTTTGCTTTCAATTATCATCACAGTTATCTAGTTATTGGTATTGATCCTCCTTTACTTCAATTCCTAATTATTGAAGCATTGAGATCAAAGTATCTTGCTTTAGAGCACTTCAAGTCAACAGTTTTTGTTCAACACCAACATCGAGGTTCCATAAGTTTGATATGACATCAGCTTAAACATTAATAGTTGTGAGGACTTGGAATTGTTTTTTGAACTTAAGTGGCATTTTGGACTTCTGTTTGTAGTTAGAATTGTTAAAAGAATTGGAGATGTAGGGATGTTGTTTTAGACGATAAACTGGATGGCTGTGCTATTGACCATTGGATGGCGTATATGGAGACTAATATACATCAAGAGAACAATGCAGTACCATTTAAGAGAATTATCAGCAAAATAACTAGGATGGGACTAAATTGGTGCATTCTTATTCCATTCTGGTTCAACCATTAAAATTTCCATATGGATGGAAATGTCTCTCTCATTAAATTGATAAATAAAGAAAACCTACTTTAGTAGTATAATATCAAGGATAGCTGTAATATGTCAAATTGTCAATGCTGATTCCTGCTTTTTATGTAACCATAGTTCTTATGGGATCAGATTAGTATTTACTGGTGAGTTAGTGTTGCTTGTTGTTGACATGATTAATATTATTAAGGCTGAGGTTTTTTGACTTGTTTTAACAAATACATGTTCTGATACTAGAGCCTCAGTGGTAGTAAGAGTGGGTAACAAATATCGCTAATGACTATTTCCAGTGGCAAACTGCTGAAATTCATGCAGTCACATTAGATCTGAGATGCCATTTTGCTGTTGAGAATTTGTTCTTAATTATGCTAGGAAATTTTTCGCTAAGATGGCTTTGTCGAGGAGGGTGGCTTATAATGCAATTAGACAAAGATCCAACCACCACATCTACAGGTGTTATGCACTAGCACTTGCACTCACAGCGACACATGCAAACTCACGTAGACACTGTAGAGAGAGAGAGAGAGAGAGAGAGAGACTTCGGATCAAGTCCATCAAGAGGAAGACAGTCACATGAAATACACTAGTTTTTTTTATCAAAGGAAGTTGGGTGCCCTCATTTAAAACTTCAGATCTCTAAACACAGCAAAGGGCGATTTGAAGGAATGATGGTTCTCTTGTTTCGTCTCCATCCTTTACTAGTTTTGGTATGGGCATTAGTATATCAAATTTTTCTTTCTTGGGAGAAGAAAAATCTGATTGCAGAAACAAAAAATACATCCCAAGATATGTACCTTAATATAAGCATATAAGTTCCTAAGTAACCCTCTAAAAATAATTTGAAAAATACAAAACCTGGCACAGATATCTCATGCAAAGTTGTTACTAGAACAGAATCACAACCACAATAATATCTGCTTACATTATAACAGATTGTGGATTTTTTCTTTTTTTGGGGTAAAATCCACATGACAGAAATATGGAAAGATTTCTTCCAAAGTTGTTGGGAATCACAACAACAATAATATCTGCTTACATTAGAACAGAATCAAAGATGGGATCTATTCATTTAATGAGTATTACTAGGAAAAAAACAAGAAGCGGCACATGTTGGTACAAGTTTTGGGGGAAAAGGTGGGGTGTGGGAGGGTGAGGACCTAGTCTGGTCATGCCAGAGCTTGAGGTGCAAAGCAGGACAGCTACTGTCCTTGCTAGAGCTTGGGGCTGAGCATGGTTAGAGAATGGGCAGGAGGTGAAGAAGAAATAAGGGGGTGGGGGAGGGGGGATAGATGGATGGATGGAGAGAGAGAGAGGCCTCTGTCCGTTACTGGCTGCTGCTGGAGCTGCCACCATAGCTATTTGCTGCTAGAGCTGCTGTTGCAACTGCTCGCTACCAGAGTTGTTGAGGAAGAGAGTATTTGTAAATGGAAGACATAAAAGTCATTCCTTAGTCCCAGTCCCCCAAATTGATTTTATATATGACAAAATCATTTTTGTTCATTTGAATTCTAAATGGTTTCAGTATGTCACTGGTTTACCAGTGATCAGGTGGTTATAATAAAATATGCTGATTTGTTCGTAGTTGTCTAGGGGGCCAACCGGCCAGTCTGGTCTAGTTTGAAAACATTGCCTTAAAGTTTCTTAGAGTTCATTGTTATTGTTTTTTCCAACCTGTTGATTCAATTGTTAGCAGTTCAGTTCCCCACATGGTTTTTACAACCCTAATCACTAAAAGAATGAGAGAGCAGTCAATTTTTTGGCAACTTGGTGAATCTAACTTTATTTTTTTAACAATGAATCCAAATTAGTAAAAGGAAATCAACTCCAATTTGATTCATTTTAGATGATGAACTGAGCTGATCACTAATTTTTTCATGGCCAAAAGCAAAAAATACTGGCTATGGTGATTTCTCTTCAGTACACCTTTTACCAAACCAAGGATGCTCATCAGAAAAGTTCTCTCTTACAGAAGGGTCTTAATACAGGAATAATATACTATAGACTTATAATTTTGTTGTCTATATTCCCCCTTTTTCCTCCCCATTGATGGGTATGCTGTTCTTTTTAGCCTCTTGTGGAAGCAATTACCTGAGGTAATACGTTGTCTATGTTTGGTTAGATCAACAAAATTACTAGTTTGGTTAAGGGACATGACTCTCAGGCTATCAATATTTATATATGCTGACGGGTAAATTAGTTAATTTGCTATTCTGAATGATGGTTTGGTTTTTCTTTTTAAGAGTACTTTCAATGCTTTGGCTTTTTTTTAAGGCATTGAGCAAATCCTACTCTTGTATCACCTTTCTTTTTTTGAATTGTCCTGGTGTCACTTTGTATACAGAACAATTCTTTTTAGACAGTTTTGACATGAATTGCTCGGTATTTTGTAAAATAATTGATGCTTTGATCTCATATACGTGTCCAAGGGTTGGTCAGATGAGATACAGAAGTTCATTCATGAGGCTGAGACTAATTATTCTAGTTTCTGGTTCAAACATAGCTTGAGGTTATGCAGGATATCTAGTTTGGCTGTGAAAACTGTACATGCTGCAAGTACAATTAATGTTTATTTTATCTGCATCTTTTCTAAGCCACAACTGTACATGTAATGTTCCTGGATGTTTCATTAGAAAAGGTTCCTCATGATCACACCTATCTTGAATGTCAGCTTTATCCAGTTTTCTTTTCCTATTCTCCCTAATGTCCGTGTCTTGTTAAGGTCAAATTCGATATGTTTCTGACTTAAATTGTTGTGCCTTGCAGTGATATCCATATGAGGAACATATCTTGTCCTGTCTCTCCCATTGGAAGCCCTCTGCTGAATTCAAGGTCTCCACAACATATCAATGGAAGGATGTCCCCATCGCCCATATCAAGCCCTAGAACCACCTCTGGCTCATCCACACCTTTGACAGGTGGTAATGGTGCCATTCCATTTAGTCATCCCAACCAGTCAGCTTACCTTCGTGAGGGATTCATAGGCATGTTAAGATCCCCACATGATCTGTGTACTAGTGGGACGACCTATCATGATCCCAAGCTTGATCTTTTTATAGGGATGCAGCAAGGCTCTCCTGTTCTTCGAGAAAGGATGGCATCTGAAGCTGACATTCTCGGTACTCAATTTGGAAGGGCAGGACCTGGAAATCTCTGGGACCCATGTGATAGGCAGTCTGTAATGGACTATCATGTGCCTCATCAGATCTTGAGAGATCCCACAAAACTGAACGTGTCACTAGACCTTAAGCCTTGATTCTTCCATCCTTGGCCGTACAAATGGTACTGATTTTGTTAAGAGCTGGTCAGCCAGTGCTGGCTTGCTCTGAGCTTAGCAGATTATTTTTTTGGTTCTAGCGTGGTTAGATCATCTTCATTTGTGTAGGAAATCAGTCTTGTATGATAAGTGCATGAAGTTAACCAGAGAATAAATTTCTGGAAAGTTGGAGGCTGAAGCAATGATCGTGTGAAGTCCGTACCTGCACTACTTTGCATCGAGTTCGTATTGGTAAGTTACTCTTCTAATTGCTTGTTTTCTCAGTTGATGACGTCAATGATGGGAAGTTTGTCATTTTTGTCTGGAGTGATAGAAATTAACCAAGTTACAGAAGTAGGTCGTAGACCTTCTAATAACATTTAATTGATCTGCAAATGATTTTTCCTTTAGTAAATTACAAAAACACCCTTGAGGTTTATGTTTTTTACATTTACGCTCAATAGTTTGTAAAACCTACACTTATACCCAATTAAATCAATAATGTTAGTGAAACCGTTTATCTCATGCGAAAAGTTAAAATTTCCCTTGGATGGGGAGGAGGATGCACATGTTTTCTTATGTCCTTTGATAGCTGTCAGGTCACCTAATGTTATTTTGTTTATTTTTGAAATTTTTTCTAATGTGGTATTTGGGTCTCATTTGGGGTTAACAGTTTGACTAATGTTTTGTTAAGTTATGAGTTAAACAGTTGAATAAAAGGAGCTACGTGTACGTTTTTCAAACTATTGGGTATAAGTGTAATTTACTCGTAATCTCTATTTTTTTTTTTTGGGGTGGGGGTGGGGTTGGGGTTGCATTTCTTTTTCCTCTTCACCAACTTATTGCATTTATTAAGTAGTCTTGGAAGACCTCTTGGTAGTGATCCACAAATCCTAGTTTATAATTATATAATATCTTATATGGGCAAAAAGTGTGCAAAATTAGGCATTATTGAAACAGTTAGACTTTGGCTTCTTTCTGGCAAATGGACACATGCAATGCACATCAGATGAAAGATAATAAATAAAATAAAATAAAACTGAATAAAAAATATAATATAAATTAATAAATAATATAATTAGAAGTATAATAGAAAATATAGAATGAAATAACAATAAAACACAATATAGAAAAGGCTAAAAACACAAGCAAAACAGAATATAAAATGGTTAATCAAAAATAATGTTAAAATAAAATAAAGAAATGACAAAAATATTCCATCAGTTGGCCATCCAATCATCGGTCATTGACATCTCTAGAAATATTTATTTATTTAAAAATTGTTAAATAGACCCCTCATGCTGGACTTGCCTTTCTAGTTACTCCCGAAGGTAAAGAGGGAAAGAGTTAAAGAGATTTTATGTAAATATGAAAAAGGAGGGTTATGTATGACACATTACTTCCCAAATTCAAAGGATGGTGACATACTAAATAAGCATACTGTTAAAGAGATTTGAATGGTGAAAAAGAAAAACAAAATAGGGCAAAGTCCATTAGGGCAAAAAATGGTGAGGAAGGTGGACCATCTGCATCAGCAACTGTAATAGGAATGTTGTGGGTGTAGAACGAGAGAGAGAGAGAGAGAGAGAGAGAGAGAGAGAGAGAGAGAGAGAGAGAGAGAGAGAGTTTTTATGCTGGATATCAATCAGGAGAGGAAGTAGAGAATAGCAATTAAAAGAGGAAATGAAATATGAAATGAGAGAGAGCTAAAGAGAAGAGAGAGATATGTGGGCTAAGTTAGATTCTTGGCTATCAAGGAATCTGATATGAAATTTTAGAAATGGAGTAATTGTTTCTGTCATGGTCCCAACTCCCAACCTAAAATTGCGAGTTTGGGATGTTTTTGCAACTACTGTATACTCATAGGGCACTTTCTTCACAGGCATGCAAGGTTTCCATCATGATATCATGCAGCGAAAGAAAAACAAAGCAACTAAAATCCAAATTCCAATAATTAATAAATCCAACCAAGAAGAGTATCTAGAATTTTGTTTACGAGTGTTACATCAGCTATTCTTCAAACATTAATTAGAATAAAACACCTGTAAAATATTTCCAGTATGAAACTATGAAGATACTACTAATTCTGAGCTATGTTGGTACGGCCAGCTCAAGCTTCTAATTATGCACCTATGATAGTATCCAATTAGTGACTAATTCTTTGAATTAGCAAGGAAAGAAAAGAGACTAGATAATGAGCCCAACAGCTCAGCTATTCTTCAAACATTAATTAGAATAAAACACCTGTAAAATATTTCCAGTATGAAACTATGAAGATACTACTAATTCTGAGCTATGTTGGTACGGCCAGCTCAAGCTTCTAATTATGCACCTATGATAGTATCCAATTAGTGACTAATTCTTTGAATTAGCAAGGAAAGAAAAGAGACTAGATAATGAGCCCAACAGCTCAGCTATTCTTCAAACATTAATTAGAATAAAACACCTGTAAAATATTTCCAGTATGAAACTATGAAGATACTACTAATTCTGAGCTATGTTGGTACGGCCAGCTCAAGCTTCTAATTATGCACCTATGATAGTATCCAATTAGTGACTAATTCTTTGAATTAGCAAGGAAAGAAGAGACTAGATAATGAGCCCAACAGCTCAATAAGTAATATTTCGTTAACTAGATCATTCAATTAGTAATTTTGACAAATGTTTTTTCTAATATTAAGCATACAAGCAAAATCATTATTTAAGTTTTTTTATAATCAAGAACGTTTGTGTTTCTTCAAGTAATCATACTTATATTCATCATAGAATGCTGAAGCATCCTAAACCAGATGGTGTAGGGTGTTTCGAGTTGTCTCGACGACAAACTGGGATAGTTCGGCCGAGAAAAATGGCACACCAGAGGAGGGAGAGGGAAAGAGAGGAAAAGAGGGAGAGAGAGAGGAGGGGAGGGAGAGACAGCATGACACTGTTGGAGGCTGACGGTCGTCTGTTGAGGTCATCGGAGGGCCGCAAAAGCCTCCGCGGCGAGATCGCCTGATAGAGCATTTAATCGAGCGAGAAAGAGATAGGGAGAGTGATCGTATCGGAGGGAGGAGCAGCCAATGGAGGGGTTGTCAGAGGGTGCTGGGTGGCCGCCGTGGCCACTGGACAGTAGAAAATGCCCCGACGGAGCTGCAATCATGGAACAGGGGCGGTCGTCCTTGTTCACTTGGATTTTTTTAAAAGGAAGATGAATAGTGAAGCTGGCAAACTCATTGTCAGCTTCATTGTTTGAGAATTTTTTTCAAAAATTTTAAGAAATAGTGAAGCCGACAAATCCATTGCTGGCTTCACTGTAATTGGAGTTTAAAAAAAAATCTCATGAAACGGGGCGATTGCCCCTATTTCATGCTTGCGGCGCTGGAGGCCGCGATTGCGCCGTCTGGCAGCCAGTCGAAGATCCTCCGGCAGCCTCTTCGGTGGTTTTCCCTCCCTCCTTTTCTTTCCCTTCCCCCTCTCTCTTAGCTAAGGATCGGCGGATGAAGCAGAGACTTGGTGGCCCTCCGAGCGCGTTGGCGGCTTGCTTATGGCTATCGCCAGCATCTCCTTCAGCCGCACTATCCCTCCCTCCCTTTTCCCTCCCCCTCTCCTCTTGGTCCATTTTTCCTTTATGTTGGTTTGCATCGGTTCGGTTGGTCCGTTTTTCCTTTATGTTGGTTCGCACTGGTCCGATTTGGTACGAACCCGTACTGTCGGTCGGCTGACATAGGTTCTGGTATCGAGTCCGCAAACCTTGGTTCATCTTCATATTCACATGTACAAGAACAATTTAAGATATCATAATTTCAACAGCATTTAGGAATGGTGACTTCGTTACACTTTTTGACATAACCAATGATATGATGTCACAAGTCTTGATCCATACGGTCCACAATTCATAAAGGTGCCCCTCATGTGACAATTCCTCTCTAAGGCAAGTTCAAGCTCTACCATATGGTTTGGATCTGGCACATACTTCCTCAACATAGAAATATGGAAGATATCATGTACACCAACTAGTGAAGGTGCAAAAGCAACTCTATAAGCTATCTTACCAATTCCTTCCGGTATCTCAAATGAATTAACAAACCTGGGAACTTTGCAAATTCTTTTGTTGGAGGCACTTTAAGAAATACATGATCACCTACTCGAAACTCTAGTTTCCATCTCCTCCCATTCGCATAGGATTAGTGTCTAGTTTGAGCTGCAAAAAGTCGCTTTTTTATTAATCGAATCTCTTTCATTGTTCATTGTACAAGCTTAGGTCCTAACATCATTCTTTCACCAACATTGTCACGCTCAATTCGGAATATAACACGGCCATGCTATCGAGGGATGGGGCCCACGATATCATGAAGCCAATCAATCATAATTAGCTAAAATCCATCAAAAATAAGTTATGGTAAAAGATTCAATTCTATTATTCATCAAGCAAATAAATCAAAACTGGTTCAGAGCATTTAAATCCCAAAATCAAATGCCAATATCATATCTCAAAATTCATCAATAATTAATTACATATCCATGATCATCAAATAAACCAAATGTCGGCTATAAAATTTTCAAGCTTGCTATGCAGATCCTCAAGCTTGCATCCTTCATCGATCCTAGTCTTATTCTTCTGTAAAAAAAATAAAAAATAAAAATATGAGCTACACTAGCTCAGTAAGTAAACCTTACACTATTTGACTTGGATTAAGCATAAGTTTATACATGCATTAATAAATCACTTAAAGAAGATGATGATCATTGGAATATAAAATTTTCATAATAGTATATCATACATAAATCATACTTTTACATATGCATAAATCATGCAATTTTCATAAACATAGTTTCTAATGTCATTTTACCATCAATCATAAATTTATAAATCATGTTAACTTTATCAATAAAGTCATAAATCATGTCTTTTGTTATATTATGCTTCTTAATAATTCTCTCAGATTAAATGCTAAAGTCATTATTATATCCGTGATAGGGCCATAATCATGTATCAATTACTATTATTCGTTGGCAGGGTCGTATACCAACTACTATTACCTACCTGCAGGATTATATGCCAATTACTATTATCCACTAGCAGGGTTGTATGTCAATTACTATTACCTGCTGGCAGGATCGTACATAGCTATCTGAGAGTCTTTTTTTCATGTTCTTTAAAATAAGCATTCTTATAAAATTCATGATCCAAAAATAATTTAACAGTAAAATAATCGTGAAATCATTCTTTTCGTAACTAGACTTACATTTCATAAATATAGAGTTCATATTTCATAACAAGTCATTCATATTAAAATATTCATAAATCATTATTTTATCATGAATCATGAATTTCACAATGCATACACTTGATCCTTCTTTTATGAAAATACATAATAATTTTTTTCATAATAAAATCATTGATAATTTCAAAAGTTAGAAGCGTCAGGATTACTTATCTATTCTGTCCTAGCCCTTCAAACTTCACTTAATTAATTTATCAAACCTATTTAACATATTAAAAGCATAATTAATTTTATTTGATAAATTCAATCATAAGAAAAAAAACTGTAGGTTGGGTGGTCGGTTCAATAGCTTGACCGGACATCGGGGCAATTCAAGGCCTCTTAATCGAGGATCAGATCTAGGTAACTCGATTAAAGAATCATGAAGCATGAATTGAAATCAAGGTATCAAGGTCAAGATCAATCAACAGGCTCATCAATAGTAGGTTTTAAGGGTATTTGATATGGTCGGGATAGGGTCCGACATGTTGCACGGATATCGAAGCAATTTCGAATTTTTTTGAAAACATCATCTTAGGTTTGTACATGGATCCATGGAAGAGAAAAATATGACTCGGTACAGGATTCATAGATCTTCTTAAAGAGAGTAGGTGAAGAGAGAAAATAGAGAGTGGAGAGAAAATCTTCGTATTTCTCAAAAGAAGAATCTATGATCAAGATCATCAGGGATCATATCATGGTGATTCAATGGAGGTTAACAGTGATCGAATTTATAAATATCTGGCAAAGATCGGATTGGGATCCGATCCACTGCACGAATATCAAAGCAATTTTGGGTCTCCTTGAAAAATCATCTTAGGTTCATAGTGGGATTTATTGATTAGTTAGAAAGAGAGGAGAGAAATTCTAGAGAGAGATAAGAGTGAAAATCATTTTTTTTTCTTCTTTTCTTTTCTTTTCTTCTTGGCTGAACAAAGGAGGGACACGAGGGGTGCCTGGTGGCTTGTGCTCTGACGAGGTGTGGTGGCACGATTGGAGGTCCGGCAGCAGTGACTGACGGTCACAGGGTAAGGCGACAGTGCATGGGTGGCCAGTGGCAAGGACCAATCTGTAAGAAATCATGGGAAAAAATATCCAAAAATAGAAAATTATTCTGTGGCATTTTCCGGCCAAATCGGTGGCCGTCGGTGAGCCCTGGGTCAAGGGAAGAAAGGGAAGAGGGAGAGGAAGAAGAAGGGGAGGGGCTTACCTTGAGCTCTGGCAATGTCTCCGACGTCGATTCAAGGTGAACACAGTGAGGGTGTCTACGGCTTCAATAGAAAAATCTTAGGAAAAGGGAGAGGGAGGGGATCGGTGTTCATCGTAGGTGGCTTTGGAGGGAGGGGAGGTTTTATAGTGGAGGGGAGGTCGATTCCTCCTCGAAATCGGCTTCCTCATCCATTGAAATCGTGCAGAAGACTCCCAACTTTTTTTTTCCTTTTTTTTCTTAGGGCTGCTTTAAGATTCGGGTTATCACATTCTACCCCCTTTAAAAACAAGTTTCGTTTTCGAAATTTGGCGTATCTTCATTTTCAAATCAGTGAGGATACTTTATCTTCATATCATCTTTATCATACTTTAGATTAGTTTCCGTCAATCCTAGTTTTCTTATGATGCAATTCTTAAATGAAGTATCAGTGAGAATAAATTTTCTTAAGTGAAGCGATCACATACAGTAACTTATTCAATTCTTTGAATATGTAGTTAAATTTGGAAAACACAAAAGAATAAGAAAATTATAATCAAACAACATATGGGCATTTACGGGTTGTCTAGAATCGTACTTGTAATGACTTGATCACCTGTATTGGCATCCTGCTCAGTCAAAGCAAATACTGGCAGACTTAAGAGTCATTCTTTTTATTAAGACAATCCCATGCCAAATGTCCCTTCTTGCCGCACTCAAAGCACATTTCATGTTTCTTATAGCAAGGCCCACCATGATTTCTACCATAATACTCACAAGTCTTTGTGCCTTTCTTCTTATTAGAGTTATTCTCTAAGTTGTCATGTTGGTTACTTCGAGTTTCTAGTGATCTAGATCTCTTCCTATACTCCTTTTTTTGTTCTGATCTTTTAATATCTGATTCAACTTTCAAAGTTCGTTTTACTACATCTTTGTAGTTGTTAAAAAGGTGAGAGGACAAGCGAGATTGAATTTTATATCCTAGACCATGCTCAAATCTATTTGTTTTGCTTCTTTCAGACTCTATAAGCTGGGGGCAAAATCGACCTAACTTATTAAATTTGTTTGCATTTTTTAGTACTGTCATGTCATCTTTTTGTCTTAAGATTAAGAGCTCATTCTCTTTTACTAATCTAATTGACTCAGAAACATATTGATCATAAAATATCTTTTTGAACTCTTTCCATGTCAGCTGATTATCATTATTTTCATATACAGCCTTTACTGTAGTCCACCAAAACTCGGTGTTTTCTTTTAGCATGGGAATGGCTAGTCTAACATTCACATCCTCAGGATACTATAGTGCATCAAACATCTTTTCCATTTCCTTAATTCAGATCTCTGCAACTAAAGGGTCAGATCCACCTTCAAACAATGGTGAGTTAAGCCTTCTAAACCTTTCATAATATAACTCTAAAGATGGTGTAGGTCGAGAAGTGGCTTGTGTTTGCTGTTGCTTAAGAAGGTGGGCTACTGCTTGGCATATTCCAGTAATGTCTGTCTGAGTGGCTGGTGCATTAGGGATCTGCTCAATCGATTGGTTCGCAACTCCCCTCATCTTTCTTGCTCTCTTTCTAGTGGCATGGTTCGCCAAGATTTCATTTTCTCTGTTGCTCATCATCACCTATAAAAAAATACTAACCTTAATCAACTTTCTTTAATGAGCAACGGAAACTCCAAGAAAACTATCTATTCTCATTCAATAAAATATGATCTAGCTAAACAAGACCTAATTACCCCATTGCTAGAGTTCTACCTATGATCAATCCTATTGCTCTGATACTATAAAATGTCACGCCCTAAATTCGAGACATAACACGGCTATACTATCGAGAGATGGGTCCTACGATAACATGAAGTCAATCAATCATAATTAGCTAAAATCAATCAAAAATAAGTTATAGTAAAAGATTCAATTCTATTATTCATCGAGCAAATAAACCAAAACTAGTTCAGGACATCTAAATCTCAAAATCAAATGCCAAAACCATATGTCAAAATTCATCAATAATTGATTACATATCCATGATCATCAAATAAACCAAATGTGGCTATAAAATTTTCAAGCTTGCAATGCAGATCCTCAAGCCTGCATCCTTTATCGGTCCTAATTTTTTTCTTCTGTAAAAAAAAAATAAAAACATATAAGCTACACTAGCTCAGTAAGTAAACCTTACACTATCTGATCCGGATCAAGCATAAGGTTATACATGCATCAATAAATCACTTAAAGAATATGATGATCATTAGAATATAAAACTTTCGAAATAGTATATCATAAATAAATCATACTCTTACATATGCATAAATCATGTAATTTTCATAAACATAGTTTCTAATGTCATTTTACAATCAATTATAAATTTATAAATCATATTAACTTTATCAATAAAGTCAGAAATCATTTGTTTTTTTGTCATATCATACTTCTTAATAATTCTCTTAAACTAAATGCTAAAGTCACTATTATACTCGTGACAGGGCCATAATCATGTACCTACTATTATCCGTTGTCTAGGTCGTATACCAACTACTATTATCCATTGGCAGGGTTGTATGCCAATTGCTATTATCCATTGGTAGGGTCATATGCCAATTATTGTTACCTATTGGCAGGGTCATGTACCAATTACTATGATCCATTGGCAGGATCGTACATAGCTATCTGGGAGTCTTTTTTCATGTTTCTTAAAATAAGCATTCTTAAATCATATTTCATCGAATCATATTTTTTTAAATCATACATAAATAAGATACTAGATAATTTCATAAAATTTATGATCTAAAAATAATTTTTAACAGTAAAACAATTGTAAATTATTCTTTTCATAACAAGACATATATTTCATAAATATGGAGTTCATATTTCATAAAAAGTCATTCATATTAAAATATTTATAAATCATTATTTTACCATGAATCATAAATTTCACAATGCATACACTTGATTTTTATTTTATGAAAATGCAGAATAATTTTTTTCATGATAAAATAGTCGATAATTTCAAAAGTAAGAAGTGTCGGGATTACTTATCTCTTCCGTTCTAGTCCTTCAAACTTCACTTGATGAATTTATCAAACCTATTTAACATATTAAAAGCATAATTAATTTTTATTTGATAAATTCAATCATAAAGAAAGAAAACTGTAGGTTGGGTGGTTGGTTCAATAGCCTGAACGGATATCGGGGCAATTCAAGACCTCCTAACGAGGATTAGATTTAGGTGACCCGATTAAAGAATCATGAAGCATGAATTGGAATCAAGGTCAAGATCAATCAACAGGCTCATCAATAGTAGGTTTCAAGGGTATTTGACATGGTCGGATAGGGTTCGACATGTTGCACGGATATCGAAGCATTTTTCGGCTTTTTGGAAACATCATTTTAGGTTCATATATGGACCCAGAGAAGAGAAAAATATGATTCAGTACAGGATTCATAGGTCTTCTTAGAGAGTAGGTGAAGAGAAAATAGAGAGAAAATGGAGAGAATTTTCGTATTTCTCAAAAGAGAAATCCATGGTCAAAATCATCAGGGGTCATATTATGGTGATTTAAAGGAGGTTAACAGTGATCGAATTTATAAATATCTGTTAAAGATCGGATTGAGATCCGATCCACTGCACGAATATCAAAGCAATTTGGGGTCTCCTTGAAAAATAATCTTAGGTTCATAGTGGGGTTTATTGATTAGTTAGAAAGAGGAAGAGAGGAGAGAGAAATCCTAGAGAGAGATAAGAGAATCATTTTTCTCTTTTTCTTTTTTTTTCTTCTTCTTTTCTTCTTTTCTTTTCTTTTCTTGGGTGAATAGAGGGACACGAGGGGGCCTGGTGGCTCGTGCTTCGGCGAGGTGCGGCGGCATGACTGGAGGTCCGGCAGCAGTGATTGATGGTCACAGGGCAAGGCGACGATGCACGGGTGGCCTGCGACAAGGACCAATCAGCAAGAAATCATGGGAAAAATATCCAAAAACAGGGAATTATTCTTTGTGGTGTTTTTGGGCCGATGGTGAGCTTGGGGTCAAGGGGAGAAAGGGAAGAGGGAGAGGAAGAAGGGGAGGGGCTTACTTCGAGCTCTGGCAATGTCTCTGGTGTCGATTCAAGGTGAACACGGTGAGGGTGTCCACGGCTTCAACGGAAAAATCCTAGGAAAAGGAAGAGGGAGGGGACCGGTGTTCCCTGTAGGTGGCTTTGAAGGAGGGAGGGGAGGTTTTATAGAGTGGAGGGGATGCTGATTCCTTCTCGGAATCCACTTCCTCATCTATTGAAATGGTGCAGAAGAAGACTCCCAGCTGGAGTCTTCAACCTTTTTTTTTTTTTTATCTCCCTTTTTTTTTTCTTGGGGCTGCTTTAAGATTCTGGTTATCACAAACATCATTGCAATAGATAGGTGATCAACATTTCCTACCATGTAATGTTTTATTAGGTGCTATCTACATGCTAGCTTGGTGACAATTATTATAGGTGAACTCCACCAAAGGTATATGTTCATCGCACGGGCCTTTTAGTTCAAGAATACATGCTTTCAACATATCCTCTAATATTTGAGTACTTCTTGACTGACCATCGGTCTGCCAATAGAAGGCGGTATTGAAGTTCAGCTTAGTCCCTAATTTTTGCGCCAACTCTTCCAAAATTGCGATAGAAATCTGGTGTCCCTATCAGCATGGTTACATGAATTCTGTGCAGCCTCAGTTTCTTTTCTGGATAATGCTGCTAGTTTTTCGAGATTAAAGCCAACTTTAATAGGTTAAGAATGCGGAAACTTTGTCAATTTGTATGTGATCACCCAAATTGCATCTATTGCACTAGGAGTCTTGGATAACCCCAAATACAAACTTCATTAGTAATATGTTTCCACTTCCATGCTGAAATGTCAAGAGGCTAAAGTGGTCCTGCTAGCCTCTGATGCTCATCTTTAACCTACTAACAAATTAGACATTGAGCCACAAACCGAACAATCTCCGTTTCAAGTTATTCCACTAGTACAACTTCAGATTTTTATACATTTTAGTACCTCGAGGATGTGTTGTATATCCTATTTAATAAGCCTCTCTTAACAATTTCACTTTTTAATTTTGGATTCATTGGCACACAAGCCTATTCCCAAATTTCAAAGAACCATCCTCATATATCTGAAATTCAGACTGATCACCTGACTGCACCGATACACTGATCTTCAGTAGTTGAGGAGCATTATTTTGAGCAGCTTTTATTCTCTCAGTCAGTGTATGTTGTACTTAAAGGCTATCTAATTGAATTTTCAAAATTATGCAGCTGAACCTCTATCCTAAATCTAGTCAGGTCTTCCAAAGTATGCCATTGAGTAGTGATTAAGGTAGCCAAGTTGCCTACAGACTTCCTGCTCAAGGTGGCAACTGCCATATTAGCTCTTCCAAGGTGTTAATTAATCGGTAAATCATAATCTTTCAATAGTTCTAGCCATCCTCTTTATCTCATATTTAATTCCTTATGAGTGAAGATGTATTTCGTAATCTTATGATCAGTGAATATCTGCACTGCTCACCATAAAGATGGTGCCTTCCTACTTTAAGAGTAAAAACCACTACTGCTAACTCTAGATCATGTGTAGGGTAATTTTGCTTATGAGATTTCAATGGCAGGAAACTGAAACCATCACCGTGTCATGCTACATTAAAACACAGTTAAGGCCCTTCTTAGAAGCATCATTGTAAATAGTTAAGCCTCCACTGCTAGAAGGTATGGTAAGAATAAGGATGGTCACCAATTTTTTCTTCAGTTCTTAAAAGCTTTGCTCACACTCCTTAGACCATTTATATTTGACTCCCGTTTAAGTCAAACAGGTCAAAGGTATAGCTGTGTAGGAGAATCTGTCAATAAATCTCCTGTAATAACCTGCCATACCCAAAAAGCTATGTACCTTAGAAATGTTAGTTGGTCTGCTCCACAACGCTGCAACCTCAACTTTCTTTGGATCGATTAAAATCCCATCCTTAGATATTACATGTCGCAAGAATGCCACTTTATCTAGTCAAAACTCATGTTACTTATTGGGCTGCTGAGCTTATTATCTAGCCTCTCTTCCTGATAGATTTAGAGAATTAGCTGCTGACGGGGTATTGCCATAGGCGTATAGTTAGAAGCGAGAATCAGTCATACTGACGTAGCTTCAATTAGTATTGCTTTCGTAATTTAATACTGGAAACATTTTATAGCTTTTTTATTTTGATTAGTGTTTAAGGAATAGTTGATGTAAGACTCTTGTGAACAAAATTTTGGATGTCTGTTGTTAGTTGGATTTTTAAATTATTAGAATTTCGATTTTAGTTGCTTTGATTTATTCTGTTATGTTATTATAATATTATGCTTGAATTCTTGCATGCTTGTGGGGGAAATGCCTTATGAGTAGGGATGTGCAAGAAAACTGACCAAACCGTAAAATTGATCCGAATCGGTTATTTTAGTTGGGTTTGGATTGGGTTTTTCCCCATTCATTTCAGTTTTGGTTTAAGTCTTTAAAAAACCGACTTAAACTGATCCATCCCATGTATATATATAAAAGGCGGTTCATCATTTGGGCAAACCGTCCCACCCTCATTGGTGAAAATTCTACCTGTAATAGTATTTTAGATTTTGGTTTGGACCACTGTGATCTTGGTCTGGACATAGCACATCTAGACTTGATACCAAACAAGCGCGAACCTCCCATCATGGTCCATCTAGAATTTTCTTATAGATTAGATCAATGGGCCCAAAGCAGTTCGGTCTCTCTATCTTCCTGAACCTTACAAGTTATATGCTTGCACGTACCAAACCAATATATGCCAACTGCATTAGGATTGAAACATCTAAGCAACCTAGAGGAAAATGCCTTGCAACCTACTAGAAGCCCATTTACTACTTATCTGGGGAAAGCCTGTTAGCCCAACTCTAATAACTTGATAAACTGAATCGAACAGATTTTTTCAGATCAGTTTGAATCGGTTTTTGTATGTGGTCAGTTTGGTTTCAGTTTCGGTTTTACGAAAGCGAATCAAGTCGGTTCAATTTGAAGATTTACCTCAAACCGATCCAAACTAAATCATGCACAGCCTAGCCTCGGAGTATTCGGTGGTTGTCATGTCCCTATCTCACAATTTTGGGCCGGGTGCATGATAGATTCCTTCTCGATATTAGATAGGATCTATTTTTAAAAAAGAGGTTGTTTTAGGATATTATTTATGCAAATTATTAGCTATGCGCCCTTTCGGTAGACCTACTATTATTGTTTCTATAAAAGAGAGGGAGAGCATTAAGATGTATTCTATATGTAGCGGCAACTAGGTAGGTGCAATGCACATTTGAGGGAACAAATAGAAATAAAATTTTAAGTTACATTATATAGAAATTATAAACAAGATATTATTAAATATTATATTTTAAACATAATTCTCAATAAATAAAACTTGATTGGGAAGAAATGTTTTCATATTTTTGTCATGTGGATTTTACAAAAAAATGCACAATCTTTGTGTATCTTTATCAAATTGAGTTTTTTAAATTATTTTTTAAAAAATAATTTCTAACAAATAGGATTTGAGTTGGAAGTAACGTTTCCTTATGTTTATTACGTCTAGTCTTGAAAAAAAAAGATCCACATTTTTGCCTTTTTTTTTATTGGACGAGGTTTCCTTATTTAAAAGGGATTGTTGTTTACAGGACCTTAGTTGGCAAGAGGGGAATTATAGGGCATCTTTTGTGTTGCTTAAAAGAAGTCCTTTTGCAACTTTAAAATAAAAGAAAGAACTTTCTTAAAAAGAAATGATTGGTAATATCATTTCAAAAGTGCTTATATGAGAAGCAGAAGTCAATAAATCGCTTTTAGAAGAAGCTAGAAAACTGACTTTGGCTCCTCCTGTGAGAATGCTCCATATCTTTCAAACATGATAGGACCATTAGTAATGTAGTTATGCATATGTGATTAGCAGAAAGATCAAATAAACCAAAAGTACTTTTGATTTAAATACTTAAATAAATCTACATTTTGAAAATGACTTTTTGAGAAGTAAAAGCAATACCAAGCATGCCCTTGGCTAGGTGGGACTGATTACTAGGAATTAGATTGAGAGGGGTTTTAAGGGATAAGTTATGTATTGTAGGAAACTGTGTGGATATTTTCAGCATAAAAAATGTGATGGAATTTGAAAGAATATTCCCTGATTTCAAAACCGTGAGTTTTAGGGAAAAAAGAAGTGTGTACAAATCATATGTTTCATGCAAATATTATTTGTAAAATCCCCATGGGCACTTATCAGGGGATTGCTTCCATTTTCAGAGGTCCTAAGCCGCATCCTGTTAGTCATCAACAATATTCTAGATTTGCTCAGAAATTAATAAAACTCCATCTCAATTTCTTCAGTTCATATTTTTCACAAGCTCCAAACCATGGTAACATTGCTAAATAAGGATATGATGGAAGAGATTTGACTGGTAAACAAAGTGAAGAAATAAGTAACTATAATAGGAAGTGGAGTGCATTAGAAAAAGCAAGAAGTGAGATAGTTCTTACGAAGGATTATAATCAATAGAGATTGAGGGGTACCAGTTAAAATAAGGATGCTGAGTGGTTGAGGGGATTGTCAATCTTCTTGGAATATTCTAAAATTCAAATATTTCTTTTTTCGGATATAGTATACATTATTTTCTTTGAGAATAAGAATTTGCCAGTCAATTTTGAGCAACACTGCTTGATGACATGCCCGATATACTATTTCAGGTGCTTCTGTGGAGCTCCACCTATAACTATTTCCATGTGCCGTGACTTTTTTTGGTGCACCTCACGTTTTAAGACCAAATATTTCTACATCCATAATTTAGGGTGTGTCATGACAACATAGAGGTTATGGAATGACTGCAAATAAATCTCACTGCATAGTTTTACTGCTTTTCTTTGTATTAATACTTTGTTTAACTCCCTGGTTTTCCACAGAATAGACATCTTGTTAACCTGATGTCAGAATTCGAAGTTGTATTATCTGATTGAGGATGGCATTGAATGGTTATATTAAAACTTGCAGTGTCCATACATTGAATTTTCAACAGTTCATGGTTGATGATAAACTGTATATTTGAAACTATCATACTGGAGGGGAAAAAAATCTGGAAATAGTAGGATTTGTGCTTGTTTTGTATACCTTCTTTTTTCTCCCTTTTTTGGGTCCAAGGCCACATTGTATAGAAGATGGGAAACCTCATTCCTTGACCAGATTTTGCACTGCAAAGATGGTTGACCCCTTGAAAAATTGTGTTGTCAATACATTCCTTACCTCATCAGATTTAGTCAGTCTGGATATCTAGATGTTGCTTGAGGCACTCGAGCCATATCGTTGCTGTACGAACACTTGGCGGAAATTGCAAAAGAGCCTCTCATTCTTTGTTGATGTTATGGCATTTCTTCTGTTGTTTCTTGCTGATAGAGATTTAATCTGGGATATGCTAGCAGTCATAATTTGACATTTCTGCTATTGTTTCCTTTTTAGCTATTCTGTTTTAAAATTTTCCAACATGTTTATATATAGAACATTGAAAACTTTTGGTCATAGACATTTGTTCTAGGAGTGAGTGGGATTGCAGCTTGCGGTTAATGAGCCCATTCAGTGTTTAATTAATCATGCTAAATGAACTGGAAAATAGAATGCTTTGTTGGACCTTTTTACAAGAACATGTTTCGGATGAGGCTAATGGAAACCATGGTCCGAAGGATTCCAAGATGCTTCTAGGTGTGCTTGATGCTTAACATCTAAACTAATAAGCAACAACAGGATCTGCTTTGTTATATTGCTCTTTGGTAGTGCATTAGCCAATCGAAAGCAGTCATGGTGGGTAATTTAGCTGTATATAGGGGCACCGAAAGGCCAACTTAGAGAATGGTTTTATTATGTTCATTGTGGAAGAAATCTATGATGCGCTTTCCATGTCGTGATATATGCTTGTATGGAGCCTCCTTGCTAAATTGGCTAATCATATTCATGTTTGGAAATGTATTGAGAAGACTAGAAACTTAACAGCAGGTTGCTTTTGATGCTGTCTCACTTGATTTAAAATGCTGCAGATTATCATGATTTTGGTCATATTCCATATTTGAATCATGATTGGGGGATAGCTGCTGTGAGGCGATTCTTAAAATCAGAGGATTGCGTTGAGTGGTGCTTGAAGTCCATGAGTTTGGATATTCCAGTTGCTGGCCTGTGATGTTAAGTATTTAGTGTATACAAATCTGTTGCTAAACATGCACTAATTCCATCTGCCAGTAGGTCACATAAGTACAGAACAAGTTTTAGCTCGGTTTGAGGGGACCAATCTCTTAAACCTGTACTTCTCAATTTTCAATTTTTTCTGGAGAACATCACGGCCAAGAGATGGACCTCAACTAAGATTCATGGCAAAGTTTTGACATACCAAGGCTATGCACCGGTTCCATCACCTCTGATCTGCACCTAACGTGGCAGGCTTATCAGCAATTTACAGGATTTGTACTCGACCTGAATTAATATTAGAGATGGGCTTAAACTTTCTACAAGAGTTACAGAGTTAACCAACCGTTCGACTACCAGCAAACCTAATGCATTCATTGTCCTCACGAATTGGACTGGTCAATGGCAGCTCATTCAAAAGCAGGCACCTCGTAAAGCGTTTTGTTGAATCGGAACATGTTCGCCATGACTTTGAAGAAAAAGTGACTGCCACAACTGCTGCTTGCAGATAACCTGCTAATGATATATGATTATCATATCATGGGCCAATTATTAGCAGCTTTATTCTCCTTAATTTTGTTAGTTAGTGGCCAATCTTCAAAGGGGTTTAGAAGGGGTTTGGAGATTGGAACAAAAGGCTTTGCAATTGGAATATACCTTTCCCATGAGTCACTTAGAGATTAATGCAATTTTTCAGTTCACCACTCCGATGTAAAACTGTTTTGTGTGCACTTTAAATGAAAGACTGAAATACTAATACTGAAGGTGCCCGGATAAAAAGGTTGTCCATTTAGTATGGTCATTCTTGGAGCTCGCAACTTTGACACTGCTGAACTGTAAGTGGCTTGAGTCTCAAAATAATCAGTAACATGTCTTCATGATATCTGGATGGTGGTCGAACCAAAGTAGTGTTTAGGTACGTTGCACAAGTAATTCTGGTTGAGGTGATAGCTAAGAATATTTGCCGATTAATAATATACCATCTTTTGCTGGAAAATGCTGAAGGAGTCCGCAGCCTGATATAAATGATAATCAGGATGTGAAAATTATTCAACCTGTAAACAAAGTTATTGAAACACATGGTTCGAGCCCTTTCCTTCAGCTTGCGTTCCTAGTGATTAAATTTATAATATTTATACAACTCCCACGTCCAGCATTTAAAAAGAAAGCAATAACATCGGTATGCTCACATTAACCGCTCAACCGCATGCTAAAATCCCACAACTTTTTTGCCAGATTTGTGTCAGCAGCATGAGATTTTACTTCGGCTTCATTTCAGTCAACAAAATACCTACTGCTCACTCCCTGGACTTGTGGATGCAATGCTGGGTAACATGTTGTGGCCGCACCCTGTAGAGAATAAAACCATGAAGACATGCTATCAACTCAAGCTAAGACTTACTGTTGTCAATCATATTTCGTTGAAGGAACTTTTAACATATATTCATTAGTTCTAATGCATTTATGGATTTTGAGATTTTTATAATTAAAAGCAAAAACTACAAGAGGCACACCCTATCTTCTTGGTTTTGGTTCTTTGATGGGCATGCTTAGAATTAAGAGGATAGTAAAAGATGCTGATGTGACAAATGCAAGAGGCATGACTTCAACGGCCTATAATGGTGGATACATGGGAGCTCTGTCTTCCAACTGCAGCACAAAGGAAGATAGAGGTGACAAGAAGGTATCTAAGGGTAATATGGAATGTTTCTTTCTCTGTTCTATGCCTTTATATTGATACAAGATGCATCTTCATGTCCCTTTACATTAATTCAAGCTGACTAAAATCTATAATCGACCATTAATTCAAGCTGACTAAAATCTGTAATCCATACAAGATGCGCCTTTATATTGAATGTCTCTTTCCCTATTCATTGCTACTTTCCAAGAGACAATTGCAACGGGTTTTCAAGCTGACTAAAATCGAGAATCCACCTTTATGAATCTTCTCATCATTTATGACACAACCATCGAAATTATGTACTTAATAAATACTATTTGACTAGAATTTGACTTCCTTGCTTGTCCATGCCATCCTGTTGTACCATACCAAATTATTGCTGGAACGAGTCATGCATGCACCCCGTGGTGCTCTGATTATCAAAATAGATCAACCTTTATCAATGATGCCGGTTCAGCATGGTCAATATGACTTCGTATTCTTCTGCACCTAGCCAATTTTCTCCAACTGGCTTGACATGCATATGTTAGTATTTTTCAGCATGATACTTTGTCCTCGATGTATCAAGACAACACGGGAAGATTTGAGAAATATCAAAACAAAAGAACTGTAAACAACCTGTTACTGCTTTGCAGGTGTTACTCTGGAATTAACATCTTATCACCGCTATATGCATATGTGTAAATATGTATTGTAATTATTTTCTAACCTAACATACCAACTTCTGAGTTAGGTTTTCCCTAACTCATTTGCATCCAAAAAATACAAAAAAAGAGAGAGACTTTGTCCTCTATGTGGACTACACCACAATGGGCTGTTTTGGAATAAATATTACTTGCCGAAGATGAAAGGGGCTTTACCAAAGGTTTTTTGGGATCCTTGGTTCAACTTAAGTAACCAAGGCACCCTTGTAATGACCGACCCAATCCGGTTCGGCCCAAATTTATTGGGGTTGGATTGCTTTTGGCATGCATGACTCAGCATGTGCCTAGTGGAGAGGAAAACTCCCAATGGGAGTCTTCTCTGCCAATTCCATTGGGAAATTAAAGTCGTAGGCTAAGTTGGACTCCAGCAAAGATCCTAGGATTTGAATCTATAAAATGGCCTCTTCCATCTACCCATCTCACCCCAAACTTGATCAACACCGATGAAATCCAGTGAAAACTCCTTGATTTTTCATTGAGCATGCATGGCAAACCATCATCGATTCATAGTTGGAATTGAGGTAAGGAACCTTTGATCCCTTTTCTATGCCTTTGTTGGTCGAATTAAGGTTGATTGATCATCAAACTTGGATAATTAGAGCCTTCCCCTATTTCCTTCTTCTTCTTCTTGCCCGACCAACAACCATCACTTTGGATGTTGCCGCAGCCATCGATGGAGGTGGCCATGCTTGGGCTGCCAAGGGACAAAGTCGTCAGGGGTTGCTATCAGGGGTGTGGCCGGCCTTGGAATCTCCCTTTCCTCTATTTTTCCATGAAGAAGATGAACAAAATGAGAGAGAGAGAGAGCAAAGAAAAAGAATATTTGACTCTCTTTTCCCTCTATTTTTCTCTATCTTCCTCGTTCTTTCTCTCTCTCTACATGTTTAGTGAATTAGTGGTGGTCTAGAGTTGTCTTGTGGATTTGGGCTGACCCTAGGAGGGGTCCCACACCAGTCTGAGCATAAGTCTTGGATTTATAATTGATTTGATGGTGACAACCGACTCTATAGGTATTTTCTGGACAAGATGGAGGTAAGCTGAATACTTTGTCCTTGAGTTCATAGACCGAAAAGTGGATTGGTATTCATTGTACTCGAGTTAGTCATCGATAGAGATAAGGATTTTTCAATATAATTATCTATATGGTTATAAAAAATTATATATAGATGTATCTATATGATTGATATATATTTTATATATTCTAGTACGTGTATTATGCATTGTTGAATTGATATTGCATAGAGTATGACTAATTAGTGCTTAATTATAGATATCATATCGAGTAAGAAAAAATATAACTTAACATAATTCATTGGCATAGACAGTATCTAGATTAGTCGATCATGCAAGAAACATAGTGTATGTGCTAGATCAACCTCGAGCTAGAATGCAGTTGTAACATCTTTACTCAAATGGGTCCAAATTTGAATGGGACTTGGTGTTGGAAATTGTATCCGAAAATCAATCGTCAGCCTGTTGACAGTTAAGCTCATTGATATAAATATATATAAATTTTTATTAATAAAAATTATTTGGCATCTTTTCATCACAAGTTGTACATCTTCTTTTATGAACTCTTGTATTATGATGAAGTCCTTAGGATTATTTAGCAGCAATAAAGGAGAATTTATCGTTTAGTCCTTAAATGTGTTCTCGATCAAATGATATGCTATTACTAGGATAATAGCTATATCAAGTGTAGGTTGTTGTGTACCATATAGATTGTCCTCTTAACTAAGAAGTGTGGAGACACTGGTATGACATGCAGGTGAGATATATGAGTATATTTTACTGAACGTGACCAACTCTGGAGTACTCTGTTGTCAAGAGTTACTCCAAAGGGATATGGGTAAAAGTGTCCCTCTGACCTGAAATCACTACGGTGACTTGCAAGCAACTCACTGTGCTTTGATGCTAGACTACCTGAATTTTTAATTCAGTAATGAAAGATTTCTGGACATAGTCAAGTACTTATGGTGGTCGGTGTGTGAGTCAAGATGGGATTGACCCCACCAAATAAATAGAAGTTAATGCATACTGTATTTTAATTTAGTAAAATCTTGACCAGGATAATCCATGTGATGGATTTGAAAGGTTAAAATATAATATGGTTGATTATTCTAGGGTTGACAGTTAAACCCTAGATTACCTTAAGCATTGGGTCATAGGGATGAATTATATGATAACCATACGTCAGTAGGTTCTGAGTGTTGCTTGGCATAGATTTGACCTATTTGGACACTGGATCCCATTATTAGATGGTTACTTCGATTGATATAGAAATTATTCTTGTGCTATCAATTTAGGTTCGAACCTATGAGATCACATGCATAAGAAGTATCTCTCCGATCATATGACTGATCGACGATTGAGAATTATTCGAGGATAAAATTATCAATATGATTGATGATCAACCCTGTGTAATAGTTGCAATAAATTGATTCATTGAGAGTCAGTGATATTCAGGAGGATTAGTCAACAATTAGATTGTTAATTAACTCAATTTGATTGAGCATTAAAATCTAGACTAAGTCTAATTTAATTGGATTCAATTAGGTCAAATCCAATTAGGTTATAGGATGATCTAATTGCTAAGGAAGAATTAGTCCTGATTTAATTAGAACTTGGATTCAATCTATTCCTAATTAGATTAAGAGTTTGGGTACCTAATTAGATTAGGTTAACTCATTTTATTTGGGTCTAAATTAATTGGGTTTGGATGAAACCTAATTAAGAACCAAATAAACAAAACTCTAGAGTCCAAACTAGTTGGACTTCTTGAAGGGAAAGAAACCTATTTCTTTAGGAGAATGGGGTGGATAGCTATGGTGCATCTAAAAATTTTCTATAACAACTTAATAAAGATTAGATCTTTACCTGATATACAGTGAAATAGGGATCAAATCTCCAAAGATGCTGAATTCAAAGTCTCGCATAAATCTAAATCCACAAATTCTCTACTTCACATGCATGCCAAACTTCATAGGAAAGCAGAATGAAGCCTCAGATTGAAGCATCTTCACAAAGCAATAAGGGAGGAAAGAAAATCTCAGATGTGATGCCTCACACCAGCAAGAGGGGATGCCCAAAGTGCTTCCATGCCTTGGAGAACATTGGACACCCAAAGGGGGAACATGCCAAGGGTGACGCCAACTCCTCCTTTACGCCTCTTCTCTCTCTCTTTCTCACCTTAGGACACAATCTGATTGTTATGCTATGATAGTTAGAGGTCCTTCCTATTTATAGATGATTTTTTATGACCCATAAGACTAGGATTCCTAATTCAAACAGACATTGAATTAATCCATAACTTATCAAAGGAGTCCTAAAAAAGAAAGGATGGGCACCTAACTAGGCACCCTCATGCACCCACACCTACACTTGTGTAGGCTGGCACTATGCAGCAACTCACCCCCTCTTGATTGGCCATGAGGAGAGAGAGTCTCAGTAAAAATAGACTCTAACGATCTAATTCAAATATGGATCAATTCGAATCTAATTCGAAACTGATTCGAATCACTTTCGAATAAGCTGTCAATCCCAAACTGTTTAGGATTTAGGATCAAGTCTAACTTGGATTTATGAATCCAATTAAGTCTACTTAAATCAGATCTAGTCTAAAATTTATTAGCACTTAAATCCAATCTCTCATAGACTTCTTGGATTAAAGATCAAATCTTGTTCATCTCCGAAATTAAACCTGAACCTCATATCTAGTATTAGCTAGACATAGTCAACTGTTTAATCCCGTATGACCCCTAACTCAATTTTCAATCAAGTTAATCTATTTGTTCAATCAAGTCATATACTTCTAAATTCAACATATAGATAGATCAATTCTTTCCTACGTCGCTTGACTTTGTGCATGACTCCATAGGTTCGAACACTAAGTTGGTAGCACAGAAACTATTTTCTGTACTAATCGAAGTTACCATCTAGCAATAATTTCTGACGTCAAGGTAATATTCAAGAACCTATACATATTGTTACCCCATAATTCATCTCTTTGACTCTGAATGCTCTAGGATGGTTTAGGGTTAAATTGTCAACTCTGAAGGATCATCTACATTGTATTCTAACCGTTTAAATCCATCATATGAATTATCCTAGTCAAGATTTTACTAAATTGAAATACAGTGATACATCAGCTCCTATAATCTGAAGGGATCAATTCCATCTTGATCCACACACAGACTCAAGTACTTGATCATACCCAGTAGCCTTTCATCACTGCATTAAAAATGCAGATAGTCCGGTACCAAAATATAGTGAGTTGCTTACAAGTCACTATGGTGATCTCAAATTTGAGGGATACTTATACCCATATGCTTCACAAGCTGCTCTTGATAATAGAGCGCTCAGCAGGTGAGTCACTTGTTCAGTGATGATGTACTCCTACATCTCACTTGTATGCCATACCATATCTCCACACTCCTTGGTTAAGAGGACAACCAACCTATATGGCATACCACGACCTTCACTCGATAAACATCATCATCCTTTAATGATGTATCATTTGGTCGCAAATATATTTAAGAACTATACGATAAATTCTCTTTTATCGATGATTTTATAGTTCTAAAGACTTCATCATAACACAAGAGTTCTAGAAAGAAAGATATAACTTTGTGATGAATGATATCGAAATAACTTTTATTCATTAATTAATAATTCATATGTATATTATAAAATGAGCACAATCATCCATACGATTGACTTTAGGACACATTTCCTAACAACTCTCACTTAAACTAAAGTCAATCAGAGCAGCATCTTATACCCATCTTCCACTTATGATCATCGAACTCTTTGATCTTGAGAGCTTTATTGAAGGGGTCGATTATGTTCTTTTTTCCGTCGATCTTCTGAAACTCGACGTTACCTCAATCCATGATATCTCGTACAAGATGATAGCGATGCAAAATATACTTAGTATGCTGGTGTGATTTTGATTCTTTTGCTTGAGCTATAGCTCCAGTGCTGTTACAATACCACAGAACAGGGTCATCAACAGAGGGTGCAACTATAAACTCGGTGATAAATTTCTGCAACCACATCACTTTCTTTGCAGCATCAAATGTAGCAATGTATTCTGCTTCGCATACAGAATTAGCCACGGTATATTGCTTAAAACTCTTCTAGTAAATTACTTCTTTATTTAAGATAAATATATAATTCAACATGCTTCTATTGTCATCGTGGTCTAACTGAAAATTGAAATCAGTATATCCCATAAGTTTCAAGTTAGTATCCCCATAGATAAGCCATTGGTCATTAGTATTTTTTAAATACTTAAGGATTGTCTTAACAATCTTTTAATGATTTTCATCCGAATTAGGCTGATACCTACTCACTATCCCTAGTGAATATGCCACATCTAATTTCGTACACGTCATGACGTACATGATAGACCCCACTGTCAAAGTATATGGGATCCTACTCATATGCTCTCTCTCTTGAAGAGTTGTCAGGCAATCTTTCTTGGAAAGAGTAATTTCATGATCTATCGGAAGATAGTCTTTCTTAAAATTCTCTATATTGAACTATTTCAATAGGTATAGATGTATGTGGATTGGGATAATCCAAACAACCTTGTAGATCTATCTTTATAGATTTTCATCTCTAGGATGTAGGATGCTTCTCCCAAATTCTTCATGGAGAACTGTGATGAGAGCCACAGCTTTATACTTTGCAAAGTTGGGATGTCATTTCTTATTTACAGTATGTCATCTACATACAATACAAGAAAGACGACTATAGAATCGTTAGTCCATTTGTAGATGCAAGGCTCTTTTTCGTTCCTAACAAAGCCATACATTTTGATCACCTTATCAAAATGTATGTTCCAACTCCTAGATGCCTGCTTTAATCCATAGATGGACCTATTTAATTTACAGACCTTAGATTCGTTTGTAGGTGTGAACCCTTCAAGTTGCATCATATATATCTCTTCTTCCAGCTTCCTGTTTAGAAAAATAATTTTGACATCCATTTTTTAAATTTCATAATCTAAGTGTTACTATCGCAAGCATAATCCAATGGACTTGAGCATTGCCACAGGTGAGAATGTCTCATCATAGTCTATATTATAACGTTGACAGTAATCTTTGGCAACTAGACAGACTTTATAGATCTCTACCTTCCCGTCTGTTCCTCTTTTTCTTTTGAAAATCCACTTGCACCCTATAAATTTTTTTCTCTTCGGGTAGATCAACTAGTGTCCACACACTATTGATCTCTATGAACTCCATCTTGGATTTCATGACCTCAAGCCACTTTTAGGAGTTGGGCCTTTGCATGGCTTCTATATAGATGATCGGATCCTCATCGTTTTCATCTAGTTTGATAGCATCACAATCCCGAACCAAAAAACTATAGTATCTGTCTGGTTGATGCGGTACTCTACCGATTCTCCTTAATGGTGCCTCTATAGTCTTTGAATTTGATTTTTCAATCAAATCTGATTCTGTGTGTACGGTTCTTCTACCTCTTGAACTTTATCAAGTTCAATTTTGCTAGCATTAGTTCCTTCTCTAAGGAAGTCTTTTTTCAAAAAGACTGTTCTGTTACTGACAAGCACCTTTTGTTCTTCAGCAAGGTAGAAGTAGTACCCTTTAATTTTCTTTGGATATCCTATAAATAAATATTTATCAGATTTTGGTCTAAGCTTATCTATCTTTAAATGCTTGATATAAGCTGGACACCCCCAAATCTGAAGGTGTGAGAGTATCGTCCTATGTCCTGTCCACATTTCATATGAAGTTTTATTGACAGACTTGCTCGAAACTTTGTTAAGAATATAGCAGGTAGTTTCAAGAGCGTATCCTCATAAAAAAATTGATAGATTAGCGAACCTCATCATGGACTGAACCATGTCTAACAGGATCTGATTCTTCCTTTCAGATACCCCATTATGTTGTGGTGTTTCAGGAGGAGTCCACTGAGAGAGAATCCCATTCTTCTCTAGATATATCAAAAAATCACTAGTAAGGTATTCACCTCCTCGATCTGACAGAATAGTTTTAATACTCTTCCAGTCTATTTTTCTACTTCACTACAAAATTGTTTGAATATTTTAAATGATTCAGATTTATGCTTCATAAGATAGATGTATCCATACCTTGATAAGTCATCTGTAAATATAATGAAGTAATAGTATCCTCCTCTGACAGCTATGTTCATGGGTCCATATACATCACTATGTATTAGACCTAAAACATCACTGGCTCATTCACCTTTTTTTTTAAAAGGTAACTTGGTCATCTTACGAAGTAGACAGGATTCACATGTTGATAATGATTCATAATCATTAATTTTAAGGACACCCTCTTTGATTAACCTGTCTATCCTGTTCTTGTTTACATGACCTAGCCTACAATGTCAAAGGTAGAAATCACTGACATTATCTATCCTAGAATGTTTGTTCGATGTGTACATTATACCAACAAGCTGTGATAATATATATATACTATATTTTAATTGTTCACGCATAATTGTAGTATTATTCACAATGATATCATAAAAATCATCTTTTATTAAAAATTTAAAATTAAATTTGGCTGAAAGGCCTACAGAGATGACATTCATAAAAAAGAAAGATAATAATGATACTCATCTAACATGACACTATCAGACTCGAAAACAAGCTGCATAGTTCCTAAAGCTAGAATTGGAACAAGGCTTCCATCTCCAATGTTCGAGAACTGCTCATCTTCTCTAAATTTTCTACTGACCTGTAGTCTCTGTAATAAATTGTAAATATTAATCAGATTTTCAATATCCAATATCTAGATAGTAGTATCATAAATAGAAAAATTACAAGAAGCTATCATATAAGTATTTTGCTAAGCAACTGATTACTTATTTCTCTTGTTCTTTGATCTTTTTGGATCAAAGGAAGCTATATAAGCCGGATAATTTTTTTTTCAATGATCCAACTTCTTACAAAAGAAGCATTCTGTCTGGCTCTTATCGACTTTCAATTTTTTGCTTTACTTTGATTTGGGATTGACGATACAATTTTTTTGCACTTTCTTCTTCTTTCCTCTCTTAGAAGATCGACGACCTACAGACAAACCTCCCACTATATGCACTGATTCCTTTTGGAGTTGATGATCCTTTTCGAATGTCTGTAGCAATCCTAACAAACCATGGTAGTTCACTGCAGGCTTGGACATTCTGTAATGACTCAACAAGGATAAGTAAGATTTCGGTAGTGAGTTCAGGATAGCATCTTTACCTAACTGTTCATATAATGAAAAGCCAAGTTTGCTTAAGTGTTCAATCTGCTCGGTCATGTACAATACATGATCAGTTACTGACGTCCCATCTCGCATACCTGCATTGAACATAGTACAGGAGGTTTTATGTCTCTCTGCATCCTCAGAAGTGTCGAAGGACTCATTCAACATTTGAATCATATCCTCTGGTTGCGCATCCTTGAACTTATGGCTAAGTTTATCATTCATTGCTGCCCTCATAATATAACGCACCGTCGTGTGGTCATTGAGCCACTTCAAATAAGTATCTCTCACAGTACGAGATGCATTAACAGCAGATTCTTCAGATGGTGGATCTATAAATATGTACAGGATCCTCTCGTGCTTCAGGACGATCTTCAACTTCTGATATCAGCTATCAAAGTTAGATCTGGTAAGCTTGTTGCTGTCCAACAGCAAATGAAGCTAGAGTATGTTGGCCATAGATGAAAAAGAAGAAACATAAATCTATTAGTATTGAATTATTTTAATCTTAAAGATATAGACTTTAGTCTAAAGATTCTCTCACTATTTTATATGAATTGATAGTCTCTACCTCCAATTCAAAAAATTACATTAATTTTTTAGCAGGTACTAGAATCTACACAGACTGCATTCAGGCCCGAGTATGGCTCGACCAATCCTAGTGCATCCACAGGTAGGTTCATAACCAATTGTTTCTCTAAACAACTTATAACAATTAGGTTTTGCCCTAGGTATCTCTTCAGCAGGTATGTGGTGCCTCCACTGAAAATCTTAGTTAGGTCCAACCATTAACATGACTATACTAAGTGCATCTAACAAACAAATATCTAGGTTCGAGTATGGCTCGACCAACCTTAGCATTGATCTGAAGGGTACAACAAGATAATCATATGATGAATGATAATTTCAATACCCAATAGATACCAGGTATGTGGCACCTCCAATGCCTATTTGGAATATTAGATTCATTATCACACACCTTAATGAAAGTCTATGAACAAATTATCTTCATAACTGTATCATTTTAAAGATCTAATAGTTTAGAAGATTTAATTTTATTGATTTGAGAATAGGAGAAGAAATTAATCTATAAATCGTAAATCCTCCCACTGACTTCACTAAGTCATGAAGAGGACTTTATACAAGCTAATATAAAGATCCCTAAATTAGTTATACTGATTTATCTTAATGGTATGGATTAGCTCGAATCGACTAGTGACCTAATCAAAATATAATCTATCATGTTGGTTAGGTAAGTGAGATTAATAGGAGGGATATGCCACTAACTCGTCGTAGACGCCATCTAGGTGAGTAGCTCCCAATTAATAACTACTTGATCAAAACTACCAAACTTACCTTAGATACTAACTAGTTAATTAGTTTTGATTTGATCCACCAGAAGATTCGGACTCAACCACTGAGCCATGATCATAGTCCATTTAGTAGGGTCAACAATATGGACTTGATCAAGCTTCAACTATTGAGGTTGAACTAGATAAATTCTAACCTAATTTAATTCAACTTTTGATTAGATTTAACTAATTTCTTAATTCAATCTATATTTGTTTCTAACCTTAGGTTTAACCCAATAGAAGGATCTGATTCATACTAACCCATTATCCATCAATTTATGTGGTATCTTAGTAATCCTCAATTCTCAAATCGAGATCATTTAAACTTAATTCTAAATTAAATGTGTCGAATATATATTTTAGTTTGTAGAACTATTCTATTAAGATTTTAAATGAAGCATACCATATATTTTATATTATGAAAATAAATTTTTATAAATATGTTTAACAATTAAACATGCATAAGTATAATCTAAAGTTCATACATACATCACATATATCATGATTACTTTTAGATTACTACCGATTAAATCTAATGTAACATGCTTTTTAGATTTTAGAATAATTTTTATATCTAAATCTATCTTATCCTAAATTACTTTAGATCTAATCTAAACTTATTTATGATCAAAATAATTTATAAAAATATGTTCGTTCTTCTTCTTCATGAAACTAGATTATAATGATACCCCTACACGTCATAAGAGAACTCATTGAATGGAAAGAGAGAGAGAGAGATTAATCCCTTCTATCTATTATAATTGAACGGTCTGATGATCTCATCAATTTGAGTTCTGGGCTACTAAGATATAAAATCTTATTTCAAATAAGATTACATCAACATATAATTTGATAAAATATTTGATGTCATGAACATGACTTTGATCTCATTAACTATGTTTTTTATCTAATTTAATCAGATTTGATGCATCATATCCATCATATCATATCTAAAATATATCTTATACTGATTATAAAATATCAAATTCAGATCTAAAATCTTATAAAAAATTAATTAGATGCATATATGAACACATAAAGATTAATTTTTTTATTAGATCTTATTTTGATATTGTACAGAATTTTGTTAGAAATTAGATCTGAAAATCTATCAAAACAGATTCAATTCAGATTTGAAATAAGTTTAACTTCATAATCAAAATAATAACATTAAAATTTTATTAAAATTAATTTGAAATATATTTTGAAATAGATTATGATTCCAACAAAATTTAGTAACAAAAAAAATTTTGTTATAATAATTTATAACAAATCTTAACCAACTATTGATTAGGTTCTTATAATCTAATCAAAATCAGATCATAAATTTTATTTAAATAAATTTAAATTAAATTTAATATCTAACATAAAATTTTAATTATATACAGTAGGTAAATAAATTAGAAAAAAATAATTATATATCCATGTATCGAAGCCTAGCTTTGATACTAATTGAAAGGAAAGAAACCTGTTTCTTTAGGAGAATGGGGTGGATAGCCAGGGTGCATGTAAAAATTTTCTATAACAACTTAATAGAGATTAGATCTTTACCTGATACGTAGTGGAATAGGGATCAAATCGCTAAAGATTCTGAATCCAAAGCCTCGCTAGGTCTGAATCCATAAATTTTCTACTTTGCGCGCATGCCAAATTTCACAGAAAAATGGGATGAAGCTTCGAATTGAAGTATCTTCGCAAGGTAACAAGGAAAGAGAGAGAACCTCTGATGTGATGCCTCATACCAGCAAGAGGAGATGCTCAAAGTGCCTCCACACCTTGGAGAAGATGGGACGCCCAAAGGGGAACATGCCAAGGGTGACGCCTACTCCTCCATGCCTCTTCTCTCTCTTTCTCACCTTAGCATATAATCTAATTATTATACTATGATAGTTAAAGGTCCTCCCTATTTATAGATAATTTTTTATGACCTATAAGACTAGAATTTCTAATTCAAATAGGCTTTGAATTAATCCATAACTTATCAAAGGAGTCCTAAAAGAGAAATGATTAGCGCCTAACTAGGTGCCCTCGTGCACCCACACCTACACCCAAGTGTGGGATGGCACTATGCAGCACCCCGCTATCTCTTGGTCAGCCATGAGGAGAGAGTCTTAATAAAAGTAGACTCTAAGAATCTAATCCAAATATAGATCAATTCAAATCCAATTCAAAACTAATTTAAACTAATTTTGAATAGGCTGTCAATCCCAAACTGTTTAGGATTTAAGATCAAATCTAACTTGAATTTATGAATTCAATTAAGTCTAATTAAATCAGATCTAATCTAAAATTAATTAGCATTTAAATTCAATTTCTCACAGACTCTTTGGATTAAAGATCAAATCTTGTTCATCCCCAAAATTGAACCTAAACCTCATGTCTAGTGCTATTTAGACATAGTCAACTGTTTAATCCCGTATGACCCATAACTTAATTCTCAATCAAGTTAATTTATTTATTTAATTAAGTCATATACTTCTAAATTGAATATATAGAGTTAGATCAATTCTTTCCTACATCGCTTGACTTTGTGCGTGGCTCTATAGGTTCGAACACTAAGCTGATAGCACAGAAAATATTTCTTGTACTAATTGAAGTTACCATCTAACAATAATTTTCGATATCTGAATAGGTCAAATATTTATAAGATAATATTTAAAAACCTATGCATATGGTTACCGCATAATTCATCTCTTTGATCCTGAATGCTCTAGGACGGTCTAGGGTTAAATTGTCAACTCTGAAGGATTATCCATATTGTATTCCAATCGTTCAAATCCATCACATAGATTATCTTGATCAAGATTTTACTAAATTGAAATATAGTGATACATCAACTCCTATAATCTGGAGGGGTCAATTTCATTTTGATCTATACACAGACTTCGCAAGTACTTGATTGTATCCAGTAGCCTTCTGTCATTATATTAGAAATATAGATAGTTTGGCACCAAAGTACAGTGAGTTGCTTATAAGTCACTATGGTGATCTCAGGTCTGAGAAATACTTATGTCCATACATTTTGCGAACTGCTTTTGACAGCATAGCGCTCAGCAGGTGAGTCACTTGTTCAGTAATGATGTACTCCTACATCTCATCTGTATGCCATACCAGTGTCTCCATACTTCTTGATTAAGAGGATAATCAATCTATATAGCACACAACAATCTTCACTCGATAAACATCATCGTCCTTTAATGACGTATCATTTGATTGTGAACTTATTTAAGAACCATATGATAAATTCTCTTTTATTGATTACTTTATAGTTTTAAAGACTTCATTACAACACAAGAGTTCTCACAAGGAAGATATAATTTTATGATGAATGATGCCAAAATAATTTTTATTTATTGATTAATAATTCATAAGCATATTATAAAATGAGCACAATCATCCATACGATTGGCTTTAAGACACATTTCCTAACACTTCTCCCATCCACCACCTTCTTTTCTCCATGCCAAGTTTTCTCATCGCAAAAGCTATTTGTGCGTGAGACATACCCCAGGAAAAGCCTCTAGTTGTCTCCCATAATGGAAAAGGATAACTTAGTTTTAATTCAAATTCAAAGAGATTTGAATTTGAAACCCTAATCCCTCATCCTTATCCACTCTTGTTGACCACCTTATGAAGGTGTTTAATTTGTGCGACAATAAGGGAATTGATCCTATATTTTTTTCCATGCCCCACACCTCTTATTCAGTCCTTCTTAGGATAGAAATGAAACTAGATGAGATCTGGTTGAGTTAGAATTCAAAAGAGTTTGAACTCAAACATAATTGAGTCCTAGTCCTATCCTACCTTCTCTTGATCGGTAAGCATATAAAAGGGTTGTTTTTGCATGCTGAAAAAGGAAAGAGATTCACCATGAGATACTAGAGAGAAAGGGGGCTGAACATTAGCTTTGAGGGCATGAGGATTTGGGGTGGGCGGCTAAGTTGTTGGCATGAGAATTAGAGGAGAATTGTCTCCTCTTGGGTGCGAGTTCTAACCCTAAGTGTTGGGATTTTTGGGAGAGAGAAACCAGATCAGAGAAAAGGTGTTTCTTTGATTTTCTTCCACCACATACATCCTCCATTGATCCATCTTCGACATTGAAAGGGTTCGAGTTGATCAAAGAAGGAGAATCAGATCAACAGTCTAGAAGCCTTTTATGCGAGCTAGTACTCTCATGAAGGCTGATCGGTCCGAAGACTTCACGTGGATGATTTGTAGAGGCTGGACATCCTGTGCAGATGCAAGTGACCAGCAGAGCCTTAGATCCACATGATCAATGACGGTATTCATCGACCCACATAAAGATAATATGTTCTGAACTCATTACATCAGACTAGATCAGATCTAACGGTTGGATCTGATCTAGGATATTGATGTGATTGATGTAAGTTTTGATTAATTTTATATTTTAAATACATATTAATCATGTTATAGATCCTGGATAAGTAGTCTAGATTAGATCTCATGTATGTTAGTTAGATTAAATAATTTAATCTAATACTTCTGCTATCAAAAATTTTAAAAATACATGCGTAGTACTGTCTAGTTTTCTTTCAATTGGTATTAGAGCCTATGTTGCATGACATGATTTTTTATGCTCTTAAGATCTGAAATTAATTTTATTAAATTTGATATTTGATGTTTAAGATCTGAAATTAGTTATAGATCGGATCGCACAAACTGAAATAAGGTTATCCTGCTGTAAGGTTTACTCCTTACAGCGAAAAAATTATCTTAGTTTGTGTTGATCTTGATAAAATCTTATTTTAATTCAAGTATATGATATTTATAATCTAATTTGATTAGATCTGGTATGGTTTAGATTTGATCTAAAATAATTTATGATTTATTTTATTATTATTTTTTCAAAATTAATTTGATTTGAAAAATGTTACAATTGTTGCGGTTCGCTTGTTCAGTCGACTCAATTTTGTTTGAGTCGACTCAGAACTTTGGTTAGTCAGCTTAATTTCTGCTAAATTGACTCAATAAAATAGGCTAAAAATATGATTTATTATTCATCAATAGTGAGTCGACTTAGTCTCGAAACTTAGTCGACCCACTGTAATGAGTCGGCTCAATTCAGGAGTGAGCCGACTCAAGTTTCAGATTTAAATAATCATACATGAAATTAATTATAAAATATTTTAAAAAAATTAAAACTATTTTTAAATATTGAATCCCAATCTATGTCCGCTCTAAACTTAATTGAGAATTAAGTTGAACCAATTAGATCTAGAATTGTGAATTAAAGATCTAATGTCATTTTACATAAAACTTGAGGTGATGGGTTTATGGTTTAATTTGATCAGATCCTCTTAATTGAGTTAGACCTTAAGATTAGAATCAAAGATTAAATAGACTTAAAAAAAATTAGATTAAATTAGAATTTTTTAGAGTCAATACAATAGTTATAATTGGTCGAGTCTATGTCTTTGATTAGATTCAAATAGACTTTGATCTCTAGCTCAGCAGTCGAATCCAAATCTATAAGTTGTCAAGTTGAAACTAATTAACTAATTGATGTCTAAGATAAGTTTGACAGTCTTGATCGATAGTCATTAACTGAAAGCTACTCGCATAGATTGAATCTATGATAAATTAATGACATATCCATTCCATCGATCTCACTTACCTGATCAATATGGTGAATCATATTTTGATTAGATCGTTTAATGATTAGAGATTGATCTATGCTAACTAAAAAATCAGTTCGATTGATTTAGGTACCTCTAGTTCGACTTGTCTTAGTCTTTTTCATGACTTGATGAAGTCAGTGGAAGGATTGATGACTTGTCAGTTGGATCGACTTATTTCTAGTCCACCCTGATCTGACTCGATGAAGTCAATGGAGGATTATGATTAGCTGGTTTATGTCTTTAATTTTTTTAAATTATATTAACCAAATCTTTTAAATTATTAAGTTCATAAAAATGAGCTGGTTATGGGGATAACTAGATCATAGCCTTCCATTAAGGTGAATGGTAATGAGTTCATTATTTCAATTGACATTGGAGGTGCCTTACGCTTGGTATTTCTCTGAATGATAAAATTATCATTCATTATATGATGACTTTGCTGTACTATCTGATGAATTGTTGGATTAGCCGAGCCATACTCGGACTTGATTATTTATTAGTTAGAATCACTGAGTTGATTTATGTTAATGGTTGGATCAAACTGAGACTTTCAGTGGAGGCTCTTAGCCTATTGAAATGAAACCTGGACGAAACTGATTACTAAAAATTATTTAAAAAAATAATTGGTTGAGAACCTATTCATAGATGCACATAGATTGCTCGAGCCATACTCAGGCCCGTATGCAGTCTGTGTGGATTCTAATACCACTAAAAAATTAAGATAATTCTTCGAATTGGAGGTAGAGGCTATCAGTTCGTAAAAATAATGAGAGAACCTTTAGACTAAAGTTTAAGTCTTTAGGCTTAAAATTCATATACTAATTAGGCTTTTAAATTTTTTTTTATGCAGTTATGGCTAGTAAGTTGTCGCTCCACACACTGTTTGATAGTGATGAGCTTATTGAACCTAATTTCAATTGCTAGTATCAGAAGTTGAATATTGATCTTGAGCCCAAACTAGGTGAGAAGTGATGAGCTTATGGAACCTAATTTCAATTGCCAGTATCAGAAGTTGAATATTGATCTTGAGCGCAAACTAGATGAGAAGTCTAAGTCTGAACCGAGTCAGACAAACTTTGACCCAAATAGGCCAAAGGAAAACGAGCAATCAGTTGCTGATCAAGGTGTTTATATGATAACATCTTGTAATTTCTCTATATGTGATACTGTTATCTAGGTATTTGATATCAAAAGTCCAGTTCACACTTGCAATTCATTGCAAAGACTTCAAATTGATAAAAAATTTGAGAACGGCGACAGATTTCTGAATATTGGAGATGGAAGTCAAGTTCTAATCTTAGCTTTGAAAATTGTCGAGCTTGTTTTCAACTTTAATAGTCTCATTTTGAGTGATTGTCACTATTGTCTGTCTTTCTTGATGAATGTAATCTCTATTGATCTTTTGACCAAAGATGGTTATAGTTTATCAATAAATAATGATTATTATAATATTATTATGAATGATGTTACAATAATACAAGGATAATTAAGAAATGATATTTATATTCTGTCATAGTCTATTAGTGTAATGTATATTTCCAATAAACATCCTAAGTTAGATAATATCATGGATGCCTACCAATAAGAACAAGATAAATAGGTTAGCTCAGGAGGGATTTCTGAATATTAATGATTGTGAAACATTACCGACCTGTGAACTTATTTTCTTGAAAAGATGACTAAATCACCTTTTTCTCGAAAAAGTAAAAGAGCCAGTGATGTTCTAGATCTAATACATACTAAGGTATGCGGACCCATGAATACAAGTATCAGAAATGCAAATCACTATTTCATTATATTTATAGATGACCTATCTAGGTATGGATATATCTACTTAATGAAATATAAGTCTGAATCATTTGAAATGTTCAAACGATTCTGTAATGAAGTAGAGAAACAAACTAGAAAGAGTATTAAAATTCTTCGATTTGATCGAGAAGATGAATACCTTTTCAGTGAATTTCTGACATATCTAGGAGAGAATAGGATTCTCTCACAATGAATTTCTCTAGTGATACCACAGCATAATGGTATCTCAGAAAGGAGGAATCAAACTCTATTGGATATGGTTTGGTCCATGATGGGGTTTGTAAGTTTACCAATCTCTTTTTGGGGATATGCACTTGAGACGCCTATTTTGTACTCAATAATATTTTGAGTAAGTTAGTTAGTGAAACATCATATGAGATATGGTTAGGGCATAGGCCAAACCTCTTTTACCTTAAGGTTGGGGATGTCCGGCTTATGTCAAACGATTACAGACCGACAAGCTCAGACCTAGATCCGATAAGTGTTATTTTGTAGGATATCCCAAGAAAATGAGGAGATATTACTTCTATCTTGCTGATGAACAAAAGATGTTCGTCAGCCTTAAGGTAGTCTTTTTGAAAAAGAAGTTTCTTAGGAAAGAAACTAATGCCTCTAAGGTTGAATTTGATGATGTTTGACAAGTAGATGAACCGACACCAGTGACTGAGCCTGAATCGAATTTGATTAGATCAAACCTGAAGCCTAATGTAGAACCATCCTTAAGGCGATCCGGTAGAATACCGCATCAATCAGATAGATACTATGGTTTTTTGATCTGGAATGGTGATCCTATTGAGCTCGATGAGAATGATGAGGATTCGGTTATCTATATGGATAAGATGCAGAGATCCGAGTCCGATAAGTGGTTTGAAGCCATGAAGTCCAAAATAGAGGCCATGAAGGTCAATCATGTATGGACATTAGTTGACCCACCTGAAGAGGTAAAATTCATTGGATGTAAGTGAGTCTTCAAGAGGAAGAGGGGTGCAGATGAAAAGTGGAGACCTATAAAGCCTGTCTGGTTGTCAAGGGATATCATCAGCATTATGGTATTGACTATGATAAGATATTTTCTTCTGTGGTAATGCTGAAATCTATTCGAATTATGCTTGTGATAGCGGCACATCTGGACTATGAAATCTGGCAAATGGATATGAAAATAACTTTTCTGAATGGAGAGCTAGAAGAAGAGATATATATGATACAATTTGAAGGTTTCACATCCATAGATGAGTCTAAGATGTACAAGCTATAGAGATCCATTTACAAATTGAAGCAGACAAGTAGAAGTTGGAACATGCATTTTGATAAGGTGATCAGAATGTATGGCTTCATTAAGAACGGAGAAGAACCTGCATCTATAAAGGGGCAAACGATTCTGTAGTTGTATTTTTTATTTTGTATGTGGATGATATTCTCTTAATCAGGAATGACATCTCTGCATTACGGGGAATAAAGATTTGATTATTATCTCATTCTCCATGAAGGACTTGAGAGAAGCATCCTATATCCTTGGGATGAAGATCTATAGAGATAGATCGAAGAGCTTGCTTAGGTTATCTTAGTCTATGTACATAGATACCGTGCTGAACCGATTCATCATGAAGAATTTTAAAAAAAGCTATTGATATGGTCGCGATGTTGTTGTTAGGACACTGTGATTATCAATCTAATTTGACTTCAATAAAAATTAAAAATACGTAGAGAGTAGCGAGTCAGGTCGAATCCACAGAGAAGGTAGGATTTTGATTTGAAATCTTTGATTTTATAAAAAAAATAAAATTTTGAAGAAAGCAATTTAAGTCAGAAAATAGAAATTAAAAATGTAAAAAATAAATCGGATACTAAAATCTACTATTTAGATCTTAGTTTCTACTTGCAATAAAAATAAATAATAAGAATTTAAAGTGCATAAAATAAATTGGTACTAAGATTTACTAACTAGATCCTAGCATCTAATTGCAAAATAAAAGACAAAATTTAAGAGTGCAAGAAAATAAATTTTACACTAATTGAAAGTGAAATTCAAGTACAAAAAATTTAAAAAGATAATAAAATAAAATAAAATGTAACAAAGATCTAGTGATCAGGCAGACTCGTCAGGAAGATGGTTGACGATCTCTCATCTTCTTTTCTGATCTTCGATGGTGTAGGAAGATGGTTGACGATCTCTCCTTCTTCTTTCGTACTCTGTAGAGCGAACTGGCTTTTTTCTTTTTTGATCTATCTTCGAGATGTGTAGGCTGGAGATAAAAGCTCTTCTAACCTCTTAGAAGTCTTGCATCTGCTTGCTGCCCTTCTCTATGTCTCTCCCACTCTTGGATATTTTTTCTTGTATGCTGACCCTTTATATAGGCTTTAAGGGAAAGGAGATTCTCTATTTTACCGATATGGGATCAAAGAACATATTCCGTGGAGAAGATTAATTCCATTCGAATTCAATGTTCAATCTCACTAAAACTCTCTTGAAACCCGCTCCTCACTGTGTTTTACGTTCCTACCAAAGTTCTGCTTAAATCACCTCACATTCAAATCTGTCTACTTGTGCACACCCACGTGAAACCAGCATGCCTTATTCCGATTTCACTGTGAGCTCCACGCACCCGTGCCACTTGAACTGAACGCGCCAGCCCCACTGTTGCGTACCCGTGCGCTGTGAAGACCCACTTGAAACCAGTGCACCAAATCCCACACGCCAGGTCATTTGAATCTTCTCCAAGCTGCTTGGTCCCGCCACTATGAGCTTACTTCAAACCACTCCCACTGTTCTCTGTGAGCCAAGCCTCCTATTGCATTCACTTCACCATGAGACCGTCTATAATTAATGCTCTTGCTTTTTTTTTTTTTTCTTATATATATATTTTTTATCCATTGGATCCTAACATCAATATAATTTTATGTATTGTACATATGACAGGCTCAAATTTAGACTCAAGCTTTATCTGCATGTATTATTGTTTGTTGGTTTGCGATGACGTCTTCATATTTAATTATTTTTGAAAAAAATATAAAAAGTATCAAATTCAAAATAATAAAAATTAAACATCAAAGATTTTAATACTTTTATAACATATTTGATGCACTGATCACACCCCCAACTTAAACTTTGCTCGTCTTCGAGTAAAGAAAAAATTTAGAATTAAGTATCATTTAACTTAAAGTTTCGAATTTTACCAAACAATTTTAAAAAGAGCCACTGATGTTAGTAGAACGTGAGTGAGGCATGTCATTGGAGTATTAATATAATCAATATGAGAATTAAGCTAAGAATATTAAACTTTTTCTGAACTTTTTTCAATTACCCTACTTTATCTCTAAATTATTTAACTTTTATATGGACAAGTATATTGTCACTTTCGTCTTTCATTTATTGAATATATATATATATATATATATATATATATATATTTTTTTATTTTTTTAATGTTGTACTGCTATTGAGTGTCTTAACCCTTAAGCTTTCTGTTTGACCATGTAGCGGTGTTTCAGCCAATATTTCAAATCAGATGGCTTTAGGACACTAGGTATAGAAGACCCCTCGGACTTACTTGCTCGAATCAAACAGACTACGAGTTAAAATTAGCTTTATAACAAAGCTTCTTTGTCCTTCATATCTTTTGATACGAAACTCAATGTTGCTTAGGCAAAGAGACCCGGTAACTTAGTATGAAGTACTTGATGCTGGTAGAAAAAATATTTATGTTTAAATTTAACTTTTATTGAGTTTTCTTAATACTTGATCTCTCAATATCTTACAAACTTTTTGATCTATATACAATTTTCTTTTAAAAATGCTTGGTTTAACTCGATTCTTAAGTGTAATCAGGTACTTAAATGCTAAATACTTAACTTACTTGAAGATTTTAGAAATTTAAAAATTTTTATTAATTTAAAAATTTTTATTATTCTCCTCAATTTAATTGATATTGTCCTCAATGGAGTAAAAAAAATGAAGAATGCATACAAAAAGAAAGGAAAAGGAGAGATGTCACCTGATCCAGAAGTCTTTTCAAAATTAGTTCTCCCTCCAACTTAGCCAATATTATCTTCAAATTCTTATAAAAGATACGAAGCAAGACTCGATTAATCTAAACAAAATATAAAAATAATAAAAAATAAAAGAAAAAATAAAACTGGGTTGCCTCTCAAGAAATGCAAAATTTAACGTCTTCAGCCAGACCATACCGATCCTCTCACCTATCCCGTGTCAAATATTGGATTGATAAATTTCATAATTTTGGATTGCAAATCTCAAGAAGATGGCCTATGATAAATTTTAATATTTCATTACCAATCTTCAGAAAGTATTGCACATCCTCGTTCTTAATCAGTGTCATCTTTCTAATTTTAAAACGATAATTTACAAATCCATTCACATGTTTGATAAGAATTTCTCCTATTTGTTCTTCTAAAATGCTCATGAATTGAATTTTTAGATTAGGAGTTGAGTTTGAAGCAATGGATGCTGGAAGGGTATGATTTGATTCTAAACATGGATACTCAGATATGATCCAAGGCGATTTCAGTTCTGGAGGAGGTGATGATTCTAAAGTGAAAGAACCGACTTCTAAGACTGAAGAAAATGGGACTCTTAGTGGATATATCTCGAGTAACTCATCTACTCTCTTCTTTTCTTTATTTAGATCAGTATCAGTACTGGGCTCAGATTCTTCTATTGGGTTAGTCTCAGTTCTAATCTCCTCTTCTAAATTTTTTTTTGGCTAGCATCAATACTAGCCTCTTTCACCTGATCTTGGTATGGGTCCTTAAGAAACCTATCACTTCTAAGCTTAGAGATTACTTTGTAATTTTCAAATTGAGGATTCTTAGGTGGGACATTAAATTGATGACTAGATTCAGGTGGTTGGTGGGTTGTTTTTGAAATTCGATATTGGTTTATTTGACAATTGACTTAGTTCTCTCCTCATGGAAGACTCAGCTAATTGACTTATTTATGCTTCTAGCCTGACGAGAGATTACTGTTGGGTCATAATCATTTATTGAAGTTGGCTAAATCTATCATCGGCTAGATTGATCTGTTGAGGAGGTGGGTATAACGGCTAATTGTAATAAGATGGCTGGATAGGCTGACTAGGTTGACCTCTATTATAGCCATAGTTTTGGTAATGAGGTCTATCTTGAAAGTTCTGCATAGAAGAAATTTGGGTCTGAGCCTGAGTCTGCAGGGTCTTCAAGAAAAATTAGGATGGTTCCCCCAATTTTGGTTATATGTGTTTAAGAATGGGTCATTGACAGGCTTGGAGTAGCCTTGAGTAGCTTGAACTTATTTTTGGATAAAAAGTGAAAACTATGTAGCCGTGGGACATTCACTCACATGATGGGCTGGGCTAGTACAGACAGAACAAATCTCCTGATAATTAAGAGGTGGTATGTATTGCGCAGGAGATTGTGGATCTAGGGCTAAGCATTTGTCTATAAGAAGGTCGACTTTATCTAATTTTTGGACTATTAGGTTCAATTCAACCTTAGAACTAGAATCTGAATGTTTGATTTCATAGAATGATGAAAACATTGATGAGTTATAGGTGGAAGAAATAAAATATTCCTTCATCTGCTTAGGTGGTTCTCAGGATTTCCAGCCAGTTGATTATTAGGTGTAACATGGATCAACCATTCAACTTCAAGATTGAGTTCAACTAGATCAGGATAAAAAATTATACCATGCATGTACTAGTGCAAACCCTAATATATGTTGTTTAGATTTTTTTTTAAAAAAAGAAGGTAAAGAGAAGAGAAGAGAAAGAAAGAGAAAAGTTCTAAAGGTGAGATCTTTAAGGAAGCCGAGACCTAAGAATGAAAGATGAGAATAATTAGTTGTGATTAAGTGTTAATTATAATTAAGTTAGCAAACAATTAAACCTAGACACCTACGGATTTTTTAGACCTAACAGTTTGATGTAGAGTGGCTTAGCTTAGATGCAAATAGGGTCTATTCTCACTTTCTTCAATTAGCCAAGTAAGAGGTGGGTCGTGGGGGTCCTCCCGTTACTTGCCTTAGACACTAATTGAATTGACCAGGTAAGCTAACGGAATCAATTAAATAACCACGAGTCCACTTAGGCTGAGCCTTTGTAACCTCTAACCTTAGACACCAGTTTCAGGGATAAGTTCAAACTTACTTTGCACTTGACTTCACCACAATACTCAAACTGAACTCAATTGATCCTGGGGCCAATGTCTACTTGATTTTAGTCAGGTTTGGGTTAATGTGGGATGCTGGTTGGTTATTTTTGAGCTAAAAAAGGGTGATGAAATCTCCACCTTATCTTATTATGGGTGTTGCCCTTAAATTGATTTGAGATGAATATGCACAACCAATTTCAAACAAGAAGATTCTATGCAACTAAATTAGATACATGAAACTAATAAAACTTAAAAGCTTATCTTGTCTCCAGCAATCACTAAAAGTAAATCTAAGATGATGAATGCTCCTAATAATTAAATTTTTACTCTTGTCATGTAATTTTTATTAGATTTATGTAGGTGAATTTTAGGTTAAAAAAATAGCAATTAATATAAATAAAAAGTTAGGAGTAGGGTTAGGATTGATCTCACCAAATTGAAGTGTTTTACCCTTCTTTTCATCTCTTTTTTTTTCTACAAAAAGATAAAAAAAATTAAAAAAGTTAGTAAGTTATATTCATAAGAAAATCAAAGAAATCAAATATTAAAATTGGTGCCTTCTCCGACAACGATGTCAAAAATTAATATGGTCGCGATGTTGTCGTTAGGACACCGTGATTATCAATCTAATTCGACTACAATAAAAATTAAAAATATATAAAAAGTAGTGAGTCAGGTCGAATCCATAGAGAAGACAGGATTTTGATTTGAAATCTTTGATTTTATAAAAAAAATAAAATTTTGAAGAAAGTAATTTAAATCAGAAAATAAAAATTAAAAGTATAAAAATAAATTGGATATTAAGATCTACTATTTAGATCCTAGTTTCTACTTACAATAAAAATAAATAATAAGAATTTAAAGTGCATAAAATAAATTGATACTAAGATTTACTAACTAGATTCTAGCATCTAATTACAAAATAAAAGATAAAAATTTAAAAGTGCAAAAAAATAAATTTTGTATTAATTGAAAGTTGAAATTCAAGTACAAAAAATTTAAAAAAATAATAAAATAAAATAAAACTGTAACAAAGACTCTAAATTTAATTGGCGCAGCTTCATCGGGAAGATGGTTGATGACTTCTTCTTCTTCCTTCGTACTCCATAGAACGAACTGACTTATTTTTTTCTTTCGAACTGACTTCTTGTTTTCTTTTTCTTTGGATCTGATCTTCGAAATGGTGTAGGCTCGGATATAATACAGAAATAAAGCTCAGCTTCTAAGCACCTCCTTCTTAAAAGTCTTCTCCGCAATCTAAAGCTATGCTTGTTGTCCCCTTTCTACGCTTTTCCTACTCTTGGATGCTTTTTCTTGTATGTTTGGATCCCTTTTTATAGGCTTTAGGAAAAGGGGTTCTCTATTTTACGGGATCAAAGAATATGTCTCGTGGAGAAGATTAATTCCATTCGAATTCAATGTTTCAATCTCACTAAAACTCTCTTGAAACCCGCCTCCTCACTGTGTTTTACGTTGGTACCAAAATTCCACTTAAATCACCTCGCATTCAAAATCTGTCTACTTGTGCACACCCACGTGAACCAGCGCGCCTTATTCCGATTTCACTGTGAGCTCCCACGCACCCACGCCACTTGAACTGAATGTGCCAGCCCCACTGTTGCGTACCCATGCGCTGTGAAAACCCACTTGAAACCAGTGCACCAAATCCCACACGCCGGGTCATTTGGATCTTCTCTAGGCTGCTTGGTCCCGCCACTATGAGCTTACTTCAAACCACTCCCAGCTGTTCTCCGTGAGCCAAGCCTCCTATTGCATTCAATTCACATGGAACCATCTATAATTAATACTCTTACTTTTTTTTTTCTTCCTATATATATATTTTTAATCCATTGGATCCCTGACATCAGCATATTTTTATGTATTGTACACATGATAGACCCAAATTTGGACTCAAGCTTTATCTACATGTATTGAAGGGCCGTTGCTTGTCGGTTTGCGATGATGCCTTTATATTTAATTATTTAAAAAAATATATAAAAAATATCAAATTCAAAATAATAAAAATTAAATATCAAATATTTTAATATTTTTATAATATATTTGATACACTGATCAGCTATCTCTTGATAGGCCATGAAATTTTTCTTTTGAAGAAGAATTATCCAACAACTCAAGAAAAAGAGCGTATAGAAGGATTCCAAATACCTCGGCAGTGAGATCCATCATGTACGCCATGATATTTATGAGATCGAATGTTGCCTACTTACTAGGGATAGTGAGTAGGTATCAGTCAGATCTGAGGAAGAACTACTGGAAGATTGTGAAAGCTGTCCTTAAGTATTTGAGAAATATTAAGGATCAGTAGTTCGTTTATGGAGAATCTGATTTGAAACTAGTGGAGTTTATCGACTCCAGTTTTTAGTTAGATCACGATGATAGCAAAAGCGTGTCAGGATTTATTTTTATCTAAAACGATGAAGCGATCTGCTGGAAAAATTTCAAGCAGCACACCGTGATCGACTCAGTGTGCGAGGTGAAGTACATCATGACATCCGATATTACGAAAGAAGCTGTATGGTTGTAGAAGTTTATCGATGAGCTCAGAGTGGCATCCTCCATCGATGGTCCAGTCCTACTCTACTACGACAGCACTGATACTATTGCTCAAGTGAAAAAATCGATGTCCATCAGTGCACCAAGTACATACTGTGCTGCTACCACTTAGTCTGAATGATCGTGGATCGAGATAATATCGATCTTCAGAAGATCGATGAAAGGGAGAACCTGACCGACCCATTCACCAAAGCCCTTAGTGTCAAGGAGTTCAAAGACTATAAAATGAAGATGGGTATATGATATTGTACTGATTGGTTTTAGTCCAAGTGAAAGTTTGTTAGAAATTATATTCCAAAGCCAATCATCAGTCTGTTGACGATTGAGCTCATTGATGTAAATGTATATGAATTTTTATTAATAAAATTATTTAGCATCTTTTTATCACAAGTTGTATATCTTCCTTTATGAATTCTTATATTGTGATGAAGTCCTTAGGACTATTTAGAATTGATAAAGGAGGATTTATCATTTAGTCGTTAAATGTGTTCATGACCAAATGATATGCTGTTACTAGAATGATAGCTATATCAAGTGTAGGTCATTATATACCATATAGGTTGGTTGTTCTCTTAACCAAGGAGTATGGAGACACTAGTATGGCATGTAGGTGACATGTAGGAGTATATCTCACTAAACATGACTAACTCTGGAGCACTCTGCTGTCAAGAGTTACTCTGAAGGGATATGAGTATAAGTGTCCTTCTGACCTGAGATCACCATGGTGACTTGCAAGTAACTCATTATACTTTGATAGTGGACTACCTAAATTTCTAATTCAGTAATGAAAAATTTCTGAACACAATCAAGTACTTCTAGTAGTCAGTGTGTGAGTCAAGATGGGATTGACCCCTCCGAATAAGTAAGAGTTAATGCATCACTGTATTTCAATCAGTAAAATCTTGATCAGGGTAATCCATGTGATGAATTTAAAAGGTTGAAATATAATGTGGTTGACTGTTTTATGATTGACAGTTAAACCTTAGGTCACCTTGAGCATTATGGTCAATTGGCTGAATTATACGGTAACCATATACCAGTAGGATTTGACTGTTGCTTTGCACACATTCGACCTATCGGATGTCGAATCTCATTACTAGATGATTACTTCGATTAGTATAGAAATTATTCTTGTGCTATCGGCTTAGATTCGAACATATGAGATCACACACATAAGAAGTACCTCATCGATCATATAGCTGATCGATGATTAAGAATCGTTCGAGGATAAAGTTGTCAATATGATTGATGATCAATCCTGTGTAATAGTTATAATAAATTGATTCACTGAGAGCCAATGATATTTAGGAGAATTAGTTAATAATTAGATTTTTAATTAACTCAATTTGATTGAGCATTAAAGTTCGGACTAAGTCTAATTGAATTAGATTCAATTAGGTCAAACCCGATTAGGTTATAGGATAACCTAATCACCAAGGGAGAATTAGTCTAGATTTGATCGGAATTTGGGTTCAATCTATTCCTAATTAGATTAGGAGTTTAGGTACCTAATTAGATTAGGCTAACTCATTTTACTTGGATCTAAATTAATTGAATTTGGACGAAACCTAATTAAGTGCCAAATAAACAAAACTCTAGAGTCCAAACTGGTTGGACTTCTCCCATCCTCCACCTTCTTTTCTCCATGCCAAGTTTTCTCATCACAAAACCTGTTTGTGCATGAGACATACCCCAGCAAAAGCCTCTGGTTGTCACCCACAATGGATAAGGGTAACTTGGTTTTAATTCAAATTCAAAGAGGTTTGAATTTGCAACCCTAATTCCTCATCCTTATCCAGTCTTGCCGACCACCTTATGAAGGTGTTCAATTTGTGTGACAATAAGGGAATTGATCCCATGTTTTTTTTCATGCCCCACTCCTCTTATTCAGTCCTTCTTAGGATAGGAATAGAACTGGATGAGATCTGGTTGAGTTAGAGTTCAAAGAGTTTTGAATTCAAACTCAATTGAGTCCTAGTCCTATCCTACCTTTCTTGATCAATAGGCATAAAAAAGGGTTGTTTTTGTGTGCTGAAAAAGGAGAGGGATACACCATGAGATACCAGAGAGAGAGGGGGTCGAACATCAGCTTTCGGGCATGAGGATTTGGGGTGGGCGGCCAAGTTGTTGGCATGAGAATTAGAGGAGAATTGTCTTCTCTTGGGTGAGAGTTCTAACCCTAAGTGTTGGGGTTTTTGGGAGAGAGAAATCAGATTAGAGAAAAGGTGTTTCTCTAATTTTCTTCTACTACATACATCCTCTATTGATCCATATTCAACATTGAAAGGGTTCGAGTTGATCAAAGAAGGAAAATTAGATCAGTAGTCTAGAAACCTTCTACGCGAGCTAGCACTCCCATGAAGGCTGATCGGTCCGAGATCTTCATGTAGATGATTCATAGAGGTCGGACACCTTGTGCATCTGTAAGCGACCAGCAAAGCCTTAGATCTACGTGATCAGTAGTAGTGTTCATCGATCCAGAAAAAGATAATGGGTTCTGAACTCATTAGATCAGACTAGATCAGATCTAACGGTTGGATCTGATCTAGGACATTGATGTGATCGATGCAAGTTTCGATTAATTTCATATTTTAAATACATATTAATCATGTTATAGATCTTGGGTAGGTAGTCTCGATTAGATCTCGTGCATATTAGTTAGATTAAATAGTTTAATCTAATGCTTCAAAAATTTTAAAAATACATGCATGGTACTATCTAGTTTTTCTTCACTTGGTCCACTCGATCGACTTAGCCACCAGAAAGGAGCCCAAAGAGTGCTACATAATTTTCAAAGTGGCAGAGGCAAAAAAAAGGGAAGAAGACTCCTGATGGGAGTTTCCTTCTCCCTCTTGATTTCATCGAAGGGAAGTTGATTTTGAGTGGGAATTGACCTTACTCCACTCTATTTAATATGTCCTTGCTCTTCCCCTTGGATCTCATACCTAGGACATTGGAGATCACCTACAATTTCTCCTTCTCTTGTCTTTTTCTTTACGGAAGCCTATGATCATGCTCATCGAATGTCACAGCCCGAGCACCATTGGGAAGCTAGGTAAGAGGCCAAGATATTTTAGTAGACATTTTCTCCTATTTTCCTTAGTCTTTAAAGCTTCGATTCTATCGACTATTGCCAGATTTTGGTTGAAAAGAAAGGCCCTATTCTACCTTCAATTTCTCCTATTTTGAATCAATTTTTGCTGATTTTTCCAACATCGATTATAGCTGGTGCCCACCAGTTAGGAAATCTCTAACCACATTGCCAAGGCCCAGCCACGATCTGTGGTAGGTCCTATATTCTGGGAAAATAGGGTAAAGTAAGTCCCCTATTCTATAAAAGAAAAGAAAAAAAGGAAGAAAGAAAGAGAAAAAGGGAAAGAAAAAAATAGGAGGGAGAGTTTCTCTCTCTCTCCCTTCCCTCTCTCTTCACATACTTCTCCCAATTTCTCTCTTGATTTTCTTCTAATTTCTCTCTCTATAATTTTCTCTCTGGAATTGATCTCTTTTACTTTCTCTCTATGAAGTTTCTCTCTCTAAGATTTATCCACTAAAGGACTTTCTTTCGATGAGTTTGATCAATCTTGATGAAGGAATTCTGACCCTTGGTTGCCGAACAGTGTGTCGGTATCCACCCTGGTGAGATCAGTTCCTGCTAGATTTGATCACCTATGATTTTTTTATTGAATAATCTATATCTTGTTCAATTATAATTTGATGAAGTTACCTTGATTGGCTCGATTAGGATGCCGAATAGTATCATCTGGTCACTTTGTTCCATCCTTTTAGTTTGTCTCTCTTCTTTTCTATTATTTCTCTCTACTTGATTTATGAACCTAGTAAAGGGTTCGAACCTTATTCCTTTGAATACGAGTTGACTCGATAGAGAGCCTATGAATCACCTTATTAGTTGGATAGTCTATATCATTTGAGCTTTTGTCAAGTATCACATGATTTAGTTTTTATTGACTTCTATCGAATTTTGTATCTTAAGTAATTTGATTAAATAAAATTATTTAATTAAATTTTTCTAACCGTCTAATGACATACTAATCTCTACTTTACTCTTATGGGATACTATTGATTTGATGATGGTCCATCTCTGTTGAACCACTTGTAACCTAGTTTTATTTTGATCGAATAAAATTATGATTATCGGACCAACTTGGATCGTTGAATGCAACTACCATCAATCCTATCTTTCTATAATTAACCATATCCTCTCTAATTATCAGACTCAATTTTTTATGGAGGTAATCATCCTAAGAAGAAGATGTCCAACAGTGAGATACTGCGATATCATCTATTAATTGAATATTTAAAAAGATTTTTTGGAATTATTTGAATTGATTGGAGTACTATAAGATTAGTAATGATTCACCTTCTTTAGATTTTTTATTTATATAATATTATTTTGAACATTAAATAATTTATTAATCAATTTATATGTAGTTTATAGATTTTATGAAATTATGTTTTGAATTAAATTGATATGGAATTTTGAAGAAATATTTGTTGGATTATTACTATAATTGTTTACTGATATGATATCATATATGCACATTTTGATTTGATTATTATGTTTTATTCTGTGATAAAAAATTTGATATGAATTAGATTTGGACTAAGCTTGACTATATTCTGAATCCTATCAATTGGAGGTTACACATTAGCACTTTGACTGTTACTGAGCTCATGATTCTATTTTTAGCTCAGCCATAGGATATAAGTGTGGCATTCTAACTTGACCACGGGGTATAAGTATATGTTGCCCAGCTATGCAACCCAAGAGGGGGGGGGGTGAATTGGGTTTCTAAAAATTTTAGACTTAATTAATTACTTATGATGAACAAGACAAAGATTTTAATTCAATATTAATTACCTAAAGCAGGAAAGCAAGGATATAATAAAGAAATAAAATGAAGCGATAAAGCACACCACAAACACAAAGATTTATAGTGGTTCGGTGCCAACCTTGCACCTACATCCACTCCCCAAGCTCTTACTTGGGAATTTCAATCCACTATACTTGTATTCAACCTGAATACAAAACGTCGAAAACTCCGACACTAGCTATCCCAAGCTAGCCCACTTATTTCTCGGGTACAAGTAAACCCAAAACACTCCGATTTCAGGTTCGGATCAACTTTTTCTTGTTTTGGAAATCCTCCAAAAATAAGATCAATTACTTACAGAAAGTAAAAAAATTTAGAGCACAAATTAATACAATAACAGCTCCTTAAATGAGCGAATATAACAATAAAAATACTTTACTCAAATGAAGAAACCCTTTTTGAATTTTCTTAAGGTGGATGAACGCTTGAATGAATGCTTGAGAAGAGGATGATCGTTGATTGAAGATCTCTTGAAGGCTTTGAACGATCTCTAGATCAAGGTTGAAATAATAGGCGTGACAAATCCTCTCTTTGAATGCTCTTGAATCTCTTTCACAATCTCTCGTGTGGATTTTGTGGATCCTCTCTCTTTTTCTTTTGGGTATTTCGCTGATCTCAGACTTTTTCGTGTAGATTTTGGATCCTTTTGTATATAGGTTTGATCTCTCGTTTGATCTGCCGATTGATCTCCTTTTCTCTGCAATTTCTTTCACCATTTGAAACGTTTTATAGCATTAGAAGCAAGAGAAAATAATTTAGGTAGAAAAAGAGCCATTAGAGCATTTTTAGGAAGTATAAAAGGCAATTAAAATGGACAAAAAAATAGCCGTTGCTGACATTTTCCATCGCAGGAGTCGACTCATGAGTCGACTCATGCTACAGGAGTCGACTCATGAGTCGACTTCTGTTGCAAAGACCAGAAGCATGAATTTCTGGATTTTTTGGCTCAAATCAGCAGAGGTCGACTCATGAGTCGACTCATGCCTTGTGGGTCGACTCATGAGTCGACTCACAGGTCGTGCCAAGCCAAAAATCCAGCGTGCCATGGGAATTTTTTGCGTGCCAATCAGCTCATAGTGCCATGAGTTGACTCATGAGTCGACTCATGCACTTCAAACCTTCATAACTTCAAAAATATAAGTCCAAAAATAATGAATTTTTCATCAATAGTTTACAAATCATTTGTTCTATCAAATGATACAATCAAATCAGGATTTTAGTGAAATTATGATTTTGTCCTTGAAGAGCATAAGGACTTTTTCATTTTAAAATTATTTGTATCCCTTCAATCTGCTTTGTAATCATCAAAATCAATCTAGAAGCAACAATCTCCCCCTTTTTGATGATGACAAAATATTTGAATAAAAATATTTATGTGAATCACTAATTTCAAAAGAATGCATTATAGGTGTATATGCTTGAAAAGAGTATGATTCTTTTGGCATGTAATATAAATGGTCATATACAAAAATAATTTATCCATTTGCTTAAGGATTTGAAGATATGCTCATTTGATTATGTGATTTTGGTGTTAGAGCGGAAAACTTGCTTTTGTTATCAGATTGAGCTGTATTTTGAAAATTCTATTCTCATTTGATTTTAGTTTAAGCATCAGAACAAAAAATACTTATGTGCTTTAATTGCTTTTTGATACAAAAAAAAATTATGTGTGCCAAAATATGTTTAAGAGATATTTTTGAAAGTGTATTAGCTCATTTTGAGTTTAAGATATATCAGAGCAAGAGAAAAGAAATAAATTTTGCAATGTATCAGAGCAAGAAAAATAATTTTTACAATGTTATCAGAAAAGATTTTACAATGTATCAGAGAAAATTTCACACTGTATCAGAGCAAATTTTATAATGTATCAGAGCAAGTTAAAAGAAATTTTAGGGTGTATCAGAGTAAGTTAAATTTCTTAAGATGTATCAAGGTAAATAAAATTTTAAAAGATGTATCAAGGTGAGCATATGTAAAGCATTGTATTTTTGATATTATTCTTTAAATTTTCAATTCATTCATTAATTTTCCATAATTTGTAGTTTTGATTGCTTTTTCTTTAATTGCTCATAATTTTTCTTTAATTGCTCATAATTTATGATTTTGCTTTTGATGGATGGCTTTTTGTTTAATTTCTGTCTGATACCAAATTTCTCAAATTTTTGTTTAATTTCATTTCTCAAATTTTTGTTTAATTTCTCCAATTTTTGTTTAATTTTATTTTGAATTTCTCAAATTTTTTGTTTAATTTCTCCCCCTTTTTGACATCATCAAACATGGTTAACTCTTCCTTTTAGAAACAATCTTTAATTTCTCCCCTTTTTGGAGTTTAGCACAGAAGTTTGCTCCCCCTTAATATAGCAATAATCAACAGCAAACAACAACAAAGAGAAGACAATTTTTCAACAAGAAGAATATATATAACCATAATATGATCAACATCATTACAAAAGATAGAAATATAAGTAAAAGATGATTCCATTAAAACCATACTTGTTTAATTACATAGTTCTTAAAATAAAAGTCAACTAGCTAATTGTCAATACATGACCCAAAAGTACAGATCCTAGAACAAGACACTAACACCTAGGATCTAATAATGATCAAGATAAGTCAGGGATCGGAGTCATCAGATATGGGATGAGAAGCTGATAGATCAGAAGTGCGTCCTCTACCCCATCTGCCTCTGGCACGAGCAGGAGAGCGAGATGAACTGGGTGGCTGAGTACGCTGAGAGGCTAAGGACTGAACAGAAAGGATGAGTCTGATAGAATCAAGTACGTTCAGTGCTCTGAAAACAGATTGAAGTAGAGCAGTGAACTGAGTGGTAGCATGCTCACTCGATCCTCGGATCTCTTTCCTCAGTAATTCATATCTACCTTCTAGTGCTCCTCTGAGCCTACCAGCCTCTGCAGTGAGGTCTGTGACCTCAATAGTTGACTCCTGTGGCTTGGGATGGGCCAAAGCAAGGACTTGCCCCTGCAAGTCAAGAACTCTGCCAGTCAGTCTCCAGACTGTGTCCTCAAGCTGCTGGATCCGGATGGACTGATCTAATATCATTTGAAATACAGTGGATATGTGGGGAGTCATGGTCTGATCAGAAGAAGTGGCTCCAGATGTAAAAGAAGTACTACCCCACTGACTAGAGAGCAAAGAAGCCACACGCTGTGATATATGCTCGATCTGATCGTCAGCCAGTCTGAACTCTGAATGAGGTGCTCTGCTCTCTGGCTGATACACTGGTGTGGGCATCCTAGTAAACTCTGAAGGGCCAGCCTCAGTATCAGGAATGAATTGGATATTTGGTGATGCTGTCCTGAAGTCATGGATAGGAGATGAAGGACCTTCTTCTTCTATTCTGCCTTCAGTTCTGTCTTCAGCTCTATCTTCAGTTCTCTCTTCAGTTCTTTCCTCAGATCTCTCCTCAGATCCCTTGATCCAACCACCATCAGTCTTTGTAAATCCCATTCGGTGCAGGGTGTGTTGGTTGAAAGTGTCCACATGAGAGAGCCTAGTAGAAGCCTCCCCCTCACAGCTAACTCCAAACCTCCTAAATACTCTAGTAAGGGCCATACCATAAGGCAAGTGTGCCTTGGATCTGTTCAAGGTTTCTCTCATGGCCTCTATCATAAGTGCAGGGAGGTTCAGGGGGGTCTGAGTGATGACATGAAACATGACACATACATCTCTGCTGGAAAGTAAGTCATGTCTACCACTCCTAGGAAAGAAGAGCTTTGTTACCATCTGATGCAGGACCCTCATCTCAATGGACAAAATCTTTGCTTCCAATTTGTTTAAATTTCCTGAATAGGTTTCTCCTAGAATAATTCTGATCCCCTCTTCTTTAATTGGGAGTTCCATATATGAGTATCCTTCACCAGGCAACTGAAGTATTTCTCCCAATATCCTAGAATCCAAGCAGATATCAATTCCCTTGACTGTTGAAGTCACTGACCCACTTCCATAAAGTAGATTCTGGTAGAATTCTCTAACTAGGTCAACATAGGTGACTTCCTTAAGGGAGCAGTAGAATTCCCATCCTTGGTTTTTAATCTTACTTGCAAAAGTAAAACCTTCTTTCTCAAAGAACCGAAAATCTATATTCTTCCCGGTTTCAACTTTTCTATCAGAAAGAGGATTCTTACTGGGGCTTAGGGAGGATTGAGGGGGACCTTGAGCAGGTACTGAAACTGGAGTGGGAGTACTGGAAGACTGAGCATGCCTTTTCTTTCGGATAATTTCTTCAGGCTCACGGATTGATTTTCTTCTTTGGGGAAGTTTCATCTTCGGAGCCATATTCAATATAGTAGCAGGCAATGAGACTTGAATTGAGTGGAGGAGGGATCACAAGAGAGTAAAGAAGGATTTTGGTGGAGAAAAGAAGTGGATTTTGGAAGTTCGGTAAAGTGCTAGGGCACGTTCCAACCGCGCCAAGCAATGCGAGAAAGCACAAAAAATCCCTTTCTAAGGTGGCGATTTTTGGTGGAGAGGAGGAGGGAGAATTGCCTCGAAATAAATCCTTGGATTTTGGCAAAAAAAAGAGTTGGAGAAGACGGCTTTTGAAAGGAGAAGATGAGTCGTCTCAGGGTTCCCGTTTAAAAACAATGAACCCGATGGAAGTTGGTGGGATTTACAAGTTTGCCATTGAGTCGACTCATGGGGGTCGACTCATGAAGTTCAGAAATTCAGAAAAAATGTGAATAAATTCCAAAAAAATTCAAAATTTTGGGAGAAGGAGTTTTGCTCAATGATAAGTTTTTAAAATGATAAATTTGAGCTTTTGGGACCAGGATAGATGTTGGAAATTGAGCTCTAAGAATTAATTGACAATAATTCTTTGTAAATTGAGAAATTTTAGACACATGGATCTAGAATTCCTAGATTTCTCCTAATTTCACAGAATCTATCCTCACTAAGGGCCTTTGTAAAGATATCAGCTAATTGATTTTTAGTGCAAACATATTCAAGAGTTACATTTTTGTTTTGAACATGTTCTCTTATAAAATGATGTCTTATTTCAATATGTTTGGATCTTGAGTGTTGAATTGGATTTTTAGATAGATTTATGGCACTTGTGTTGTCACATCTTATTGGTGTTTCATTAAGTTTGATTCCAAAATCTTCGAGTTGTTGCTTAATCCACAAGATTTGAGCACAACAACTTCCGGCTGCAATGTATTCGGCCTTAGCCGTAGACAGTGCCACCGAATTTTGTTTCTTGCTAAACCATGAGATTAGGTTAACTCCAAGAAATTGGCAAGTTCCACTTGTGCTTTTTCTATCTAATTTACATCCAACAAAATCAGCATCTGAATATCTTAATAAATTAATTTGTGAGTCCTTAGAGTATCATAATCCTAGAGTTTGAGTACCATTTAAGTATCTAAGGATTCTTTTAACAGCATTCAAATGAGATTCTTTAGGATTATATTGATATCTAGCACATAAGCAAACACTAAACATTATATCAGGCCTACTTGCAGTTAAATATAATAATGAGCCAATCATACCTCTATAGTATTTTAAGTCTACACATTTACCTTCATCATCCTTGTCAAGCTTACATGAGGGACTCATTGGTGTGCCAATTGGTTTGCAGTTCTCCATTCTAAATCTTTTAAGTAGTTCCTTGGTGTACTTGCTTTGGGTGATGGAGATTCTCTCTTTTGATTGTTTGATTTGGAGTCCGAGGAAGAAGGTGAGTTCTCCCATCATGCTCATCTCGAACTCCCCCTGCATAAGCTTAGCAAAGTCTTGACAAAGGGATTCATTAGTAGACCCAAAAATTATGTCATCAACATAAATTTGTATAACTAGCATATCATTTTGATTTCTTTTAATGAATAGGGTTGTATCTACATTACCTCTTGAAAAACTATTATTAAGTAGAAATTTGCTTAGCCTTTCATACCATGCTCTAGGTGCTTGTTTTAATCCATATAAAGCTTTATTTAATCTAAAGACATGATTAGGAAAAAGCATGATTTTCAAATCCAGGGGGTTGTTCTACATATACTTCTTCAGAGATATATCCATTTAAAAATACACTTTTAACATCCATTTGAAATAGTTTGAATTTCATAAAGCAAGCATATGCAAGTAGAAGTCTAATAGCTTCTAATCTAGCAACAGGTGCAAAGGTTTCATCAAAATCAATTCCTTCTTCTTGATTATATCCCTTAGCAACCAGTCTTGCTTTATTTCTAATTACATTTCCATGCTCATCTAATTTGTTTCTAAAGACCCATTTTGTGCCAATTATTGAATAATCTTTAGGTTTTGATACTAAGGTCCAAACATTATTTCTTTCAAATTGATTAAGTTCCTCTTACATAGCATTAATCCAATTATGATCATTTTCAGCTTCTTCAAAAGTTTTAGGTTCAAGATGAGATACAAAAGCACAATGATTAACTACATCTCTAAGTGAAGAATGGTTTTTACCCCATGCATAGGATCACCAATAATTAACTCCTTAGAGTGGTTGTGAACATACCTCCATTCCTTGGGTAGGTCATTTGTACCTTGAGGTTGTTCTTAAGTTTCTTCACCTTTCTCATTTTGTTCGTCTTCTTGATCCTTGTCTTCTGGAGTTGCTGAATCTTTCAGAGTGATCTCCTTCATACCTTCTATTAGTGGATCTGTATCATCAACACCCTCATTCTTCCTTGAAGGAAGATCGTTAGATTCATCAAAAACAATATGTATGGACTCCTCAACTACTAAAATTCTTTTGTTGAAAACTCTAAATGCTTTACTAGTGGAGGAGTAACCTAGAAAGATTGCTTCATCTGATTTTGCATCAAATTTACCAAGTTTTTCTTTGCCATTATTTAATACAAAACATCGGCAACCAAAAATATGAAAATATTCAATATTTGGTTTTCTTCCTTTCCAAAGTTCATAGGAGGTTTTCTTTAAAAATTGTCTAATTAAAGCATGATTTAAAATGTAACATGCTGTGTTAATTGCTTCCGTCCAAAAATATCTTGGAAGGTTGCTTTCACAACGCATGGTACGGGCCATTTCTTCTAAGGTTCTGTTTTTCCTTTCAACTACCCCATTCTGTTGGGGTGTCCTAGGAGCAGAGAAGTTATGGCCTATTCCATTTTCATCACAAAAATTTTCAAAGTCTTGATTTTTAAATTCAGTTCCATGATCACTTCTAATATTTTGAATTGAAAACCCTTTTTCATTAGTGACTTTTCGATGAAATTTAGTGAAAATATGAAATGTTTCATTTTTGTGAGCCAAAAAGAAAACCCAAGTAAAACGAGAGTAATCATCTATAATTACAAAGCATATCGTTTTCCTCCTAGACTAGTGGTTCTAGTTGGTCCAAATAAGTCGATATGTAAGAGCTCTAAAGGTCTAGAAGTTGAAACAGTATTTTTGGATTTAAATGAAACTCTAGTTTGTTTACCTAATTGGCATGCATCACAAATTCTATCCTTTTCAAAATTCAGTTTTGGCAAACCAAGAACTAAATCTTTCTTAATTAATTTTGAAAGAGAATGCATGCTAATATGTGCAAGTCTACGATGCCACAGCCAACTAGTTTCATTAATTTTAGCATTCAAGGATACTAGGCATTGCATGTCTAATTTGGCTAAGTCATTCAATCT